>NW_027509186.1:24852500-25270000 GCF_051911475.1 Siphateles boraxobius | reverse complement strand
ATCACACATTCTTATTGATCTTAATGTAAATGTTTTTTCTTTTGTCAGCTAAGAGATGACAGGTGTGAGGTGAGCAGAAGGACTTTTAAACCCGTATTCTCCAATAAACTTTATTGGAACGCTAAGGCGTATTTCTTATCTGCGCTTGTTTTTTACTTAATCTCACGTGCAATGTAAAGGACTTTAAATAGTTTCATGTGAATGCGTTTTGAAAGTATGCCCAGTCTGGAGGCCCTTTTCCAGGTTGAGACTCTATAACCAAACATGGGAGCGAAGCAAACGAAGGCTGCGGGACAGGAGGCAGGAGCGAGCCCTCAGAGCACAGGATGGAAACGGACCCCCACGAAAGACCGAGGTGACATCTTTACCTCTTTAATGTTGAGGTCAGGAGACAAACTGAGAAGCAGCGGGACTCCTCCTCCCTACCAGCGGCGCATCGGGATGATACAAGAGATGATGCTGATGGCAAAGCAGGGGAAACACGATGAGGCGACAGAGATGCTGAAGACTCTCCGGCAGGTACAAATATCAATCCATGTTTCTTGTAGGTTAGGTTAAACTTAAACAGAGTGACGAAAGTTGTCAGACTTCTCTCACTGATGAGTTCTTGTCAAGTTTTATTTTTGTTGAATGTCTGCCATGTAACCCATTATTGTACCTGTCAATTCTCATTTGAAGTTTATGAGTTCATAAAGTTGAAGACTTCCTGAAGTCAGTGTGGTGCATATATACAGTCCAAAAGCAATATTGCACTCCATCTAAAAGCATTTGGTCCTATAAGGCTCTTGCACTCTAGTTTTTTGTTTTGTTTTTGTTTTTTAGGCCCCCTGTGGTCGCAATAGTATTGTCCAAATGACAAGAAATCAGATCACAAATATAAGAAAGGAAGTAACAAAATTGTTATTACACACTGTATGTTTAGTCTTGAATATACATTTTTACTTCTGCAGCTTTTTGTTTCCATATGTTGGACCACCGTGGGCCTCTCAGCTGGTAAACAGGCCCCAAAGCATTGGCCACACTGGCCGGATCTGTAATCTGTCCTTGCACCCATGCAGAAACCACACTTAACCACACTGTTATTTTGTAAGTTGTTGAAAGACAAAACTATGGAAGCTTGTTTCCACCATGGAATAAAACAATTTAAAAGATAATTGCGACTTTTATTTCACAATTCGTACTATTTTTCTTACAATTGCAAGTTCGCATCTCACAATTCTGACTTCTTTTCTCAGAATTGCGAGATATAAACTCGCAATTGCGAGTTATAAAGTCCAATTCTGAGAAAACAAGACAAATTTTTTTCTCAGAATTGGGAGTTTATATCTCACAATTCTAACTTGTTAGCTCGCAAATTGTCGCAATTACGACTCTATATCACGCAATTCTAAGCAAAAAAGTCAGAATTCAGAGATGTAAATTCGCAGTTGCGAGGAATAAAGTTAGAATTGTGAGATAAAAAATTCACAATTACCTTTTTTATTTTGTGGCGGAAACAAGCTTCCATACAAAACACACCATTGCTGTCACATTTTATAGAAATATGGAAATATCTTGAGATAGTTTCCCAACTCTTCAGATTTTTCATCTCGCAGAATTCAATGCAATTGCCCAGATGCCCATTTCACAGTCCTGTGAACCTGTGAGAACAGACACGGCACAAGCTGGCCGAAGAGTTACACTGCACTGCATAAATACCAACTGTTTGCTTTGGGTAGTGATTACCCAATAGGAACTTTATTTGTGTCAGTATACCAGTGAGATCAGGTGTAGATATGTGCTGCCATAACTCTTGTCCCATTCCTATTTTTTGATCCAGCATTCCTCAAGAGTAAGGATCATCTTATGGACTAGAAGTTCAATTTAGCAGGTTCACTGCGCTGAGGATTTTCTGCATATGTGCAGCAGGGATCAAAGACGAGCTAATAGGGTTTTCTAATCCTCCATTGGTAGTATTAAATGAACAGCTGGGTAGTGTCGAAGCAACAGGTGGCTTTGGAATGCACTATATTTTTTCAAAAGGTGTGAAAAAGAAGTACACTTTAGCATACTTTGATAAAGAGTACTTAGGTATATTATTTCAAAGTATATGCATTATAGTTTAAATTTTTATCAAATTACATGCTTTTAGGACTTGAAGTTGCAATTTAGTACATTTAAAATATATTAACTTATATTAACTTAAAATAATCATAATCAAGTACTGTACATGTGCTTTAGTATGTGAGTCAACACATCAGAATAAGCAAGACAAAAGTTAATAAAACGTAAACGTACTTTTAATTTTCCATTGTCACAAAATGCACTTTTTAAGTGTACTTAAGAGTGTACTCTCTTTAACTGCACTTAAGATATCTTCACGTAAAAATAATTTTAAATGTATTTTTTAGTAAACATTGAGTATTAAGCACACTTCTTTTTCACAAGGGGAAGCTTTTTATCACATATAAATGTGGTAGTTTTACTGGAATGTATTTGCTGTGTATCCTGCTATGGGGGCTAAAGCACATAATGAGCAAGAAATAGAGTCAAAGGACAGCGTCTCTCGTCCAGTGGTTACCAAGTGCACCTTGTTGCCCAGAAACCATGAAAATGGATGGGCCTTTGATTAAATGGAAATCAATTAATCAAGATTCATCCCTCCATAGAGGGATGATGATGATAAACCAAGGCTTTTGCTCAGCTTGCACAGTCTAGGTCCAGGTTCTGACAGAGGTGGTCAAGTATTCGAGAAATACATTATTAAGTTTATGTTATATGTAGTAACATCAAAATTATCAGGCCTTTTCTCTTAACAAAAACTAACCTTTCCTGAACTCATTCACTTTGTCATACTAATGATTATTTGCTTTCATTCACACCCACTCGTTTTCCGTTGATTATTTAGCTCTGACTGTAGAGCCCTCACCCCCACACACATTTGCAATTTTTAAAAGTGCTGACCCCCTGTCTGCCCTGTTGCTTTACAGATTGCAAATGTTCAATTATGTAGATTAACTTTTCCTTCAGTTTGCCTTGTTTTGCAGAGTTAAAGGAAAGTCTGTTTGCTTTCTAGGTCCACATTTTGATATAGGGCAACATCAATTAATGATTTCAGGGATGTGAACAGAATTGACAAACATGAACAAATTGACTCAGCCATTGTTTGTGTTCAAAAAGCACAAATTGTGTATAAATGCATGGCCTTCAGGTGTATATAAATGTGTCATGCACCTTTACATAGAATCATTGAATCCACATGTGACAAATACTGCAAACAAAAAGCTTCTTAGATTCAGATTTCAAAAATAAGCAGTCAGTCAGATGATGTAGTTCCCAGTCTCTTGACCTCCCTGTATTGTGTCTTTTGTTCCAGGATCTGGGAATGGAGTCAACCTCTCTGGACGATGTTCTCTACCGCTATGCCAGTTTCCGCAACCTGGTGGATCCCATTACCCATGACCTCATTATTAGCCTGGCCAAATACATTCACTGCCCAAAGGTATAGTGCTCAGATTCTGTGATTTTCAGTGACAGTTTAAACCTAATCCCATTCACACCTAAACACAAACACACAGGTTTTATTAGTTTTGCATGCTCTATTTCTGTGCATTTCTTGTATGTTGTGTTACATTAATATTTAATGAAGATTGCTTTAGAACACTGCCTGGAAGGCACAGCAGATACACGTGAAAAATGAAACGTAGCATTCCAGTGCAGTGAGCATTAGGATAAAACCCAGTTGCTTGAACGTGTGTATGTGTGTGTGAGGCAAAAGCAGAGATGAAGAGAGCAGAGAGGGTAGAGGCAGAGGGAGGTGTACTTGCAGATGAGTCACACACAAAGACCAGTCTGCTCTCTTCCAAGACTACCGCTGCTGCTGCACGTAATGAAGCAAGTCAGGCACTAGATCACACCACTAACACCCTGCTCAGCTCCTATAGAGAGCTGCACAAACACCTGACAACCACCAAAACAACACTGAGTGAAGATGCTGTCTATTGTTTTCTTTTCACTGAGCTCATCATGTCTTCTCTAACCAGATGTAGTTGTGTGAGACTCATGAAATCTGTCAAGAACAGGTCCTGGTTTCATTTCACCCCAAAACCAAAAGAAAGAACTATGAAATAATATTTTGCTTAAAGGAAATTAAGTCTATTTTTAGGCTCATTAAGATTTTTGCTTTATTTTGACCATTTGACGTTATTTTTGTCTATTAAGCATACTCCCTCCCTCTATAATGTTACAAAAGATTTCTATTTCAAATAGAATTGATATAATTCAATATTTCAATTAATATTTTCAATTTTTTTTATCTATTTATCAAAGAATAATGGGAAAAAGTATCAGGATTCCACAAAAAATATTGTGCAGCACAACGTTTTCAGCATTGATAATAATAAAAAATGTTTCTTGAGCAACAAATCAGCATATTAGAATGATTTCTGAAGGATCATGGGATGCATTCAGCGTTGTCATAACAGGAATACATTTTAAATATATTAAAATAGAAATCTATTATTTTAAATTTTAATAATATTTCTCAATGTTACTGTTTTACTATTATTGATCTAATAAATTAGCATCAGAGACTTTGCCGACCCCAAACATATATGTATATATTTATGTACAAATATGTACATTTTGTTTTTTTAATTGTATGCTTTTATGGTGAAATATGAACTAGACATCCATGGATCCATCCATTCTCCAAACTGGGAGGGCTGGAAACTATCCCAGCATCTCAGGTCACATGCTGTGGAAAAACCCTGGACAGATGGCTAGTCCATGACCTGGACATCATTGCTAAAAAAATGGTATCCAGCCTCAGAAACATGCATATGCAATAACTTTTTAACCAAGGAGACATAATAAATGTTAACTAACAGTGGGAAGAGCGAGAGTTTGTGAAAGGCTGTAAGGTGACATTGCTCTAAGTGATGTTATTGTAAGTAGCAATGGAGGGAGACAAAGTAGAGACGAGCTCAGTGATGTGACGAAAGGAAAGCTGGGCTGTCTGTTACACTCAGAGCTGTCAGAGCAAGCTGGGTGTATGATTACACTGCCTGGGGACCCAGTGTCTGTCTGCAGGGGGATGCGCACCACAGCTGACCATCCATGTTGCACTGTTAGCAGTCAGCACACCTCACCGTCAGCAACAACTAGGCCTTACCAACCAATAGGGTGTGTTTTCCAGACATCTCAATATCCACAGGCATTGTTCTATCTCTGATCCACTGCAGAGGTCAAGACCTGGTGCAGTGGAGAGACGTGATGGCGGGATTGATTTACATATTGATGTTTCCAGTACGGATACAGACACCTGAGCACAGACAATGTGCCCTTGATGATATACTATGTTACTGTTATCTTGGATTCATGGCAAAAATAAATCTCATTAAGACCCATGGCGATTTTGTCCCGGCCTTCGCAACCACTCTACATGTAGAGATATTTTTGTAGGTTAGGTTACTAGTTGGAGCCAAGAGTTAATACATGAAAATATAGATAATTGGTAATCTAGTCAGGTTCGAGCAGTGCCCTCTCATTCCCTGCAGTGCACTGAACCTGATTTATTACCTTAAGCAAATCAATGTCATTACAGTGATAAACCTCTGTACATTTCAGTTGTGATTAACATGACATGACAAAATTACTGTTAGAAGGTTTCATCTTTGCAGTCCCTCATAATATGAAATGTGTTCTAATATCATAGCCAATGTAATTTTTGTATTATTTATATATTATTTAAGTATTTATTAATATTTTGATTTAGCCTCTTTTTTTATTAATTTTCAGTTTTAGTCATTTGGTCGTTTCTTTAGATTTCTATTTAGCATTAATTTATTTTGTTTTAGTCATTTTAATGGTTCAACTTCTGAACATTTTATTTTAGTTAGTTGTCAATATATATTTTATTTATTCCCGCTATATTTCAATTAACAAAATGATTTGTAATAGTTTTAACAATAACAACACTGACCACAGCATAATGGTTCAGATTTAATTATGAAAGCATCATATATCGATTCCATATTTTTTACTTAATTTTTAAAAAATTAATTCATTGCAGTATCTGTTGTTATTGGATATTTAATTGTGTATTTAACTTTTACTGTCATTTAAAGCTCACTTAAATGGAAAATTGAAATGTATCTAATTAATTGACACAATTAAATGTAATCTTTGGTAAACTTCAAAATGAATAATCATTTTTCATACTTTACATTATAAAGTTGTGAAGCCTATTTTCATATTTTCATTTGTAGCATTTAAAGCAAGGGATTTTAATTTGTAATATTTATCAACTACCTATTGCTTATCATCCAGAATAATGAAATAATTCAGTTTAATTATTGACAACCCTGTAAGAGTATGCGGTGCTTTTCTTTTTCGGTAACTTATGTGTTAAGCATTGGCAGAAATTGTTTCTGCCTAGAGGAGTGTGGCAGTTACTTGAGGCGGTGTGTGTGTGACTGTTCGTGTCTCTCTGCAAATTAGATTGCTTTAGGCAGAGTAAATAATAAAAAAGCTTTCCAGAGATGTACAATACATCAATATGCCACTAATAAATTATTTGCTAATACATTTTACCATGGACACCAAATCCCACAAATACACATTCACAGAACCTCAGATGACCTAATGATATAGTCAAAATAAGTCTGTGCTATATCGGTCAGTCCGCTTTGCTCCTGTCATCACAAATGTCAAAGAAATTAGTATTTTACCTTGAGGGCTCAGAGACCCTGGTCTTTTGGCAGTCCCCATTAACCTGCTGTGTGTTACAGCTTGATTGATGCGATCTCTCTCTTTCCATCTTTGTCAGGAGGGAGATGCATTGGGTTCTATGGAGAAGGTTTGTCGTCAGCTGACCTACCACCTGAGCCCACACTCCCAGTGGAGACGGCAGGGGCTGCTGAAGAGGAAGCCACAGTCCTGGTGAGAAAGCAGAACTGACAAGCAGAGAGCGGGTCTCAGATTTAGGCTGTGAGGGCAAATGCTGCCTTACTTTTTATATATTGTTTTACAGCGCTTCTATTCTTGTTTCATCTTAACTTGTTTCTTTTATTAGGGTTCCCACGATTATGTAAAACCTGGTGTAATTTAAAAAAGAAAATTTATTTGGTTGTAATATTAAAAGTTTTATAGTCAATACACATTTTCTAGTTATCACATACACTACTACTGTTTTTTAATTATTTAATAAAAAAATGCAGTAATATTATGAAATACTGTTACAATTTAAAATAACTGTTGTCTATTTTTTTTCAAATTATATTTCGAAATGCAGTTTATTCCTGTCTTTACTTGCCCATTTCGTATTATTATAAATGTTGAATTATAATGCTTAATATCAAGAAACAGCATAAAAGAACAGCATTTATTGGAAATCAAATCATGAATATTTTATATAATAACTTCTATTTTTAATATACATTTTTTAGTTATCAAATAGTTGATTGGCTATATTGCTCTTGTGTATCAATCAAATTTTATTTATATAGCAAATTCTCCAAATAAATCAATGCAGTTCAAGTGGTTTACAGGCAAGAACAAGCAATTTACACTAAAATTAAAACTAGGGTAAAACTTGCTCACAAACCATAGTATTTTATGATTTTTGAGTGAATCATTCTTTTAAGTTGAATCTTTTCTTAATGAGTCAATCACATCAAATTACAAATGATTCAGTGATTCATTAGCTAGTTGATATTTATCAAAATGATTTTTAGGAATGGACATTTATTTACTGTGGGAACACTTTCTTTTTGTTGTCTCTTTTCTTTCTCTCTATCTTTTTCCTCTTTACTTTGTTTCTTTTATTTTCTCATTTTCTTTCTGCTGTCTAGCTCTCTGTTGCGACATACGTACTTTCATTTCACATGAAAACATTACATTCTACGCTACATTATAAATTGTATTGATGCTCATATTCTTCAGCCCACATGCAGTAGCCTAGTGGCTCGCGAGTGCCTCACTTTGTTCATTAATTAAAGTAATTAGTTGGTTTTAAAATAAAAGGCTTTCTGACTTTGCAGAGCAGGCAGTCAAAATAAATCATCGCTTTTGCCAGTTGTTTGTCCCTGTACTGATTTGTCAGCACTTAGGGATTAATTACGCTTTAAAAACCGCATGGCTATGGAGCGTCTCATTTGAGGTTTGGGTTGGGTCCTACAGTCCCGATATCCTCAAATTGTGTTAATACACAATATCTTATATCCCCAGAACAACTGTGTTTACCATCCAAATCTCATCACCTGTGAATTGGCTCCTCAACTGGGCTTTTAGTGGTTTCGCCTCCGTCCATTGATGAAAAGAGCTGTTGAATCTGCAGAGTGAGTCAGTGAATGAAAGAGCAGCCTCCCACTGCGTGCTGTGTGGTTTTTTTTTGCTGACACATGGTTCTGTGGTGTAGACTCATACTTATGTGGCTCCTTTCCAGCTGCCATTAATATAGTCAAAATACAGACTGTGTAAATGAGGAAATACTAGGCTTTATTTATTTCCTGTGATACACTTTAGATGAGCTTAAACCCTTATTCTGTGCTTAACTCACTAGTAGTGTGCTTAAACCTATGTATGCAAGGATAAATCAGCTGATCTCCCCTACCGCAGTTCATTCACTGCATTGGCTGCTGTGGTGAAGGTATGTGTTTATGTGTAGACCGGATTCAATAACTTCTCCTTTTTATCCACTCCGGTTGTGTTGTCTAATCTTCACCGGGTGCACCGTTGTTTGTCTGAGTCACACCACACATGGTCCTCCATTTGTTACCAGTTGTGATGTTTACGGTGGTGTGGGTTATTGTCGCAGATGTGAATGCAGCTGTTGGGGTTTAAAAAGAGAAGTGTTTCTCAGACAGCATTCTCACCTCTCAGTTGCCCGTGTTGTTGAACCTGGTGTGCCTCTGAGGCTCTCCTTATTCTCTGTTTGAAATTCCTCAAGCGCTTTTGTTTGTTCTACCTGAAGTTTACGGATGTGATTTCATCAGGTCATTAATAATGAGGCTGTCCAGGAGAAATAGGAGTTCTAATAATTTCACAGCCTGAAAGTGCAAACAGGAAAAAAAAAACAAGGGAATAGTGAAAATTCAGTCACTATCTTCTCAATATCAGGAAACCACATGATTTTCTTTCTTCGATGGATTACACTCTAAAAAATTATGTCTCTAAAAAAAATTAGCATCTACTTGAGTTTTAGCCCTGGAACCAATTAATTGCATCTAGTTTATTTATTGCTAAATGTAAATTATTTAGCATGTACATTTAATGAACAAGATGTTACTTTTCACTGGAATTAGCGGAGTCATTGTTTATAGTTTATAGTCAATGTAGCAGCCACAGCTCGTCTGTAACAAAAATATATTCCCCACCAAAATATTCATCCAAAACATAAACCTCTATGTAAACTGAATCAATAATAAATTGTAAAAGTGTTCAGCATTCTACAACAAATATGTTTAGGATTTTCTCGACTTTTTTAAGTCGTAAAGTGAGCGGGATATATTCAAATGTCGCACATGGCTTCGGCATGCATGTATTATGATACTAAGTAAAGTAAGCAGGGCAGAGGGTGGCGGAGTCCTCCCCTGCTCTACAGCGCCCCACGGTTTCTAGTGTAAATCTGTGGTGGAAAATGGAACTGCAGCACGCTCTAATTTAGAGCCATTGGGGCAGATTTCATACTGCCCCATTTATTTTCACGTTACCTTACGTAAACCTCTGTATGTTTTTCCTATGTGGATTAGCGTATCAAATTAAGTAATAATAAGTATAAATCCTTTTGTTTAAACATGCTCACATGAACAGCATGTATATAGTTATATTGTGTTTGTTTTATATTTGTTCTGAGAATAGACATGACTTTTTTTTCTTCACCGGAGTTCCTCCACGACTTGTAACATTCTAAAACAACATTCGGAGGCAATAAATACTACATTAAGGTAATTCTAAGATTGCATTCTATGTGTGTGATATGTATTTAAAGGGATAGTTCACCCAGAAATTAAAATTCTGTCAGTATTTACTCACCCTCATGTTGTTCCAACCCCGAAAGACCTTCGTTCATCTTCGGAACACGAATTAAGATATTTTTGATGAAATCTGAGAGCTGGATCACTCCTCCATAGTCCATAGGCTTCTTCAGGGATTGAACTTGCCGGCCTCGAAAAGTTATTAAAGACATCGTTAAAATAGTCCAAGTGACTACAGTGGCTCAATCTTAAGTTTATCAAACAACGAGAACACTTTTTGTGCGCAAAAAAACCAAAAATAACAACTTTATTTCAACTATTCATTTCCTTCTCTCTGGGCCTCGAGTCAGGTTACTAGTTTAACAGCGTATGATCTGTTCTTGTACGTCACACGCATCACCCACATGACCAGCGTCGGCCAATACTGAGCCTACGTGTGACGTAGCTCTACGCAATTACACTAGTTTAACTGACTAGAGGCCCAAAGAGAAGGAAATGAATAGTTGAAATAAAGTTGTTATTTATGTTTGTTTTTGCGCACTAAAAGTGTTCTCGTCGTTTGATAAACTTAATATTGAGCCACTGTAGTCACTTGGACTATTTTAACGATGTCTTTAATAACTTTTCGAGGCCGGCAAGTTTCAATCCATCAAGAAGCCTATGGAGGAGTATGGAGGAGTGATCCAGCTCTCAGATTCCATAAAAAATATCTTAATTCGTGTTCCGAAGATGAACGAAGGTCTTACGGGGTTGGAACAACATGAGGGTGAGTAATTACTGACAGAATTTAAATTTTTGGGTGAACTATCCCTTTAAAGCCTTTCAGTCAACATTAGAGCGCCACCCTCAGGCTGAATAATGCAATGACATTAGACCTCTGCCAAAAGTGTGCATGCACATGTTCAGCTATTAGAAAATAAAGCTTACAAAATGTTTATCATAAACTAGTGCTAAGACCCAGAATCTGCCCTACCTAAATTTACGGTCAGGATCCGCTACTGCAATGTAGTGTTTACCTTAACAGTCTCTTCAGCACAATGGTAACCACAAAACATAAACTTTTTTAAATGTCAAACGTAACAGCATTAAACACTAACAGGTATTTCCCTTTACTAAAAACAAATAAAATAACACTTAATTCCAACACTTATTCTCATTATCCAGTCCTATGCAAGGCTTGCTGGGAACTAGAAATCCAATGTTCATTTTCAAAGTTATCAAGACAATTTCATGAAGTTACTACAACTTAATTTAAAAAAAAAAAATAATTTAACACAAAACATTTTTTTTTAAATCACACACTAATTAAGTAATCAACATTATGATGTCAACAGAACTCATCAAAATATTGTTTGCAACTTAAAAGGTTTCATTAAATAAATTATATTTTTTAAACTGCAACCGGACCTTTATTTCAGTAACAGGTCCCCTGAATTACTATATAGTAATTTATAGCATAATGTCCAAGCTTCTCATTTCCATACATTGAAAGTGAATGGTGACCACTACAGATTTTCACTGAATAACAACTTTGGTCTGTTTCTCAAATTAAGATCCCATATGACATGAGATGACTTGTAATATAGTGAACAAGTCATATGGACTACTTTTATGATGTTTTTATAGTTTTTTCTTTTTTGGAGCTTGACAACACAAGATCAACGTTCACTTTCATTGTGTGGAAGAGAGCAGCTCTGTGAAATCTCCTTTGATGAAACATTTCCTTTTTATTTTCCTTTAAGTGTCCTCTTTCTCAGATTTTTCTCCTGAGAAGAAGTCTCCAGTAATCTCAGAAATCCTCTCTAGAGTTTCAGAAGCTATCTCAGCAATGTCTCAAACTTTTAATATGATCTCAAACATTTATAAATCAATATATACAGGTCTTTTTTTCTTTTCTTTTTTTTCTTTTTTTTGTTAGGCAAAACATCTGAGACGAAATAGACATTAAATGTTAGCTTTGAAAGAGCATCCTATATTTTCCTCTGGGTGGAAAAAATGTAACTTCAGCAGTGTTATTTTTTATTATGTATATACTATTATAGTATTTATTGATGAATTAGCTTTTATTTTTTTATTTTCAGCTTGCATTTTAAATTTAGTTTAAGTTTAAATAAGTGTATGTGCTTTTGTCATTTTTAATTTTATATTTAATTTATTTTTATTTCAGTTTAAGTAATTTTAGTACATTTCTAATTTTCATATACGTTTTTTAAGTTTAATTTTGTCATATAATATTTATATTTCATGTAATTCCAGCTTTGTTTTAATAGTTTTAGTTAACAACAGCACTGAAAATTCTCATAATCTGATTCATAATGATTTCATTTTTAACTCATTTTATGTCTCATTTAGTTACCCTTCTCTTTCCCTCTCCATTAATGATTCCACCCTCTCCGTTCTAGTGTTGGCTAAGTGCTAGCATGACCGTAACCTCCTCCACAGATCAGAGTGAGACAGTCTCTCAGACAGGTGTCCCATTTACTCTTAGAGAATTCATACGTAACAGATGTTGGGCTATGGTATGCATGTTTATGTGAACATTGCATTACTAGTGTGTGTGCGGTTTTATCTATGTGCCTGCGTGCAAATATTTACACTGAAGCTACATCAATTCTGATTTGCAATTTTATATATACCTTGGGGAAATTATACATCTGCTCCGGATTTGTTAATCTGTTAGATTAAGTGTAATCTTAAGTGTAAATACAGACTGTATTTGTATACATTAAAGTTTATTTATTAGCACAGCAGTATATACACTGTAAAAAATGATATGATCAATTATACAATCAAGTTATGACACATGTTTTAACATTGCTTTAACTCCTTAAAATAAGTTAAGCAATTTTTAACTTTTTTTATAAGTTTTACAAGATTCAACTATTTTTCAGTCATTTTAATATAATTTAAGTTGAAATGACTTAAACATTCAAGGTACTTAAAAATTGAAGGCAGCAACTTTTTTTTTTTACAGTGTAGGGACAGACGAGTCAAAATCTGTTTAATGCAGGTGAGAGGAAAAGCCCCAAAGGCAATATAAATTGATTGTCAAATTGTTAAATGCAGATTAAACAATATAAACGTCTTTACGAACGCAAGATATCTGAAAACTGCTGTTGTGTGGACTAAAAATATTGTTCGGTGTATTTGGATCGCTTCTTCGAAACAAAACCTGTTAAGTGGAATCTGATATGCCGTAGACCTACTACATGACCTCTATTGCACTGAAATGTGAAGTGCACACTGGTCTTCATGTGGTGTAGCGAGCCTGTAAAGAATGTCTTCCTCATCACAACACAGGCTGGAGCTTTCTAGACCATCATCTCCAGATGTTTTATCTAGCTTTAACATACGATCAGCCTCCATAACACCCACATTAATGGCAAATTTGCTGGTCTGCATGGTATTTGATAGCTAGAATTGTTTAACTGTGAGGGGAGGAGAAAGATAGAGAGCTGTGTTAAACAAAAAAGGCTTTGGGAATGTAAAATAGGACTAAAAGAGGGTGTGGAATATGGGCTGTTGTGAAATCATACTGTCATCTCTCAGGCATGTCTGCTGAATTCTTTCTGCCTTCTAAATTTTCCTTCCTATTTCTCAATCCTCTATTTTCTCCTCATATGATTTCTTGAGTCTTTCTAAAGCCGCCTCTCCCCAAGAGATTACCTCACAGTTCTGCCTTTGCTAGATTTCAGTAGCTTAAGCTCTCCATTTTGTGCCTCTTTTTCTCTTGTTGTCTTCCTGTCTGCTCACGCTCTTTACTGCCTGAGTGCAGAAACAGCAGGTTGTGAATGTGGCATGATAATGCAAAAGGCTATTGGTATTCATTCCTGTCATGTTCCTTACAGCTGTCTGCATCTCTGGCTTCCTCTATTTTATTCCTTGTCTGTCTTTATTCTAGCTGTGACTTTGATGTTTCGTTTTGCACATGGCCTCCAATTAATGGTGTCAGTTTTAAGGAATGTTTTGTTGTGGGGGAAATCATGTAGTGAAATGATTTGTTAACAAAATAACTACATATCATACAGAAATATCTCAAATTCATTGAATACCAATTCAATAGACTAAATGAAAATAATGACTTTTTTGTATTATTAGGATATAGATTCAAAGCAATAGGACAGCAAAGTGTACTGCATTCATGGAAAGTGCTTGCTATTTATGTTCTACATCATACTAAGCTATATGTTAACTAAAATAAATAGCCCGCACATTCAGTCATCCTTGCATACACTGCAAAAGAAGGTTTACTTCAGGTATTATTTCAATGATGGTAATCCTTTATTTTGCTCGTCACACACCTTTTGACAGTCACACACCTTTCCAGTGTGTTGGAGAATAGAACAGTATAATGATAGAATCTGCACTCATAATTACCACACTTATTATGGAAGAGTCTTGGTATTGGTCATTTTTATTGACCTACATTAAATCTATACATTTAGTGTCGGTACGTTTTTTTTAGGTTTTTGAAACATCTCTTAATGCTCACCCAGGCTACATTTATTTGATGAAAATACAGTAAAAACTGTAATATTTTGAAACATTATCTCTGTTTTAAATAACACTCTTCTATTTGAATATATTTTAAAATGTAATTTATTCCTGTGATGGCAAATTACTCCGATCTTCAGTGTCTCATGATCCTTTAGAAATCATTCTAATAAGCTGATTTGCAGCAAGAAACATCTCTTATTATTATCAATGTTGAAAACAGTTGTGTTGCTCAATATTTTTGTGTAAGCGGTAATTTAAAGGGATAGTTCACCCAAAAATGAAAATTCTGTCAGTATTTACTCAACCTCATGTTGTTCCAACCCCGAAAGACCTTCGTTCATCTTCGGAACACGAATTAAGATATTTTTGATGAAATCTGAGAGCTGGATCACTCCTCCATAGTCCATAGGCTTCTGCAGGGATTGAACTTGCAGACCCCGAAAAATTATTAAAGACATCGTTAAAATAGTCCAAGTGACTACAGTGGCTCAATCTTAAGTTTATCAAACGACGAGAACACTTTTTGTGCGCAAAAAAACTAAAATAACGACTTTATTTCAACTATTCATTTCCTTCTCTCTGGGCCTCGAGTCAGGTTACTAGTTTAACAGCGTATGATCTGTTGTTGTACGTCACACGCATCACCCACATGACCAGCGTCGGCCAATAGTGAGCCTACGTGTGACGTAGCTCTACGCAATTAGACTAGTTTAACTGACTAGAGGCCCATATAAGGAAATGAATAGTTGAAATAAAGTTGTTATTTTTGTTTGTTTTTGCTCACAAAAAGTATTCTCGTCGTTTGATAAACTTAATATTGAGCCACTGTAGTCACTTGGACTATTTTAACGATGTCTTTAATAACTTTTCGAGGCCGGCAAGTTTCAATCCCTCAAGAAGCCTATGGACTAGTATGGAGGAGTGATCCAGCTCTCAGATTTCATCAAAAATATCTTAATTCGTGTTCCGAAGATGAACGAAGGTCTTGCGGGGTTGGAACAACATGAGGGTGAGTAAATACTTACAGAATTTTCATTTTTGGGTGAACTATCCCTTTAATGCATACTGACCGCAAACTTTGAAGAATACTGCATACAGTATATAGTGTATCCAGCTATGTAAATGATGGATTTACAGTTATTTTCTTTTACCCCTTTTTATAGATAACATAAAAATTATTTTATGGGTTGGGTGTTTTCCTTTTTTTCCATCTTTGACAGCATGTGAATGAATTGTAACAATGCAATTCAGGATGGCGCATCTGACACCCTCCCACCCACCTGCTGCTGAGTCTTTGCTTTATCTTCAGTAATCGAAAGGGTTCATTTCTGTATAGCTGAG
Organism: Siphateles boraxobius; assembly: GCF_051911475.1. Lineage (NCBI taxonomy): Eukaryota > Metazoa > Chordata > Actinopteri > Cypriniformes > Leuciscidae > Siphateles > Siphateles boraxobius. Next base: position 25,254,206 of record NW_027509186.1, on the reverse strand, counting down.
AAATGAGAAACTTCAACCTTATTATTTTCGGTAATTAAGTCGAACCTTCTTTCCAATCTATCACATTGAAGTAATCACCTGATTTCATTTGGTTTCACAGCAAAGAGGATTTTTCACAGCACACACCTGCTGTCGGGTCGATAATTAGTCTTGTGAGAGAAAATAAATGAGTGCTGGAAGTAAAGACACCATTCTAACCGTATAAATCAAGACATGTGGCAGACAAAATGTATTGCTAGTCACTGTTATCTGCTTTTCTAAAATTTAAGGTTGATTTAAATTTCAGATAAATTAAAAAGCTGCATTAAATAAATTAAGCATTACGTAGATTGCAAAATCTCTCTGATTATCCTTTCCAGTTTAAATAACTCAGCTGCGTTCTAAGCAGTCAAAAGCTGCTTTGGTGTCATATGTAGCATATGAAAATAAAGTACAGGAAAGATTATTTGGGTAAGATGTAACCAATGATTCCTCAGACTGGAGAGTTATTTAACCTGTTAACTCTCACAAACCCCTTTTTGAGCATAGATCTAAACATAAATGGTTATAATTTATAAATGCTTTGGAATACAGACCTAAGGTTGGTCTCTTTTTAAAGAAGACACTCAGCAAAATGCAGAAGTGAAAGCACTCCAAAAATCGAAAGTGTAAAGAAGTTGTAGAAGTTTACAAATAAAACTAAACTTTATTTCATACAAAATATATTACAAAATAATGTGGACTTATATAATGTGGATAATTTTTATGATATCACAAAAATTGAGCAAGCTAAAAGGATTTAGTACCTTTTTCTTTGGTAACACAATGTCCATTTTTCACAGAAAGAATTTAGAATGTTTAAGCTTTGAAATGATACATAATTTATGATGAATCCTAAAATATGAGATAGGGAAAAAAAAAAAAAAAGCATTAAAAAAAGGTGTGCGAACTGTCCCATTGCTGGGACACTGACACTCAATAGGCCATGCATTTAATCCATTTGAGGGGGTTATATAAAAATCTGTTTTATAAAGAACAATGTAACCAATATTATTATGGACAAGTTTTTGAAATACTTTTCAAATTGTTTTCTAAAGTTATGAAAGTCACATGACAAATATTATTTTGCAAATAGATGTACATGCTAATAGAATGTAAGTGGGTCAGATGCATTCAGGGTGAGGTTGCTGAGAGAGGGAAAGGCCTTTTCTCTTAAAGAGCGTGGGATTCGAGATCCTTGCCAGTAATATCAGGAAAGTTGATATCCTGTTCTGCTTTAGCCATTTCCTTGACATTGCTGCTGTTTTATTTACTAGGTCAATGACAGGATCAGAGCGGGGCTGGAAATGTATCATCCAGAATGAGCATAGCATGTCAAATCAGGATGTTATTATTCCTCTCTCTTCCTCAAATGCCAGTTCAATAAGATATATGCATGTCCTGGTGTGTATTAATGATGGCCACATTACGAATTAGTATTCTTGCCGTTTCTGTCCTCACTTTCACTCTTTCTCTCTTCATTCTCACACTGACAATCTGTGATGACACACTGAGCTGATTATGAGTTTGCTGCATGTGCAGCGGTTATGCATTTGTTCGCTTTTACTTAATAAATCAGGTTCTCTTCCTGCCTTCTTCTTCTGTTCCCCACTATCACCCCATTTGTCTATCTCTTTAGGTTCTTAATCCATACTTGACAAATAAAATCCGACATCATGATTTTAAATTAACTCTTAAATTTTATGCTGTTCTTATTTCCAGAGGCTGATTTGAATCTGTAATGCATTTACAGAAAATGAATCCTTTCAATCAGATCTCAGTTACCCTATAAATGAGCCGATATGAATCTTTGATCATCTCTGAGTTAAAAAAAGAGAAAAGTTAACGCTGGTTTGGGTTTCAATAAATTAAACTGCATTTTCTATCTTTTATTATTATAAAATTGAGTTCCTCACCAGTTTCGAATGCCCTTTTTGCTCTACTCATAAACAGATTATCTTTCAGTTTGCCCCTGCACGTCTTCTTTAGGCACTAATGTCTGTTTAAATTAGCAATTGAGCAATTGGACTACTTTCATTTGTAGAAAAATGTTACCAGATCAGAGAGCAGAGATAGGTGTTACAGTCTAATTATGATACATTTTGTACAATATAGTGCTGTTGCCATAGGAAATGTCCACACTAGCTGCCAAATCATTAAAAGTAAAATGTAATGGCCATCAATATTTGTTGCCTTAATAATCTTCACAAACTGTATTTTGTGTTATTTTAATTTAATTGTTATTTTAATACATTTATTTAGTTTTATTTAATTGTTTTTATTTCTTTGCAGGATATCAGCTAAATTGCATCTGTGATAAGTACATGAATAATATATCTTGTGATTTTATTTCTAGTATATTCATTTTAGTGGTTTGATGTGATGAATAGCCCACAAATTCTACATGGACTTTTGGACAGAAAAAAAAAAAGCTTTAGACATCCTAGATAGTAAAGTCCAGTCAAAGTTTATTTATACAATACATTCAAAAGCAAAAGAAGGTGACCCAAAGTGCTGCACAAATATATATGCGTATAAAATATATAAACTTGCAAATTTAAACTACAAACTTGCCACATAAAATAATGAAATTACCAGCCAACCAGCAAGTGTGTCCTTTGTTTCCTTATTAACTGCTTTAAATTTTAGAATTCTTAATATTTTCTTCCTCCAGTTAACATTTAATATTAGTTAAAATATTCTCACCTCCGGTTCTGATTTATAAAATTCAATAAAAAGTTAATTCCCCCACATCCACACACATTCTTACCCTCTGTCTGCTTTTTTCCTCCCTAGTCTGAAATCAGTTCTTTCAAGCACTCCATCCAGTGGGGCATTAGACCTGTCTGGCATCCCTCTTGGAGTGAAAGACATGGAGCGTCTCTGTGCCTACCTTCATCAACACGCGTCCCGCATCGGCAGCATAGAGCTCGGCTTCACCGAGCTCACAGACGATGCCTTCCTCCTGCTCCTCCCCACGCTGGCGTCCCTTCACCGCCTCGAGACTCTGGCCCTCAATGGCAACAGGCTGACCCGTGCAGTGCTCAAAGAGCTCACGGACACGCTGAAGGACCCGGACAGCTTCCCCAGCGTCACCTGGATCGACCTGGGGAACAACGTGGACATCTTCTCCCTCCCACAACCGTTTCTGGTGAGCCTGCGCAAGCGCTGCCCCAAAAAAGGCAACCTTCCCACCATCCTGGAGTTCGGCGAGAGCCAGGCCAGCGAGCCGGAGGGCCGAGTGGATGAGGACGACGCTGATGATACGAACAGGACAGAGAGCATGGGAGAGCTCAGATCTGAGGTAGAAGAAGAGATTGACGGTGAAATGGAGATTGAGGACATGATGGAGGAGTTGCTGGACTTTGACAGGGAGGTGCAGGGCAAGGAGGACGAGGAAGACAGTTTGTGGACCTTGGAGGAGCAGCGGCTGGTAAAAGATCCGGCCGCGAAGTGGAGCAAAGAGAAGAGGCCGCCCAAAGCAGAGGGTGAAGAGTACTTTCTAAGCCAGTCTTCCCATCTGTCTTGCTCCAGTCAGTCACAGCACTCCTCTGGAGCCATTGAGCCTTTGAGAGAAGACTCTGTCCCTGACCAGTTAGCATGTCATTCGGACAACCCTACCTGATTAAAGCCACTGTCTAATTTGATTAGAGGCTATAACCTTAGTCCCTTTAAGAAAAAGAGAGTTCAAGGAAGAGTGTGACAGGCTTGTTTTCAGACTGGGTTGTCCGAGAAGTCCTGTGATTCTGCAGGTTTTATAGGTTTAACAATCGTAGCGGTTGTCTGTTGTTGCAAAGGAGAAATGAATTACTTCTGAGGTACAAAAATATCAAATATACTTTCTCATTCAGGTTTTCCCCCTCACTGTCATAACCATGAACCTCTGTGCCTATGTGCCTGTTCAAAACCCTGCTGGAGAGGCATGTGTGTAGATGTGATCAGTTTTAACATGCTGGATATGAGCAGATTGGCTTGGTTTTCATGAATCAGTGTGTCCATCTATGCATCTGATTGATGCAAGCATCACATTTTCTCCTGCAGTGGAAAACAACCTAAATTCTATTCAGTATCAACCAGTGAATATGCATGTCCCGGGTGTCAGGTGGATGGGACGCAGATGAGATCATATTAAGTGCCCCTAATTTATACAGTGGAAAACCAAAATCTCTTGTCACAGTGTTGGCCCAACATCAACGTGTTTGTTTGATACAGAGCAGCGGGACTGAAGCCAAAGAGAAAAGAATTGCTATACAGAACAAAGTGTCGTTTGGCTACGCAGTAGTATATAAAGCTGATATTCTGTTGTTGTTACTTGACATGAATTTTGAAGACTATGTGTGGTTTCTTAGCTCTGTTCTTTAGAAGAGAACCTTTAACCACCAAAATGATATTGTTTCATTTTTATTTATCCACTATTTTTAAAAAATAAAGGTATTTCACTGTATAAACATCTGTTTAGTGCCTAATTGGAATTTTACATTATTCAAAGTAGTTCTGATATGCCACTAAATGAAAGTATTGTTTTAATGACAGTGTATATTGAATTGTCATAATGTATTTTTCTTTGTTTTATGTATTTAAAATTTCCTAAATGAGAATTAGGATTTATATTGTATCCATTTATAATGTACTTTGTATAATATCATAATATGCTTACCTGCAGAATCGTGTTCCATGTTTTTTTTTAAGTAGAATTAAGCTCCCACCCCAAATTATGGTTTATAACATAAATTATTAAAGGAAGCTCCTGTAACTAATCTATTTCAGATTATCATGTCATGTTATGGTCACCAGGTAGCCTAAAATTAATTTGCTGTGTTCAAAGCCATAACTTCTTGACAAGTTGTGCCATTACAGAGTGATGAATATAAAAGTGCACTGAAGAGCTGTGTTCAATGACTTTGTCAGTATTTCTGTAAAGCAAGGAGAATGCTAGGAAAGACAAACAGCAATAGGTGTATAAGATTATTTGTAAACAAAACAAAATGTATTTCACTGTTGGCATCAAAACCAATAAACCTTTAACAATTATACACTTAATTTATGCGTTAAACGGCACATAAAATTTTGGGCTGTTGGAACTGTGGTAATAACAATAAACATGTAGGCCTGAGGGATTTCATGGCGTTTGTGAACCGGAATATTGAACAGTAATTGAACGAGTCTGGTGGAAATGACTAGTAGCCTATGAACTTTTAGAAATCGATGTCGACATCTAGTGGTTGGTAATTCTTACGTGCATGGACTTGCTTGTTTTATGTAAACGACCGTGTTTGCGTACTTCCGTTTCAACGACCTTTGACTAAATTAACGAATGAGTCTATATATAATAAGTAAATTTGTTTAAGAAAATAAGAATGGACCAGCGAGGCCAGAATACGGTTTAGACTGCTGGATAATCCTTTTTTAACTATTGTCTGTGAACAAGGTAGTTGGTTTCTAGCTAATCATTAGCTGATAAGTTAGTAGACCATCTTGGACCCGCAACAAACCAGATGTTTGTTAAGTTTATTAAGGTACTGTAACTGGTCAGCCAGCTATGATCAGCACAAGTAAATATGTAAAAAATCATATAATACATAGTATACCTATTGTAAATAAATGTCAATATACTTAATTAAAACGAAACGAGTTGTGTTCTTATGGGCAAATTTACAAACCACAAATTCAATAATAAAAGTAAATAAAATTGTAGTATTTACTACAGCCAATGAAACTGTAGAATAATACGGGCTATGGCCTGTATTTTAGCATCGACCGCATCAATATGGCTACTTATCGGCACCACCTGAATTGACTGTTATTGCATCACTTCCGGGAAATAAGGTCAAAAATTGTTTCCCTTGTCCGCCATTTGAAATATTTGAACTTCCTTGTGACAACTTCCAATGTACGTTTTGGTTTACACTAAACAATTATCAGAGGATCTGGGCGAATAGTCTTAGTTTTGCGTCTCATGCACGTTGGAATTCCGGCGTCGGTAGTTTTCTCACCCGATTGGAACAAAAAAGCGTAGAAAAGTGTGCGAATGCTGCGCGTATTCGAAACGTGTTCAACAACGGAACGCGGTAAAGTTTTTGCATGAGTTGAACGCTGCTTGCGGATAAGGAGAGGCGAAGGGAAGGCCTGTGAAGCCTGGGCTTTTTTCTTGCGCTAGTCATGGCCGGAAATTTTGATTCGGAAGACCGAGGGAGCTGGTATTGGGGGAGATTAAGCCGGCAAGAGGCGGTTTCGCTGCTCCAAGGGCAGAGGCATGGAGTGTTCCTGGTGCGGGACTCGATCACTATTCCCGGGGACTACGTGCTGTCTGTGTCGGAGAACTCCAAAGTCTCTCATTACATAATAAATAGCATCAGCAGCAATCGCCAGTCTGGACCAGGTAAGCGGTGCATCTAAAAATAACGTTACTAAAAACGACGGGGCAAATAAATTCTGCTTTAGCAAAACGCTTAGCAGCCCAATTAGAAACTTGTGTACTTCTGTACTATGAATAGTTGGCACATTCAGTGTAATTTTTCACGTCAATCTAGTTTTACGTATTAATTTAGTGTGTTCTTTAAGATGTTTACACAAACTGAAATCAATAATTTTTCCAATATAAACTGTATTTTGGTTCAGTCATTCAGATAATCTAGTCGTGTTACTGTACGTAGTGTGAATCAGTGTATGCATGTGTGTGTGTGTGTGTGTGTGTATATATATATATATATATATATATATATATATGTGTGTGTGTGTACATGAGAAAAAATGCTCACGTTTTTTTGCAGATGCTCAATCAGCAATGCTGAATTTAAAAACTATTATCTTGATGTTCTTCCATCATATGTGCTCTCTTGCTGTCATCCCACAGGACTTGCTCCTCCTCGGTTCCGTATTGGAGATCAGGAATTCGATGCCTTACCTGCCCTATTGGAGTTCTATAAGATTCACTACCTGGATACCACCACTCTCATTGAGCCCATTAGCAAAGCCAAGCACTCGTCCTTTATCAGCGTCAATGCGGGAACGGGAGGAGTTCCTCAGAGGCTTGAAGAGGAGTTCGTCCGAGCTCTCTTCGACTTCCCCGGCAACGACGACGAGGACCTTCCGTTTCGAAAGGGCGACATACTCCGAGTACTGGAGAAGCCGGAGGAGCAGTGGTGGAATGCTCAGAATTCTGAAAGTCGCGTCGGCATGATCCCTGTGCCCTATGTGGAGAAGTACCGGCCGGCCTCGCCAACATCAGGGGCCCCCGGGGGGTCTGTCGGCGGATCCGGCGCTCACGGCAACTCTGACGGCCACAGCTCTCAGTCTCCACCTCTGCTCGGTGAACCGGGCCAGTATGCCCAGCCCACATCCTTACCCAATCTACAGAATGGTCCGGTTTATGCCAGGGCGATTCAGAAGAGAGTTCCCAATGCCTATGATAAAACTGCTCTTGCTTTGGAGGTAAACAATTTAGTTATTTTTAATTTACAACATTGTATTAAACAGACACACAGATTACTTGTTTTGAGAAATTTTTTGTTTTTGTTTTGGCGCCTCCCAGTGGAACTGTAATTCTCTATTTAAGTCTCTTTTGCACATTACATTTTCAAAGTAATTCCTCCACTTCTAACACTTCATCTTTTGTCTTGTGTTGTTAGGTTGGCGACATGGTGAAGGTGACCAAGATCAATGTAAACGGGCAGTGGGAGGGTGAGTGCAAGGGAAAGCATGGCCATTTTCCCTTTACCCATGTCCGCTTGCTGGACCAGCACAATCCAGAGGACGAACTGAGCTGAGAGAGCAGACTGTCTTCCCTAGCAGCCCTTCGATGTACACTCATTCACACACATACACACACTCCGGCTCCTCACACATCCTCACTACTGCCCTTAACATGTCCGCCTCATCATTACCTTGTGCCATTGTGTCTCATGCCAATGTACACAGTACCTGCAACAATTCCCTTGTTAGATTTTATGCAATAATTGAAGATACTTACCAAGTAAACACTAAATTCCACACACAACACCATACACTACAGAGCGAGGAGCATTAGTGTGTGGCTTCTTGTGAACTGCGAGAAGAGGAAGAGCCTGCTTGGACTTAAAACATGAGCGGTTTGGTGTCTTAACAAGGGACTGTTCCTTTGCTTCTTTGAATGCGGTAGCATACACTACTTAGTGTCCTAGAACACAACAGCTTTTTACATTACAAATCATCTACTACATGAAAATATTCAGAAATGCAGATCGAACATGCTTTGAATAGTCTTTATGATTGGCTTGTCAGTCACTACTGGCTCAGCGCCAGTCAGACAGATGGGGCGGCACACTATATAAAAGATGGAGTAGCCCGAACCCTCACCGCATTTCGTTTTATTTATGCACAACATTTCTAATGTATACAAAATGGGCCATGTATCATTCACTACCGCTAAATAACTGTTTTACTACATTTTCATTATATATTATCAGGAAACGCTACTTGCTCCTTTGACCATTATTGCTGTACTTGGAAGTATTACACTAAATGCGGTTTTGTTGAATGTGTAACCGTAATTTCTAATGCTAGACTCAATACGTCAATATAAGATAGACTAAATAGACTTTTGTTGTCCAAATTGTGACTTTCCACTCAAATTAACTAATGTGTTTTTGCCACAACTTCCCTTGCCAAGGTTGAAAATACAATGAGTGGTTCTTGTAGTGCCTCTCTTATATGTTGTGGCCCAAAACTGCTTTAATATTAGAGATAGATATTTCTAAAACAACCCAGTTATCTTTACAATAACCTAGTAAGATTTTATGAAGTGTCACATTAATGTGCAAAGCCTAACCTGATGCCTCAAATGTGTTTTGCTCAATTGATTTTGCACATACGATTAGTCTTTATCTATTATCGGTTCATCTGGCTATTGACTTTTTTTACCATCAGCCTCCATCATGCCTGTATTATCTATTTCAATGCAGAAACAGTGTATTTTGTTCTTTAATGCCCAAGTAAGACATTGTTTTCCTAATTGCCTGCCTTAATTGCAGATTGTTGTCAATGACCAAATCAGCATTGTCTTTAGCCTAAATTGTTGAATGCATAATGCGGGGGAAAGTGAAGTGTGTTTTGTTCAACCTTGCAGAAATGTTTCTTTTAACCTGCTTCCATTACTATTGACTGTATGAGTGAATAGAAATTGAATATCTGTGGACAAATGTATAAATTATAACACTAATAGACAGGCTACCAGAACAACACTATCAAATGTTAATATTTTTACCCTTTACCTTTATTTGTTGTTACTTTTAAAAAGAAAAGTTGACTAACTTTGTTTGGTAACAATGACAATCACCTGGAAACCATTCAGTTGTCAAATTTAATGTTAGAAAGCTTTGTTGTATGTTTGTGTGTAGGTTAGCTGTATGTTGTCATGATGTGACAGCAAGCCAGCCATGTTATGTAATTGTCACTTAAGTCATAATTATGAAGGACTTTGATGTTCATGATCTGTCTTATTAACTGTCACAAATTACCTTGATGAAATTAGATCACTAAAATCAGCAACAAAGCAAAGCCTTGTAAGTCTGAACTCACCTGTGTCCTGTGAGAATGATTTCACCTTAAAAAAAAGCATCACTTTCCTCTATGACTGAGTTGAATGAGTAATCGCAACAGTCGTGTCTGTACATTTTAATTGTACCCAAAGTATTATGTTTTAGAACCGAATTATCAACACAGTAATTTTGTGAAATTAATCTTGTGTTATCCTTTATGTGCATCCAAGTCTGTCAGAACAGTGTTTTAAGTCACACAAAAAAATCCAACGTTTTTGTTACAGTTTTATTCATGTACATGAAATAAAGTTGACCCCTATAGTAATGCTATTAAACCTTTTACCTGGCCTCTGTCTGTAATATCATGCCTCGATAGTAGTGTATTACTCTGTTATTAGGATCAACGTGATGGAGAAGTGCTTGTTTCATTATCCTACCATAGTGTAAGTCACGGTTTAATTTTATGGGCAGCTATTGTTAATTCTGACAAGCCAACCTGGTTGAAAAATTGTAAAGTTGTAACAGATAGTAATAACATGGTACTTTGAAATATAGTGTGATAGATGATTACCATATTTTTCATGTACTATGGCATTTCAAAGGCACATTTGTGCTGTATTGTTAGTGATCTACACTGATACGGCACACAATTTAATTTCTATGGTGTAATTGATAGAAATATACTTGTAAAGCAAGTTTACGCCCAAATGCAATATTATTTAAAATTAGCTAGATGAATGTATTATTTTATTTATATATTATTTAATTGAAATGATAAAACACTTACCTCATGCTGTTCCAAACCTGTATGATTTGGACTTATATGACTTTCTTCTATGGAACATAAAAGATATTTTGAAGATTTTTGGTAACCAAACAATATTGGTTACCATTGACTTCTATGTTGTGGACTAAACAAATTTTCTCAAAATATCTTATTGTATGCTGTCAGAGTAAATTAAAGTAATTTACCTTTTGTTGGTTAACTAGTCCTTATGGTTTTCATTTAAATTTTAATGTGTAATTTTAAATGGACTTTTCTTTAAACTAATATATTTCTAACAATTACATACCATAGAACATGAGGGTGAGTAAAGGAAGACAATGTTAATTTTGGGGGGGGGGGGTAAACTCTTCCTTTAAATTCAAGAGCTTCTATTGACATTTTTATAGAATAACGTTGGTCCTAAATGTGCCACTTTAATACACAATGTTTGGTAACAAAAATAGCAGAAAAGCACATAGAATTAATTCTCTGTTCAAATAAAGAGGGTTAAAATCCAGCTTTCGTAAGGGGAGAAGAGAGGGAGTGTGTGGAGCTGCTCTGTGTGAAAGTTCCCGGATGAAGGTGTAACGCCATCTTTACTCCACCATTCAATCCGCAGCTGTTGCTCGCACAGGGGCCTGCCGGTGAACTCACACTCCTCCTTTACTCCCAATCTCTCACAAAACACGCTCGCCGCGCGCTGTCCACCATGGGTGACCGGGAGGATTTGGTGTACCAAGCCAAGCTTGCCGAGCAGGCGGAGAGATATGATGGTAAGATACATTGAGAAGTAACGGGAACGTTGTTTTTACAAAGCGAGTGCTCAGACAGACAGACTAACTGACGGTCGGGTTAGCTGGCTTAATTCGTGTATACATCAAACGAACACCATGTAAATGGCAAACCGATCTCCGTTTACCATTTAAAAACGTTGATTATTTTATTTGTACTGTCCGTTAATTCTGTCGATGTGATATTGGGGTAACTACAGAATGGCATATGAAGATGGAGACGTTTATTGAGGAGACAAAATGGCGGAGAGTTAGTGGGTGAGGCAAGCTGTTGCTAGCCATGGCGGAGGGGGTGGCTGCAGTCTTCAAGGCTCATGTGGGCGAAGAACGGTTCAAATATTAGTTAACAGCTGTCTTAATCGACCCAATCAATCACGATAAGGAGTTATTTCGGTACCAGGGCCGCCCTTTTCTGCGTTTACCCCCGCAACACATTACGAGAGACCGTGGCTGTGTCTCAAAAACCTTTTGAGCTGCCTACTTTTTGCGTATTATGGGCGCGTTGAGCTAGGATACCCAAAAATGCTGTCTAGGCAGGTACCTCAGTAGATTTAGAGACGCAGACGTTGTACAGTAAAACAAAGCAATTAATGCATTGTAAGCTCATATACAGTAGCTTTGCAGTGAGATATCATTCTATACTGTAGAGAAGAGGCTCTGGTTTGTGGTGTTCGTGATTTTAACGATATAACGTACTAAACCAACAGCTATGACTGTGCCTTGTTGGTAATTTATTGTCTAGTTTAGTCACCCATTAACCTATTTGAGGTTTCTAGGGTTTTCACTCAGCACTTAAAAGCATGCTTGCTGGTAGCATGTAGAATGATGTTTTTTAAACAAAGGGTATGCACAGTGTTTTATGATTGAATACTGACTACACAAGGGGAATGAGTGCTAATGTACATTATGTTGTAAATGTTTATCTCTTATTTGAATAAATGCATAATACACACGCACACAAACACACCATAGTAGAGCTATATATATATATATATATATATATATATATATATATACACACACACACACACGTTTTTGTTTAACTTTGAGATCAGTTCTTCCATGATTCTGAATATACAACTAAACAAAACAATATATAATTTACTAATGGCTAATTATTATTATTATTTAAAAAAAGCAGTGAGTGAATGAATGATTCAATAACTTGGTCATTAATACTTCACTTGTTTCATTACTGGATGAATCAGTGTTTTTGAACAAATCTCTTGAATGAATGATTCAATGACACATACATTTTAAGTCGCTTGTCACCAATGCACACTTGTCGGTATGGCAATATAATTGAAACAATCTTTATTTTTGAAGGTGATTTACTCTATTTTGAGCGCTACTGTAGACATCAGTGCTTACATCTGAACTATAACCTTTTATTCCAGTTCTTCTGTGATCATTTGAATATTTATAACTAAAAAATAATGATACTGTTTGGTTGAAAAACTGTTTGTGAAGCTGTTACATACCTAAAGATGACAACTGCTCTCTCCGGGTCAGCGGCAGCGCCAACGCAGATTTGAATGTTCCACTCCGATCGTACTTGTGAAAGGTTTAGGCTAATAGATACAGGCGAATCGTTGTCATTTAGGAATAAGATTGCGTGGGTGTTTGATTTGAGATTGCTATTAACGATTAATCGTGTAGCTCTACCCCATGGAGTGCAACAGTGGCTGCCCAATTTATCAGCAGCCTTTGATCTGGAAGTATTTCATAGAAATATTAAATTCTTTGTTGATTTTAAAACATGAACCAAACCTACAAGCTACGAATGAATCACAATCATGAATCCCACATTGCAAACTTTAATTAAAAAAAAAAAATGTAATATTGGGTAAAAAGACAAAGGTACAACACTAAGAGCAAGAGAGAAACAAACAAATATGTTTTAAGCTCATTGCATAATATGCATACTATACATGCAGATATTTAAGTAGTTTGAGAGTGGCAAGAAAACAACATTTTTAAGTGCTTCATGGGATTGGGCGGGCCGGGCACTAAGAGTCCTTTGGCACGTTTTGCTTGACACGATACACACTTTTCCTGCAGAATCCCGAAATGCAAAATTCCACTGTTAAACAGTTATTTTAAAAAATTGTAGAAATAATATGGGTTGATGGCTTCAACAAAAGCAAATACCATTGTCTGTCTTTAAAGGTTTATAAGTTATCATTCAAGATCTATTCCCCTATGGAGAAAATTTATTTTTTTTAAATCCCAGAACCCATTGGACTCATTGCTATGTAACTGGCTAATAAAATGTGTACTTATTTTTGCCATAGTTGTGGCTCGTATTCTGCTTTCTGGCTTTGATTTAAATCCAGTAAGCAAAATGTCCATCACATTTATTTTTAATTTTCCAGAAATGGTCGACTCCATGAAGAAAGTGGCTGGGATGGATGTTGAGTTAACAGTTGAAGAGAGAAACCTGCTCTCTGTGGCCTATAAGAACGTTATTGGGGCGAGAAGAGCATCCTGGAGGATAATCAGTAGTATCGAGCAGAAAGAGGAGAATAAGGGTGGAGAGGACAAATTGAAAATGATTCGGGAATATAGGCAAACGGTAAGATGTGCTCTAATTAGCATTCATTAACATCACTAGAATATGATTCATTTTATGCTTTTAACCTTTACATTTTCATGTCCAGGTTGAAAATGAGTTGAAATCAATCTGCAATGACATCCTCGATGTATTGGACAAGCACTTAATCCCAGCTGCAAATTCAGGAGAGTCCAAGGTCTTCTACTACAAAATGTATGAAAAGCCATTAGTTTTTCCTAAGTGAATCTAAGGTTGAATCGTATGTGACATAATGAGGTCACGGCTTTATTTATACATGTTTTAAACAGACCTTTTCTTCCTTTGATGCTTCAGGAAGGGCGATTACCACAGGTATCTTGCTGAGTTTGCCACAGGAAATGACAGGAAGGAGGCTGCAGAAAACAGTTTGGTTGCTTACAAAGCTGCTAGTGATATTGCAATGACAGACCTTCAGCCTACACACCCTATTCGTTTGGGTCTGGCTCTTAACTTCTCCGTATTCTACTATGAAATCCTCAACTCTCCTGATCGTGCATGCAGGTTTGTTTTCTTTGTGTTTTGTGGTTTTTCAGTGTCAATTTTAAATCTTTTTGCTTGAAGTACAGCAGACAATCAAAATTTTGCAAATGTGTATCAATCATATTCTTATTTAATTTGTATGAATATGATGATATCTAGGGCTGTAATCTCCCAGTCGACTAGTCGATTTATTGGTCGATACGTTCTGGCTCGACCAAATTTCTGATTGGTCGATTTTTTTGCCGTGTTAATTTCATCAAGTGGAAAGCACTAATTGCTAATGGGGGTGTTTTCAGAGCACCCCTGTTTCACAGGTAACAGTCTGTCTTCAGAACACCCCCTTGTTTTCACTTTTTTTGGATCAACCCACTGGAGACAGATTCAAGAAGGTACTAGAAGGCCTTGGTCTGGTGGTTTGCTGAATATTTATTTAATTGTGAGGGTTTAATTTACAGTCAGTCCTCCTTTACCATGTCAAAGACATCGGCAGTGTGGCAGAATTTTACAAAAATAGATAACGGGGGAAAAAAGTCGAATGCAAAGTTTACAAGCACCAGTTTGCATATCAAAGCTCGACTACAAACACGGCATATCACCTAAAACGGTAAGCTAACTTGTCTGCGTTAGGTTGCCCCGTCTGTTTTGAGTAGGCTATATCAACATATCAGAATATGCCACATTTTTTAGTCTAATAACTTACTCGTTTTATATGGATGTTAAGCCTCCTCTTTCATCCAAGCAAAAAATTTATATCACGGAAGGAATTGTTTACTTTTTTTTTATTAAAGTGGACGTGCATTGTGTGTTTAAGAGTAAAAGCTTTAAGTTAATAGTCTATTCATGTCTCAACTGCGAAGCTGAGCTTCAGCCTCGCTCTGTGCGAGGACATGTACAGAGCGGCTGAAATTATAGTGTCTGTCAGTTATTATAATATATGACAAAAACAATTGTCTAAATTGTTGCATATGACAGTTCTTGTGCTGATATCACTAGTTGACATAGTACTATGTTTGGAAATAATAGGCTATGATATTGCGCGCGTGCACGTGATGCAAAGCTGTCAGAGCCAACAGAGTGTGTCATTTCAGTGCAAAATAATTAACGTTAGGTCAAAAATTATTTAATATACTGCAAATAGCCTCCTAGTTTTTTGTTTATTTATAATTAATTTAGGTGGATAAGGCTACCAAGTAGGCTACTGCGCAGCTAAGTAATCTAACGTATTTTTAATCTAATGATTTTTAGTCGAAATTTCAGGACTTCACGCGACCAGGCTTTTAGAGAATGTGTTTGGCTACTTATCTGACCAAGATGGTATTATTTGAAACTTAATAATAGTTTATGTGTGGATCTTAGGTTGGCAAAGGCGGCATTTGACGATGCTATTGCTGAACTGGACACATTGAGTGAAGAAAGCTACAAGGACTCAACGCTCATCATGCAGTTGTTACGTGATAACCTGACACTATGGACTTCAGATATGCAGGGAGATGGTAAGACGCATCACCTTTCTTGCAGTTTCAGATGCTAAGCTTGACAAACGTGTCTTTGAAACCCATTGGTACATGAAGGTGACATCCTCAAAAGCTCCTCCACAAACCAAAGCTATTTTTAGAGCGATTTGTGTCCCGATTTAGGACTTGTGAGGCATCTCATATCAATATCTACCTCTAAAAGAAGTGTTAAAATGAAGGGGTCTGGCTACATTAAAAGTAAAATTGTTCAAGCAAACATGCCTAGGTATGATTAAAATTTTTTATTTAAATTCATCCACCGGAATTGGTGGATGAAGCTTTTATATATGTAATGTAGTGCATCCAAGATATTCATTCCTCAGATGGAAAGCTGTATATTTTGAATAACTTTTAAACCTTTTTGATGTGAAAAGCTATTGTTTTCAAAAGTATATACTGACCTAGTACGCATCACTGCATTTGTGTGCAAAACCAGCAGTATAATCTTCTCTACTACATTTCATGTCATCTTGTAATGTGTCCAACCTCATGCCGTCAAACTTAACCCATCTTGCCTTTTTTCATTCCCACTATATAGATTCCTAAAGGAAAATGTTAAATGCCCACAAACTTTATTTGTAAGTGAGGCCACTTTTTCCAGCACTTGCCTTTTTGTCCACAAATTGCATCATCACTCACCCGTTTGTAAGCTTTGTGTTGCTATCTTTGTAGCCACCAGAGTGCTATATGTGCAGCATGTCTGAAACAAACCGTTTCTGCATGATCACTGCCAGATCCTCTGTCCAATTGGAATGGCTGTGTTGTACCAATATATTAGAATTTGAGAAATTCTGGTATGTTTTCCTATGAAATGTACAGTACAGGTCTCTAAAGGTTTTATCCTTTGGTTTGGGAACGGAATTACGTGTGACAATTAAATGACCGTATGAGATAACACTGCATTCAAATTAGACTTAAGCCAATTTATTTATTTTATTTTTTTGAGCTTGAAAATGACAAATTCTATTTTTGTAACGCTATAGATACATTTGATTTCTCTCACAGCATGTATTAAGTCCTTCACTATTGATTATTTTTATTTTTTGCTTTTGATAGCATTTTATTTGGCAAACTCCTAATGCACAGTATCTTGCAAGGGTTGCAAACTTGATGATGTGTGTAAATGCACAACGCATCACACGTGGATTTCTTTTAGGGACACACAATTGTGGTGCAATGCAATAACAATGGCTTTGTTTCTCTGTGCACAGGTGAGGAACAGAATAAAGAGGCGCTGCAAGATGTGGAGGACGAAACCCAATGAGACAACACAGCCAATATGAGACTCCACCCCACTCCCCCTCCCCCTCCCCAGACCCCACTCACAAAGGGAGCAACCGAGCCCAACCTTATGAGTGGCACTCAACAGCTTGATTCCTCCAGTTTTCTCTCCCTTTGTTTGATTTTTAATATTATTCTGTTTTATTAGCCCTTAAATTGAAATAAAATATACCACTCATGAAACAAACTTCAATTATGATTTTTGAATGGTCAGAACTTAAGGTTTCTTGGAGTTTTTTTTTTTTTTTCGTCCTGGTACAACATTTTTCCTTTTTTTATGTTCATTTGCTTTATTTCTCAACATTTTTATCAGTTGCTGGATATATTTTGAGTTTTTCTTAATGTAATTACAGAAATTAACTTTTATTACTATTACTGATATGTCTACTATTAGTGGTTTGAGCTGTAATATTTCTGTGTTAGTGCAATTATACGATGCAGTTAAAGAAAACAATTAAACCTTTAAAAGGGCAAGTCTAAACAAAGTGCTCTTTTTGTTAATTTAGTTTTTCAGAGAAAGTCGAAGCAAATTTCTTGATATCCATGTGGAGCAAAATGCTTAACATCACCAAGTAGTAGTTATGTAGTAACATTTACCAGTGGTCTGGACTGTAATTTGTGCTAAAATACTGTATTGCTCACATAGGCTGATGATGGTGGGGTGATGGCTGCAGCTCTATACAACTGAAGGAGCCTTGTTGCTTTTAGAACCAAGAAAAATGCAGGTCTCCATTTGGCTGTCTCAAAAAGAAAAAGAAAAAAAGCACTAATAAAGTTGATTTTAAGCCTGCATGAGTACATGACATAGTCTATTTTTCTTCTTCCCCCTGAATCTGCATAATGCATATAATTTCTTCTGTACTTTGTTAACTTGAAACTAGTTTGTACTACTGGATATCTGACTGGAACCACAGACTTAGAATCTGTATTACAACGAAACAGCATGGAATTAACAATTAACTTAAATAAAACTGCCTCAAGTAAAATATTTAACCACCTCTTTTGCACTCAAAATGTTTTCCTTTCTCATTCTCTGTTTTTCTGTCAACATGAAGCACAATCCTATCTTTGGTTGGTAGTGAAACCTTTACCCTTGAAAGTTGGAGAAGTTTATAATGTTTCTGCTTTGGTCTTTCAGAAGGAAGAAATTTATTTGAATTTGGAAAAAGGAGTTGGACTGTATATATGTATTTTGTATGATTTGTATTCATTCAGATTGTGCACATATCTAACATTCAAAGAAAGTATTTAGTGCACCAAGATTGTAACCTTCCATCTCCGTGCAGGTTCACAGTAATGTTGTTCAAGGTCCAAGATGGCCCTCTATCGCAATGGTTCTCAAACAAAGATGATTCAAAATAATCAAGATATTTAATTTACCCCTTCAACAACTGATTTTCATTTGAATAACCAGAGTTCCCGCAGTTTTGGAAAACCTGGCTATATGAAATATAGCCTAATTTTAAAAGTGTGATTTCTAGATCTGGAAAAGCCTTAAAGCGACATGGGAATTTGTATAATGTTTTTTTTTTTTTAGTTATGCCAGGCCTTACTGGGTTGAAATTGAGAGAAAAAATATTATTCTTAATCCTAATCCAGTAGGTCCAATCTACAAATGACTGGAAAAGTCATGTAAATTCATTATTTAAAAAGTGTATTGTGCCTGAAGAATATACAGCTCTTAAAACTTCTGGAAGAGGGTGTTTAGCTACATGACAACTATGTATTAAAACCGGGAAAGTGATTTATAATTAGGTGTTCAAGCACGAAGTGCTGAAAACCTATTGTAATTGCTATTTGAAAAAAAAAAAAAAAACTAAAACGCATCGTGCAGCCCAAACCGTAAGGCCTAGAGACTTGAAACCTGGCCAGGTGGTAGGGCCTCAGTTTGGGGAGAACCTATCAGAGTATGACCCCGATTGGCCCATAGGTGGCGCTACAGCAACCAAAAGTACTAAATTGCTCATAACTCCTAGACCGTTTGACTTGGAATCAAGCTTTGCACCACTGTGTTCCTTGGCTCAAGGCGGACAATATGTATATCTCGGATTCTCGATTTGAGCAACACTCACACTTTGAACTTCGCCCTTTGGTTCACTGTAACAGGGTCGTTTAGAAAAGGGGGCGTGTCAAAATACACTCAAAAGCCTATAAATCATAAATAAAAACTCAGAACTTCACAAAAACTGATGAGCACATGTGTCATGACATGGTGAAGAAGCATGCAGAGTTTCATGGAGATCGGACCATAGGTGGCGCTATAACTGTCAAAAAGCTTATATACCATTAAAAGAGATTTTCACAATTACATATCCCGTGTGTGTGTGTGTGTGTGTGTGTGTGTGTGTGTGTGTGTGTGTGTGTGTGTGTGTGTGTGTGTGTGTGTGTGTGTGTGTGTGTGTGTGTGTGTGTGTGTGTGTGTGTGTGTGTAAGCATGCATAATATAGTTAACAACTGGTTTGTTTTAGTGCAGAATACTGGTGAAATCAAGTGTGTTCAAAATGAAAGTGAGTCAGTAAGTGGTCTTCTATTGCCCTCTCTACTTATTAATAGTCTTTTCACATGTGCTTTTGCATTCATATATATAGACAATAATAAATCACTTATATAACAATTACTATTATAACACAATCATATTTTGTCAGAGTGTATCACTTCAATTGTTCTGATGCTTCACATAATGTCTATCAACGTGGTAAATCATGGTAAATAACGCCAGAAACATGGTAAATCATAGTGAATAAGGTAAATCATGCTAGAATCCTGGTAAATCATTCTAGAATGTGCTATATCATGGTAAATCATCCTATAACATGGTAAATCAAGGTAAACTAAGATAAATCATGGTAAATTATGGTAAACCATGTTAGAATCATATTAAATCATACTAGAATGTGTTCAATTCTGGTAAACCATGTTAGAACAGGGTAAATCATGGTCAATCATACTAGAACTTGGTATATCATGGTAAACTATGGTAAATCATACTGGAACATGGTAAATCATACTGGAACATGGTAAATCATACTGGAACATGGTAAATCAAGAAAAATCAAACTGAAATGTGGTATATCATGGTAAATCATGCTAAAACATGGTCTATTCCATCTATGATGTCAGTGGTTAAATGCTTGCTACATAAAACTTAATGTCTTTTGATGCTTTTGTGCTTAACGGCCTTAAAGGCCTTAACTGCTTGAACACCGCTAAATGCTGCTTGCAGCTTTAATTATTTTAGCTACTTGTCTTAATCTATGGATACACGTAGTATTAAAAACAAAGGTTTGGGAGCCTCAGTTGTATACAGGTCCTTCTCAAAAAATTAGCATATTGTGATAAATTCATTATTTTCCATAATGTAATGATAAAAATTAAACTTTCATATATTTTAGATTCATTGCACACCAACTGAAATATTTCAGGTCTTTTATTGTTTTAATACTGATGATTTTGGCATACAGCTCATGAAAACCCAAAATTCCTATCTCAAGAAATTGGCATATTTCATCCGACCAATAAAATAAGTGTTTTTAATACAAAAAGAGTCTACCTTCAAATAATTATGTTCAGTTATGCACTCAATACTTGGTCGGGAATCCTTTTGCAGAAATGACTGCTTCAATGCGGCGTGGCATGGAGGCAATCAGCCTGTGGCACTGTTGAGGTGTTATGGAGGCCCAGGATGCTTCGATAGCGGCCTTAAGCTCATCCAGAGTGTCGGGTCTTGCGTCTCTCAACTTTCTCTTCACAATATCCCACAGATTCTCTATGGGGTTCAGGTCAGGAGAGTTGGCAGGCCAATTGAGCACAGTAATACCATGGTCAGTAAACCATTTACTAGTGTTTTTGGCACTGTGAGCAGGTGCCAGGTCGTGCTGAAAAATGACATTTTCATCTCCATAAAGCTTTTCAGCAGATGGAAGCATGAAGTGCTCCAAAATCTCCTGATAGCTAGCTGCATTGACCCTGCCCTTGATAAAACACAGTGGACCTACACCAGCAGCTGACATGGCACCCCAGACCATCACTGACTGTGGGAACTTGACACTGGACTTCAGGCATTTTGGCATTTCCTTCTCCCCAGTCTTCCTCCAGACTCTGGCACCTTGATTTCCGAATGACATGCAAAATTTGCTTTCATCCGAAAAAAGTACTTTGGACCACTGAGCAACAGTCCAGTGCTGCTTCTCTGTAGCCCAGGTCAGGCGCTTCTGCCGCTGTTTCTGGTTCAAAAGTGGCTTGACCTGGGAAATGCGGCACCTGTAGCCCATTTCCTGCACATGCCTGTGCACGGTGGCCCTGGATGTTTCTACTCCAGACTCAGTCCACTGCTTCCGCAGGTCCCCCAAGGTCTGGAATCGGTCCTTCTCCACAATCTTCCTCAGGGTCCGGTCACCTCTTCTTGTTGTGCAGCGTTTTTTGCCACACTTTTTCCTTCCCACAGACTTCCCACTGAGGTGTCTTGATACAGCACTCTGGGAACAGCCTATTTGTTCAGAAATTTCTTTCTGTGTTTCTGTGTTTCTTGCTTGAGGGTGTCAATGATGGCCTTCTGGACAGCAGTCAGGTCGGCAGTCTTACCCATGATTGCGGTTTTGAGTAATGAAACAGGCTGGGAGTTTTTAAAAGCCTCAGGAATCTTTTGCAGGTGTTTAGAGTTAATTAGTTGATTCAGATGATTAGGTTAATAGCTCGTTTAGAGACCCTTTTCATGATATGCTAATTTTTTGAGATAGGAATTTTGGGTTTTCATGAGCTGTATGCCAAAATCATCAGTATTAAAACAATAAAAGACCTGAAATATTCCAGTTGGTGTGCAATGAATCTGAAATATATGAAAGTTTAATTTTTATCATTACGTTATGGAAAATAATGAACTTTATCACAATATGCTAATTTTTTGAGAAGGAACTGTATATTTCCATCTACTGCCATAAGGATGACAAAGCTGCTTGTTTTCAATCGTTTTATTATTTATCAAAACTAGAAGAGTAAAAAAAATAGAATTGAGATTACATAAATCTGTACTTCAATAAAAACCAGTTGTTAAGAGTAGAAATTAAAGTAAGAATAAATATATCAGTTTACATGCCAGTTTATTTTAAGTTGAATTAGAACCTTTTCAGAACTGCTACATATTTTAACCCAAATGAGGCCTTAATCCTTGTTGTTTCGGGTTTCAGGTCTTGAAGAATTTTTAAAGTTTTTTTACTGATCCACTGATCTAAAAAGGGCTCTCTATCTTTTGGAAAGAGAACAGTTACAGATGTTGCCCGTTAAAACAGTAATACCTCCACAATTATCTATTTTACACAAACATAACAAACTAGTTCATGCTGATCATTGGTTGGTCCACTTGATAGACCATCAATAAAACCAACGACATTGTTCAAAAACACATCGACTATTCTGTAATTAAAATAGTTACATTAAATACAGACATGGCATGTTCTCTTTTAACGTTACAGCAGAACGGCAGAAATCTGTAGTCGTGACTTTTATTTTGAAACTACTTCGGCTGTCATGGAAACTCCGCCCTTTGTTAAAGCGTTAGCAGGAAGTTCCTACTAAAAATATCCAGACGTCAGGCTAAAGAAAGAACCTGACTCCGGGCGGACAAATTTATAGGATTTCATGTATACGTCAAGGTGCCTTCGGAAACATGTCGGGACAGAGGGTAAACAACTTGTGTTCATCGCATAAACTCCCGCTGTTGGTTTTAACGTTATCTCTGCTTGTTGTTTATATCAGCTCAGCTCCTCTCGGCGAGCAGGAGGCAGAGACTTACAACAAATACTACAATTACACCGAACTTACTGACCTTCTTAAAAGTCTCGCCCAGAGATACGCAAACATCGCAAATCTGACCAGCATCGGCAAATCAGTGGAAAACAGGGAGCTTTGGGTAATGAGAATCACCAAGGACCCCACTGTTGATGTAACGTTACCAGGAAAACCCAAATTCAAGTACGTGGGCAACATGCACGGAGACGAGACCGTGTCCCGGCAGGTCCTGATCTACCTACTGGAGTATCTGCTGGAGAAGTACGGAGAAGATCAGCGGGTCACACAGCTGCTCAACACCACCGATATTTATATCATGCCGAGCATGAACCCTGATGGATTTGAGAAGTCTATTGAGGGGGATTGTATGGGCACAGATGAGGGTCGGTATAATGCTAAAAACATCGACCTCAATAGAAGTTTCCCAGACCAGTTTGAAGAGATACACGTGAAAGCAGAAGACATCCCTGAAGGCGCTGCTGTCATGAAGTGGATCCTGGAGAACAAGTAAGACCATTCACAAACGAACCGAACCCAACTTTCTGACAGAAGAACTGCTAGAAAATCCAATTTAAGGACCATCTTAAACCAATTAAAAAAAACCTTCTGTTCTTTTCCAAAACGCAGCTACCATCTTAAGCTGTATTTCTCAACAGGTGTTGCAGGAATCTGAGTATTTTGCCTGTAAAATCTAGCAAATTAATAAAAATCTTCATGAATGTACGTCTTTCCAATTTAGATCAGCTCTACAATAGTTCCCTTTTCTGAATCATAGTAATGGTAACACTTTACAAAAATGAGTATTACACATGTT
This sequence comes from Siphateles boraxobius, assembly GCF_051911475.1. Lineage (NCBI taxonomy): Eukaryota > Metazoa > Chordata > Actinopteri > Cypriniformes > Leuciscidae > Siphateles > Siphateles boraxobius. Next base: position 25,230,650 of record NW_027509186.1, on the reverse strand, counting down.
ACAGTATAATGTTTCTTAATTTTAGTAACAAAAATACAAATGTCCATTATTAGTTCATGTTAGCTCGAGTCCATTAAATAATATATTCAGAAACGACTTTAGATTTTAATAGTGTTTTAAATTTTGAAATTAACATTAACTAAGTGTTTTTTCATTGTCAGTTTGTTAACTAATGTAGTTATCCAATGTTAACAAATCAAACCTTATTGTAAATTATTACCATAATAACAATAATAATAATTATTATTATTATTCAGAAAAATAAAATATTATAGAGCTGAATTAGAAAAAATATATATTCATTAAGATGATTATTCAAGTTGTTTTTGATTACTGGATTAAGATTTTATAGAGATTGCACTTACACTAATAATAATTACAATCTTTATGTAGTCCAGCAATCACAAACAACTTATTCATGTATTACTATTTTTATTTTTTTACGTGCAATCTCTATAAATATACTTTGTTCAAATTCAGCTATACATTTTTTTAATAATAATTGAATCATTATTATTATTATTATTATTAACCTTTGTATGTCTGTTATGTCTTAATCCAGTGTATGTGAAGTCGTCATCTGATATTCTCTGGTTGTATTTTCTAGATTCGTGCTGTCTGGCAATCTGCATGGTGGGACAGTGGTGGCAAGTTATCCTTATGATGACTCTGCAGGCCATGAGTCAGAGGGCACATATAGCAGATCACCCGATGATGCTCTCTTCAGTTACTTGGCCCGGGTTTACGCAGAGAATAACCCTGTTATGAAAACTGGGCAGCCGAAGTGTGAAGAAAACTTAAGTGAGACCTTCAAGGATGGGATCACAAATGGAGCAAAGTGGTATGATGTGGCAGGTATGTTAGCAACACTTATTCCCAAGCCATGCTTTAATTCTCCCCCCTTTCATTTGTTTTCTTTATCTGAAGTTCACCTGCTGAGTTATAGGATAATGAGTAATTAACTTCACTTCAGTGGTCTTGAAAAATTACTGGTTTTAAAGATTTCTTTTCTGTTTCTTGTTCCACAGAGAACATAATTAGGGGGGGTGGGGGTTGGGGGGTAATTTCTCGTCGTCTGTGTTAAATTCAGTGGAACAGTCTTTATTTGGCTCCACCCACATCCTTCTTTACTCAGAACATTCTGTTGCATATCTCCTATTGGGAAGTATGAGTTAGTAAACAAATGCCATTTGGTCACATATTTCAAATATTGACATAGTAATAGTAATAGTAGCTGCAATATTGTTTAAGTAAGTTTAAGATTGAGGGATGCTGGAAACGATATTTCTTTGTTTTTTTTTGGGGGGGGGGGGGGGGGGGGGTATTTATAATGTTCTCAAACAGCACTAGTAAGTAACACAATAGTCTAGCAGTAATCCAAAACCTGGACTGTAAGTGTACTGTTGTGGTGTTCTCTGATTACTTTCCTTACAAGTCTGTAACCTCAGTCTCTGCAGTCCATATTCTCAACCATCACTGTCAAACAGAAGAAATCTGATCCACAATGTTCCTTGGAGCTTGCAGGTCAGATCCATAATGTACCTTAAGACTTGCTCAACTAGTCTAATGCTGATTAAATCACACTTCTTGCATTTGGATGTTATTCCCTCAGCTTTTATAAAGCAGTGGCAAAGCATTTGTTTGGTGTTGTTTACGAAGGGAGTACCTCCTGTGTGAATCCCTAATCGCTCCCAAATGTCTGGACTGTAAGTCATCGTGTGAGGTGGTGACTGAAATTGCTGACCATTAAAACCACCTGAAATTACAACATAATAGATCCCAAAATTAAATATGACGCCCTTTATGGCATTAAATTTCATACATTGCATAATTCCTATGCAAATGTCACCTGATCTTTAGCTTTTTGTTGTAAGATGTGTGTTGTTGACCTTATAACGTGGTGCATTTGACAAGGAGGTTAAGTCATAAGGTGATCATAAGACCAGTGTTATTTTAGTATTATGTATAGTATTTACTCATACTTTCAATTAGGTTTTATATTTTTCATTTTAATTTTAGTTTAAGTTTTAGTAATTTTATGTTCTTTTGTCATTTTTCTTATTTTATATATTTATATTTAGCTTTCATTTATTTTTATTTCAGTTTTAGTTTTAGTAATTCATCTTTAACCTATTTTATTTCATTTTGTTTTCAAGGCAACATTGCATTTTTTTTAAATAAATAAAAAAGCTTTTTCACGTTTAAGTTTTTCCATCTAATATTTATATTTTGTTATTTCAGCTTTATTTCAATAAAAGAAACCTTTTTTAATCGTATTACTTAATAACAACACTGCATAAGTTATGTGAGTGTAGAATGACTCAAATTGGTTTTCCCCGTTAAGTTTTTTTATTTGTGTGTATATATTTATTTATTTGTTTTTGTCTTTTTGTTTTCTCTTTACTTAGAAACTGGTATTCCAGTCTACCATAGAAACCAGTCTCAAAGTCTGTTCAATTACCTGAATCCTGTTTCTAAGATTGTACCCAACACAGTTTGAAGATCTACAGACCACCTGCTGCGTTTTTGAAGTTAATATTCAATCATTTTATGACAAACTCCAGCTATCTAGGCAGTCATTCCTATGTTCTTCTCAGGGTCCTATGTTCCTCAGATTTAAATTGCAATTAATGAACACATGTCAAATGGTCATGCAGTGTCACATATTATAGAAAGACAGAAAACATGGGGCCGAGACATTTGACCTCACAAACCTATAATTACAAGAGTCATTTGACTTGTTAGGTAAGGTAATGTTAGGCTTGCTCTTAGACTGCACGAATTAGCTGGGCTAACTTGAAAAATACAGTTTCAGTTGTTGTTATCTTTGTGAAAGATAATTGCCGATTGGCAGCAATTGTGGAATTTTTGGTCTGTCCTCTGAATTTGCTTGACTGGAAATAGCTGCCCAGGGCATTGCCATGATTGGCAAGTGGATTGTCTTTTTACTTTGAAATTACAATTGCATGTACTCAGCTTTATCTCTAACTATTGCATTTGTATTGACCGTCTGAGAAAGTCAATTCTGCAAAGAGCAGAAGTCCACGTCTTTCACAATGAAGACCTTTTTAGCTGTTAAAAAACACATGCAGATATATCTGCGTAGTGCTTATTGCCATCTCAAGTTGCCATTAGTTTGTCCTGTGTTCAGCTGATTTTGTTGAATTTTGATGGTTTGATCTGCTCCTTTAGTGAGAGATTACATATGATGTGCTTCCTCTGATCCTCATTTCCTCGAGCTCTGTGTGATTCATAGAAACGAGTCTTCATTTATAGCCTGCTCTTACATTTCTGCAATCAGCAGATACTTTTATCCACAGCAACAGTGCTTTTAATGTTGTATGTTTTATCCCTGGGAATTGAACCCATAACCTTGGTGTTGCCAGTGCCATGGTACCGTTTAAAGTACATGAATCTGCCACTTTAAATTGATCAAAAGTGACAGTATAGACATTCTTAATGTTACAAAATAATTATATTTTAAATATATGCTGTCCTTTTGAACTTTCTATTAATCAAAGAATCCTGAAATAAATATCATGATTTCCACAAAAATATTAAGCTCCCCAACTGTTTTCAACATTGATAATAGTAGGAATTTTTCTCTTGAGTCAATCAGCACATTAGAATGATTTCTGAAGAATCAAGTGACACTGAGGAATGAGGAATGATGCCTAAAATTCAGCTTTGCCATCACAGGGATAAATTACACTTTAAAATATATTAAAATAGAAAACAGACTTTCAAAATTGTAAAAAATCAGCATTGGTTTGGTATCTGAAGGATTCGTCAAACGTTAGATGACAGTGTGTTCTACCTTAGACCGATGTAACCTACATGTTCTAACCCATATCTGTCAGCTCTTTATTCTCTGAAATCAATCTTAAAATGGGTTGGAGCTTGTTTTGTTTCAAGGATATAAAAGTAGGTTGGCTTACATGAATGATTTCCTACCCCCTACATTTATTACATGCTCTTAACATTTGCAACTGGCCAAACATTCTTGACATTACACCTTTCGAAAGACTCTTTGTATTGAGATGTTCCTCGTGTTTGCAGAAGCTTACAGTTTAAGCAGTGACAATCCTACTATGTCAATTCACCCCATACCTTTGGTACACAATTTGTCCTTACTTTTCATTAGGGGGTATGCAGGATTACAATTACCTGAAGGGGAACTGTTTGGAAATCACTATGGAGCTCAGCTGCTGCAAGTACCCACCCTCATCTCAACTCAAAACAGAATGGGACAACAATCGGGAGGCCCTGCTGGCCTACATGGAGAAGGTAGGAGAACTTGATGTGTTAATAACGACATGCATGGCGAGTTTTTAATGAGCCCCACAAGAATGTCAGTGTGGCTTTGTTTTCAGAGTTTCTGCCTTGTTGTGTGTGTGTTCAGATTCATATTGGAGTGCGTGGTTTTGTGAGAGCCGCCAGGAATGAAGCCCCTCTGGCAGATGCTGTGATAATGGTTGCAGGCATCAACCACAATGTGAGCACTGCACGCTTTGGTGACTACTATCGCCTGCTGCTGCCCGGCATCTACACCATCACAGCTGTAGCCCCGGGGTGAGTATGGAATATGATGGAGTGCATTATTTATGAGGAAAACTGTACATACGCTTTCAATATTCTGAGGAAAATCAGTGATCAGTGGTCTTCATACATCTTATGGCTAGGGCTTGGTAAAATTATTGAATTTTTGTTCTATTCTAGCATATACATCCCAATATTTATATCTTTAAAAAGATATTTTACTCTGTGCCATTGTTCAATTGCTGTGTGAAAATGTACAGCGTTGCCTGTCCTGGAGATATCACTGCTTTCTGCTGAACTGCATAGTTTGGGCCCTGTTGTTAATTTATAAAATTGTGAAAAATTAAAAAAAAAGAAAAAGATAATAGTTGCAGTCAACCAGTGTAGTCCAATTCAAAAAGTGACTCGTATGAACTGGTTCTTTTTAGTAAATCAAAAACATACAACATGACCTGTGTAGTCAGATTCACACGCACATTCTTTTTAGTGAATCAAAAACAATAAGTGTAGTCCGATTCACGAACAAAAGAACCAGATTTTGTTAGTTGAAATTTAACACAAATTGAATTTAACACGAATGAAAACAAGGCTGTGAGGGATAAATTTACAGTCACGCACAGTATAAAGGCCCTAGATCACGCAACTTTTAAAACTGTTTTATGGAGTTTTTGTTTACTGAAAGTTTTTTCAGAAAGATGTTTCATCAGCTAGACAATTGGTTTGTCATTAAACAACAGTACAGTCCTTTGAACGCGCTGTACTTCTGTCCCTCACACCCTCGTTTTCATTCCTGTCCAAAATGAAATATGCTGCTGCCCTGACTAAGGTCTATATATTCAAATTCACAGACAAATGACAACATTCATTGCAACCCGTGAAGCCAAAACAAATGTCCCTAGAAAGTCAGCACTTTTAATGAAACACTGCCTTGTATAATTTACAGTATTAGCAGAAAGAAAATTTCTTTCACATGTAAACTAAATTGACATTATAATGTACATGAAATGTACCCTTATCAATTGAGATAGAATTGAATCCGAATCAAATTGGAAAATCTGTATGAATACTCAGTCCTAATAGCTACTATATCAGTACTAATAGCTTTTATTTGTTATTTATTTCAACTAACAATATGCTCTGAGACTCCTTCACGTTTAAGTGTTCTTTCTATGTGTTTTATTTCGATCGTTGTGTTTATGTAGCTACATTCCCATGTCCGTGGCTGGGGTGGAGGTGAATGAGGGAAAAGCAACTGAGCTGAACATCACCCTCGTGGCTGAGAATGATGAGAATCCGACCACCCCCTCAATCCCAGAGTCCCCCACTGACACCTCTTCGGACAGCGGCAGCACAGACAGCAACAGCAGCAGCACCAGCAAAGCAGCAGCAGATGAAAAGCAGGGCTCCAGGGTTACGATCCAGCCCCAAGACTTCCGCCATCATCACTACAACGACATGGAGCTGTTCCTGCAGAAATTCAGCTCTGAGTACAGCTCCATCACACGGCTGTATTACATCGGCAAATCTGTTCAGGGGCGTCTCCTGTGGGTCATGGAGATCTCCAACAATCCTGGTGTCCATGAGTTAGGTACTTTCCACCCATTTTTATGTCATTTTAATTAACACACATCTTTAGAAGTCAACCCGCTTCTAAAATGAACTGACCCCCATCTTCCGTTACTAGGTGAACCAGAGTTTAAGTATATTGGTAACATGCACGGCAATGAGGTGGTTGGTCGTGAATTGCTCCTCAACCTCATCGAGTACCTGTGTCGCAACTATGGCACCGATCCTGAGGTCACCCAGCTCGTCAACTCCACGCGTATCCACATCATGCCTTCAATGAACCCAGATGGATACGAAATGTCCCGAGAGGGTAAGGTCTTGTCAACTCTGAAAAACCCCTTCTGATGGAAATTTTCTTGATTTGAGATAAAACGCTTCCCCACCATTGACTGAAATTTTCGCTATCCGTGTTTTCACTATTATAAGGTACGGAGTGCTATGACAATTCTTCTGAAAGAGTACAGAATCTTTGAATCAAAACACAGGCAAAAAAGAAGCTATCTCATATGTAAGCAGATGCATATGTAAAATAACGCGATCATCAACATTAAACGGCATATGAATTAAAACTGCCTAATGTCACTGAATGAAATGTCAACCTATAGACCTTATGTAGCCCCGCCCCTTTTCAGCGCTGGGCTCGTTGTCTTTTGTCTTCCGGTCTGTATTTCCACTGCGATCTTGCGTGTTTATGAATGAACGGCTCGTTTTAAAATCTTCCCGGTCTACTGACATTTTGTTAAGACATCTGCTTTAAACATTACAATCCTCATGATAACTTTCGTTAACTTTACATTATGTAAATCCACTTCAAAAGCAAATTACTCCTGGACAACAGAGCGACCACAAAAACGGAAGTTCAAAGACAATATTCTAAAGATGGCTGCGCCCTCGTTTCTCTGGCGCATAAGGTCTATAGGACTGTGAAGCATTAGGAGTGTTGATGGACTTGATCTTCTCCATTTATGTTTTGATCATCTTTCTGAATCCGATCTGGATGTAGTCTTTGACAAAAATGCGATTTTCTCATATAATGCATTAAGCTTTTTTGTTGTTCAAAAGCAGAGGCTATGTTCTTTCTTTTGATATAATGTTCCCTAGAATACAACAAAATATTCTGGGGAACATGAAATGTCTGTGAAAATGATTGAAAATGATGGCAGTGGCTGGCCACTTAAAAAAAACACACTGACAAGGAAAGAGTTAAATGCATCTGTCTTTTTTCATCATTCTATTTGTACCAATATTATAATATAAAGAAAGGGTTAGCCTCAAACTGTGTTGAATGATAATAAAGAATAGTAATAAATATATTATTATATTATTTATGTAATGTTTCTTTCCATGTTATAATAATAAATTATTATTATTAATACATTTATAAAAAAAAAATTCTCTCTGTTTTGGAGCAGCATAGTAACTGCAGGAAGATGGTAACAAAAACGTAACAAAAACATTCTCTTTTGTGCAGGAGATCTCGATGGCATCCAGGGGCGTAACAACTCTAACAACTATGACCTGAACCGTAACTTTCCTGACCGGTTCAACCTCATCACAGATCCCAGACAGCCAGAGACCATTGCTGTTATGAACTGGGCAAAGAGCTACCCGTTTGTGTTGTCTGCCAACCTTCATGGAGGTAGGTCCTAATTTAGAATGGTTCTGTTTGATTGGAAGCATGCTAAACACAGACGGATAACCTCTAGATAAATCTCTATCAGGCTCTCTGGTGGTGAACTATCCATTTGACGATAATCTAGAAGATGTTGTCGGATACAGCAAGTCTTCAGATGATGCCGTGTTCAGGATGTTGGCTCTCGCTTACTCTCAGGTGAATATCTGGCTTTCTTTTTTCTGTAAAATCAGATGATGTCGTAAAGAATATTTAATGATTAAAAGTTAAATCAATGGCAGGAAAACATTCTCTTTTTTTTGTTTCAGGAAAACACTCAAATGCATGACGGTCACCCCTGTAAGGAGCTGCATCTGTACGAAGAATACTTTCAAGATGGCATCACCAATGGCGCTGCATGGTACAATGTCCACGGTGAGCACTAGATTGTGTGGGGTGTGGGGTGTGTGTGTGTGGGGGGGATAAACAACTAGAAAAGGAAAGTTCAAGACAAAATTTTGAATGTTGACATACGCTTGACAAATGGACAGATGACCTCTTGTTGATATTGACATCCTAAAATAATATCCAGGAAAAAATGCATTAATAAGAAGTAAATATAAACTATAAATGTGCATTATGTGCTTTTCCCTCAGGAGGGATGCAGGATTGGAACTACGTCAACACTAACTGCTTTGAGGTGACAATTGAACTGGGCTGTTACAAATACCCACCAGCGACAGACCTGCCAAAGTACTGGGAACAAAACCGCAAATCACTTCTGCAGTTCATCCATCAGGTCAAACGTCTGTTTCTATCTCTTTTTTTTTCATCTCTATTCTGCCACACACCTTAAAAAAATATTTGTTGGATGTTCAGGTCCACCGTGGGATAAAAGGAATGGTGATCGACAGCAAAGATGGATCTGGCATCCCCAATGCGACCATCACTGTGGACCCGATCAATCACTTCATCACATCCAACGTAGCAGGAGACTACTGGCGCTTACTCGTCCCAGGAAAATACTTTCTGAAAGTCTCTGCCCAAGGGTACTTTCATGAATTTTCTGCACTAACTGTGGCACCAAACTAAAAGATAGCAATTTTTTCCAAACATATGGAAGCTTACAGAGGCCGTTAAATATGTTGTGATCTGCTTTTGTTTAGTGATAAACATAAACAACAAAAATATTTGTAACTATAATATGGTAACTATACAGTATATTGACTTATTAAGCCACTTTTTGTAATGTATATTAAAAGTTTTACTTATATTGAAATAATTAAAAGCTATTACATTATTGTTGCAGATATGGAGCCTTTCTCAGCAAATGTTGATATGCAATTATTTACAATTAGTTTAGATAAATAATCATTGTATTTATGTTTGTTTTCACTTTTTTATTTTATTTAATTTATTTAAATTGCTCTTCAACAGCCCTAAAGAGTTATCTAGCATCATCGGTATTTATTTAATATTTTTCTTTTTGCATAAAGGCCGATTCACTGCGCACAGACAAACACCAACAAACAATATGAAAAATAACTGTCATGTTCACACTGCTCCAACAGACACCGACAAACTCTGATTGAACATGTTCAGTCGGGTGAAAAATACCCCAGACAGACGCCAACAGGGGTAACGCACTGATCCGTCAAAACCCAACAAACATGTTTGTTGGCGTTTGTCTGCGTTGTGAATTGGCCTTAAGACTGTAAATTACTGACATTCTCTCTTTCCATCTTTTTAGCTTCTCCTCAGTTAGCACCCATGTCAACGTGCCTAAGGAAGGAGTGGAGATTGTTAATTTCACATTGACCCGGATTCACAGTTACACAACTGGACAGATGACAGAAGGCTCAACCCCAACTCTGGATCCCAGTGTTAAGGAGTTCCAAAACCTCATCAAGCTGTTGTCAGGAGAATCCGGTCTAGACAAGCTGATCAAGGACACTCCCACCCAGAGCAGCTTCCGTTATCGACGGTACAGCGAAGTTTCCGAGTTCCTGCGCGGCCTCACCCTGAACTTCCCGGAGATTACCTCACTCCACAGGTACAGCTCTCTTATGCATCTCACAGACATTTGCCTCATTGGATTCAGTGTTTACAAACTCCGTGATCATGAGGGACCTTAAACACAGAAGTTCTCTGGAGAGCTTTTATTCACACGTGTGCAATGCCTTTCCCTCAGAGAACACCTATTAATTTGAACAAAAGCACGAGTAAGTTTATCTGATCTCTGCAGACATGCCTGAACCGAATCCTGTGTGTTTCTGTGACCATAAACCCCGAAGGGCGATTCTTTTGGAATGAGAGAGATTAATGTCTCTGCATTCAGTACACAATAAGGTTACTGTGTGAACTGTAGCTTAGTCCCAGTCAAAGTAATTTTTGAAAAATATAGTTGTGCTGAGCCAAGTTTAAGGTCACAAAGTTTAAATAAATGACCAGAGAAGAGGTAAGTACAGTATTGTTTTTGGGTCAGTAATTTTCTTTGTTTTTGTGAAAGAGATTAGGCCTAATACTTTTATTCAGCAAGGATGCATTTAATAGATAAAAAGTGACAGTAAAAACTTTCATGTTGTTACAAATATTTCAAATAAATGCTGTTCTTTTGAACTTTCATCTAAACATCTATATTTCATGGTTTTCACAACAATAGTAAGCAGCACAATTACTGTTTTCAAAATATAATAAGAAATGTTTGAGCTCCAAATCAGCATATTAGAATGATTTCTGAAGGATCATGTGACAAAGAAGACTGGAGTAATGATGCTGAAAATGCAGCTTAGTGTCACAAGAATAAAAAGCATTTTAAAATAAAATACAATTGAAAACAGTTATTTAAAATTTTATATCTTATTTTATTTCACAATATTACTGTTTTTACTGTATTTTCAATCAAATAAATGCAGCCTTGATGAGCATTAGAGACTTCTTTCAAAAACATTATAAAAGCTAACTAACCCCATACTTTTGAATGGTACTGTAGGTCCAATGGTAATTTCAGCATTTGATTTGTTTCAGATTATAATAATTTATAATGGATTAAAATGTAACTGAAGTAAATCATTTTGTTAAGTCAAACAATTGCAGTGATGTGATAATTATTTCCCCCCCATGAAGTCTTGGTCAGAGTGTGGAGTTCAGAACTATCTGGGCTCTGGAGATCTCCAACAACCCTAAAGTCCAAGAGCCATCAGAGCCCAAGATCCGGTTTGTGGCAGGTATCCATGGTAACGCCCCAGTGGGCACAGAGCTGCTTCTGGAGTTTGCTGCCAGTCTCTGTATTAACTACGGCAAGAACGCAGCCATCACCAAGGTGAGTTGCTTTTCTTGTGCAAAAGTGATGCCCTTGATGGTCACAGTATGATTCTCCTAACCAGGGGTGTGTTTCCCAGAACCAACTATAGTCGCAAGTTCCATCACTACCAACGCAATTCAACGGAACTTGCATCCATAGTTGGCTAACGATACTTTTGGGAAATGTACCCCAGGATCAAGGAAACAGTTTAAAAATTCGTCTCAGTTCCACTGGGCATAAAATGGCACTATTTGGGTTAGTTCACCCAAAAATGAAAATGCTGTGAGCCTGCTTCTGACGTATAACCCTAAGCGTTGCACTCTTACACTACGTGAACTCACTCAGAAGCCCATACAGAAGAAAATGAAAAGTGGAATAAAGTCATTATTTTTATTATTTTTTTGCGCACAAAAATTATTCTCATCGCTTGATAAACTTGAGGTTGAGCCACTGTAGTCACTTGGACTATTTTAAGCATTGTCTTTACTAACTTTCTGGGCCGGCAAGTTTTGATCTCATAGAAGCCTATGGAGGAGTGATCTAGCTCTCAGATTTAATCAAAAAGATCTTAATTTGTGTTCCAAAGATGAACGAAAGTCTTACGGGGTTGGAACAACATGAGGGTGAGTAAATACTGACAGAATTTTCATTTTTGGGTGAACTAACCCTTTAAGAACAGTTTAAGCAATAAGAAATGCTTTTCTATGCATACAAAATTTACCCTATAAAGTCTGCTGTATCATGTTTGATAAACAAATCTCTAAGGCCTCTAAATTATCAATATGATCAAAACTCTGCTGAAAAATGTGTTGTACACAATCTGCTACATGCCTTCTATCGTCTGATTGGTCCTTCACACTTTTTAGCAAGTAAAATGCCTTTCAGTTTAATTCTAAAAGCATCCTGTAAAGTGTAAGAATATCTTGTATTTCATTTCATTATATGTTCTGACAACCTCAATTAAAAACTTGACATAATTGGGAGTTATAGAGTGACAGGTCTACTGTTATAAAGATCTCATTAATTTACATCACAAGCTATCAGAACTTCATCTTACTTTTTGGAAATATAAACTGTATATTTTTGCTGAATTAAATTGAGCTGTTTTCTCCATATTCTGTTATATCATACTATATGAGCGATAAAAGCCTGATGTATCGCATATGATACCAAAAAAAAGATACCATGCTTATCCTATAGACTTCTATTGTTAGTCTCATTTTAAGTAGATTTCTCTCCAAGTACAAGTCAAATAAATGTTCTGTGCTTATCGACAGCATTGTGTTTTTTTTTAACAGAAAATTACTATAAAAGCTTACCTTATTTATCAATGAAATAATTTCAAGCCAAGTCAATGTTATTGAAACCAAACAGAATAATCCTTTAAATGTAAGTACATGAAGGTGAATCTGTACCTCTGTCTTTAGCTCATAAATCAGACCAGAATTGTTATCCTGCCCAGCATCAACCCAGATGGACGTGAGCTGGCGAAAGAGAAAAACTGCACCTCCACTGTTGGCATGACCAATGTTCACGGCAAGGACCTTGACAGTGACTTCTTCGGTGGGATGGCATTCAAATTATACCTAACATTTCAATAATGTGTGTGTCAATGACAGCGGCCCACTGCTTAGTCTACAAGACAGTTGACTGTTTATGTGTCCTTCTGTAGGGAATGCTTCTCAGCGTGCTGCAGAGCCTCAGCCAGAGACGCGCGCTGTGATGGATCTGATTCAGGAAAGGGGCTTCTCTCTCTCTGTGGCTCTGGATGGAGGCTCTGTTTTGGTCACCTACCCATATGACAAACCAGTGCAATCTGGTATGTTTTGACTCATCCTCTGCTTTATGAAATTACACATTTATTGCATCTGTGTTCTGATTCGTTTATTTCTTTGTTTTTTCCCCCTTCCTTCTTGATTACAGTTGAAAATGATGATACGCTGAGATATTTGGCTACTGTGTATGCTAAAAACCATCCTACAATGCACTTGGGCAATACTGGATGTCCAAACAGCAGCCAACGTATGCTGATTTTCCTTTTTATACTTCAAGTTCTTAAAACAACGGTTTATCTCTTTAGTAACAAGAAAATGCTCAGCATGCTCAGTGAGCAATTTCAGAGCCTCTGCTCTGTTAAATTTATAGGTAGATGAACCATTTTTAGGTTGATGTTATAAATTATTTCTAGGTTGATGTTATAAATTATTTCTGTCTTTCTCCCTGTCTCCCCCAGTGGGCAACATTCCTGATGGTGTCCTTCGAGCAGCAGAGTGGCACAGTCACATGGGAAGCATGAAGGTAGTTTACAAACTGAACTCTAACAGGGAAGATTTTTTTTTGTGGAAATCGTGTGCAGTTAAAAAATTTTTTGTGGAAATCATGACAGTTTTTTTAGGATTCTTTGATAAATATAAAGTTTAAAATTACATAATTTATTTGAACATTTTAATATTTTGTCACATTATAAATGTATTTACTGTATTTAGCTAAAATGCATTTTATTAAATAAAATCTTACTGACCCCACCCTTTTAAATGTTAGACAGCATAAATTCTACACAAAACTAAACTCCGTTAGTATCTAATATGGCTAGCTTCTACCAAGTGACACGAATGTGTGCAAGCACACCGTAAAGTTTGATTGGACACGCAGATTTGGATGTCAAGAACAAGAGATATGGGAAGCGTTTTGGTATTCTAAATTAATGTTTTGCATTTAGCATTTCTTTTTTCACTGCTCTCTGCAAACCAATCAGAACGGACCAGAACCCTCATTACTAACTAGTCGACAGTAATTTTTAAAATCTTAATTCCTCAGTAATTTGCCTGATTCTCTGATTGCTTTCTTTCCATGTTGTAGGACTTCAGTGCGGACTTTGGTCACTGTCCTGAGATGACTGTCTACACCAGCTGCTGCCTGTTCCCAGCGGCTGAAATGCTGCCCACGCTTTGGGCCGAGAACAGGAAGTCTCTTCTGAGCATGCTGGTTGAGGTCAGTCTGTTGTTGTCCTCTCTGCCTCTGTTCATCATTCTGCACTGAATCTCAGCTAGTCTTTGCTGAAGCTGGTTCTTCTGTTCTAGGTACACAAAGGGGTTCGTGGAGTGGTCAAGGATAAGAATGGTAAGCCCATTGTGGGTGCTATAATAGTATTGAATGGTGGTGTTCGAGTCTTCACCGGTGAGGGAGGATATTTCCACGCCCTTCTGGCCCCTGGTTTACACAGCATTGAAGCGGTGGCTGACGGTTACCAGCAGCAATCTCAGAGGGTGAGTGTTTTTTTTTGCTGTGTTGGTTTGTTTTTTTGTTTTCTTTTTCTGTGTGCGAGTGTGTTTGTTTCTTATCTGTATATTTATTATACAGAATATTTAGTTTAAATTAACCAAACTCTATAATATACAATGCTGTATAATAATGGAGGTAGTTAAATTGTCTAATAATATACCATACATTTTATTTTATTATTTCATATATACTTGTAATACGGAACATTTACTTTAATTTAACACAAATGTATAATAATATTCAATGTAATGAAGAAGATGGTTTAATTAATTCATTTTTATTGTCTAATAATATAATATACATTTTAAATGAGAAACGCTATCTATGCATACATTTATTTTATTTTTTTCACTGTTCCTGTGGTTTTTTTCAGGTGTCAGTGTCACCTTTTGAAGCAGCAAGTTCCATTATTATTGAATTTGACATGGAGAACGATATATTTGGCCTGCCAAGAGAATTAGTCGTGGCAAGTGCAGGTAGGCAGATCAAATCGCTCACGGCGAGATGCCATTAAAAAAAAAAAACGTTGTCAATATGCAAATTTTCAATGGCTGTCTTTTTCTTTACTCAATCCCACAGCTGCCGCAATGACGGCCCTGGTCGTGACAGCCTGCATCATCTGGTGCGTCTGCTCAGCAAAGTCGAACAGACAAAAGGACGGATTCCATCGGCTACGGCAGCACCGGGACGACTATGATGATGAGATACGCCTCATGTCTATGGGCTCCAAAAAGTCGCTCCTGAACCACGAATTTCAAGATGAGAGCGAAAGTGACGAGGATACGCTATACACCAACAAACTTTAAGACCTTCTCATTCTCTGAGTCTGTCCACTGCCTGCAGGACCAGTGGAGGGCGCTCAATGGCCTGCAGCATTATTGTCCAAACCATCTAAATCCCGAGAACCACTGCGGGATGCACTTTAATGCCCAGATGAAATCGGGCAAGCGTTTCGCACCGTAGTGTATGCAACTGACCACTGCTCTCTACTAGCCTGCTTAGTTTTCTGGGTCTGTGTAATACTGGTCCTCTACTCTTTATAAAGGAAATCAAACAGCTAGAATCCATCTCAAAAGGATAATGAAACACTGTGCCTTGTTAGAATTGAGGTTGCATGGACGCTGCAGTTGTGAGGATGACAGTTTTGTAGTGTAAATGATATTATGTTCCCCTTTTTTCTGTGGACCCGTGTCAAAGTCCGGAATCGTTTGGTTTGAGAATCTGGTTTGCTCATTGGCTTCATTATAAATTTTTATGATTAACAGACTGCTGTCATACAGCAAGTGAAATGACCCAAATATTTTACATTATGCCGTTATTCATCCAACTAGTACAGTATTTCATGCAAGTATGTGCAACAGATTTCAACAGTAGCATTAAATGTCTTTTTGAACATACTAAATGTAGATATTTATATTGAAGCCATTTCTCACTACCATTGCACATTTGTCATAAAGGTGACTCATTCGATACATAAGAGACAAACTCATGCTTTCCCATTTTACTGCCTTCCCATTTTTCTTGTTTGATATTCTGGGGATATGGTGAAACGTTTAATAATAACTCCACTATGACATGATAGTGTTTAGTCAGTGTGTCTGTATTCTTTTGTCTTAATGTGCACTCTTGAAAATGTTGTCCCTATTTTGTTCATTTAAAAAAAAAGAAAATAATTATTTATTTTTGTTTTAAGATCCATCCAATGAAAATATTTATTTTGTTCACCCACTCTCAGGCATCCCAGAAAGATCAGAATAAGCAGTGCTGTCATTACTTCATTCATGTAGTTGACATTTAAATGTTATTTACAATTCAGGAAATTAATGAAAAAGAATGAGTGGTGGTGTGGCTTGCTCATGCTTTTAAAAGAAAAAAGCAACAAACACCCTATTAAAATTCGATGGAAGATTCAGGTTTTTATGTATAATTCATATCATTCTGTGCCAGATTGATCATTTATACAGGGCAAATGTTAATAAGTTGGAAAATATTATTTAATTAGTTGCTGATCCCATTACCAACAAAATCTTAATTAAATGTGGCTTGATGTTGATTGTCATGCTTGAATGTAAATGTCTGGGTGTGTTTGACTTTGAACAAATATGTCTAACTTTTCTATGTTTGTGCTGATGTTTATTTTTCTTTCTTTTTTATACAACAATGATTGTACATATCAAATTGTTGCCAACTATATGTAAATTACACAAGTGCAATTCCTTTCGAGAGTGAAATAACTGCACAAATAAACCTGTTTATGCCCAGCAAACAGTATCTTGCGACGACGTCGTCAGTGTTTTGAATGGTGAATGGTGTGTAAAGAAATGAGATGTAAATAAATATGAAACTTTGTTCTAAATATTTAATGTGCTTTTCTTTAATATGATCAGGTTTAATGCAGTTATGCAGTATTTTTTATGGTACTGTAGATACAGTTTCCAACTATAAAAAAAGATGAACATGAAAACTCAGATTTACTAGGCTATTATACTAAAATTATTTTGTCATCAAATGTCAAAGGGAATTTGCTGTAGTTTCCAGGAGCTTACATTACACAAGAGAATAGACAGAACATTTAAATAAATGGGATTAAGAATGAAAAACAATATACATCTAGAAGTAGTATGCAGAATATGATATATGTATATATATATTATAAGAGAAACGGAATATATTTAAACTTGTTTAATGCGCTTGTAATTTGAACTATACTTTCAAATAAAGATTAGCGGGAATGCTATAGGAGAGTGCGATTCTCCTGCAAAAGCGCGTGGTGTCGCTGTGACGACGGAGCGCAGCGCAGAGTGTGTTGAAATGCTCTTGCTCTAGTCTCCGCCTCTGCCAGCACCACCGCGGATGACGTTCAACAACAAAGATGGCAGGAGGAAACAGCAACTATTGGGAAGGTGAGGTGGCAAAGCGTTACAAATTCCCCTTGACCAAATGATTTATTGCGCTTTGTGACAACTCACGCGAATTCATAGTTCTGAAGAGTCTTTGGTAATGTTTTCATGGAAACGCAGCCAGGTTACCACACTATCTATCGCCGTTAGCATTAGCTCGCTACAACGCAGAAACGTCAGTGCTTTTGATTAGCCTGAAAACCTGAGGAATACTGCGAGACATCTTTTATTCCTCTAAATCTAAACATCTGTCTGATGTCTTTAAGTTTATACAGACTTTCTGTACTTAATGTAGCTGCTAACACGAACTGATGTAATCTGTCAGAAAAGTCACACAACTGTTGTATATGAAGCTGAATCAAGCTTTTACACTTAAACGAAATAAACTAATAGGCTGTGTTTCAAAATCTAGTAAGCTGCCTTCCTAGACAGCACTGTTGGGCTTCATATTCTTGTTTTGAATGTTTGCCTGTGATACCTAAAACACATTACAGCAGTCAGAAACTGTAGACAGTTAACAAACAATAAATGTTCAAAAGAACCAGGTAGACTGATATGAATCTTTTGTCATCTGTAAATCTAAGTAACTACCAAATTACGTTCTCAGGGAAATGTTGTGTGCAATTCTATTGCATTTTCTAATATTATTTTGTCATCTTTTGTATTTATTTTGTAGTCTTACATTTTATGAACATGAATGTATATTACCATTGACATCATTCACTGAATGTCATAATCTTTATTCTTTACATTTTTGCACATTGACAGACCTGCGGAAGCAGGCTAGGCAGCTGGAGAACGAACTGGACCTGAAGCTGGTGTCTTTCAGCAAGCTGTGCACCAGTTACAGCAGCTCTCGGGACGGTCGTAGAGGAGACAGGTGGGACGTTGCTGTAGTAGCTCATTCAAAGAATTGTGATGTTTTCTAGATATCATTATTATGAGGATGGTGTTGGTAATAACATGGTTCTCTTCTCTCTGTTTCCAGTAGTTCGGATACAACACCTCTGCTCTGTAACTCCACTCAGGACAGAATGTTTGAGACCATGTCAGTGGAGATTGAGCAGCTACTTGCGAAAGTAAGAACTATGTATTACCACGTGCTAGTATTAAGTGCTTTATACATTGCAATTTACAGTCTCCCATCCTGATCCTCATGTACATTAAACTGCTGATTGATGACAAGAATTTTTCGGTTGATGCTGATATCAAGAGAGCAGGGCGCCTATGTATATTAGGGGTGGAACGGTACACAGAAGTCACGGTTTGGTTCATACCTCGGTTCAGACATCACGGTTCGGTACGAGTTCGGTACAATGGAGGGAAAAGCAAAACAAAAATGCAGAAGGGAATTATTTTTATTTTATAATTTTTTTACACCCAGTTCTTGCGTCTAAATTAGTAGCTTACATTAACAAAATGAGCCAACAATAGAAGACATAAGCCCTTTAAATAAAAATAAATGGCCATGTTTTATAAAACGGTTCACAAAACTAAATAAAAATGTTTAGAAAATATGTAAGATAACGTTAATTTAGTTGTAGGTAGACATGTGCCGGTATTCGGTAATGCGATAAATCGCGGTAATGAATATGCACGATATTGTTATCGCGGGGAATTCGAAATACCGTGAAAAATAATAGATCCGAATTTAGATTTTTAGAACGCGCATCAGCTTATTTTCCATCAACCGCTTAAAAAAACAATGCGTATATGCTGTGCAAAACGCGTGCGCACTTTGATGTAAACAATCCCCACATCACATGTATAAGCACTGTGTGAATGCAGTGTGCACTCTAGTCTAATGTAAACAATCCTCACATGGA
Source organism: Siphateles boraxobius (assembly GCF_051911475.1). Taxonomy (NCBI): domain Eukaryota; kingdom Metazoa; phylum Chordata; class Actinopteri; order Cypriniformes; family Leuciscidae; genus Siphateles; species Siphateles boraxobius. The sequence goes on along the minus strand of NW_027509186.1, from coordinate 25,211,621 downwards.
AAAGAAGCACGGCGGAAGGAGGAACGCTGCCGACTATTTATCCCCCGCATGGCTGCCAACTCTCACGCATTCAGCTTGAGACTCACGCAATTGACACTTTCACACGGTCTCGCGCCACACATCCATTTTCTCACGCAGAGAAAAATCGCGGAGCAAAGAGGACACTGACACCGACAGACTAGACAGAGCAGGTTACTTTTGATATGAAAAAAATATCAGCTCAGGTTTTATAATGAAATTCAGACAATAAATACTGTTTTGGTGCTTGTAAATGACGTGACAGATCGCGCGCCTCAGTTCAAGTAAACAGATCATCTGTTACTTTTTATTAAAGATACAGTACAACCCACCGAAAGGTATACGTACTTTCGATCAATCAGTGTTTTTCAACCACGGAAAGAGGTCAATAACACTGCAGGAGAACAATTATGTCACAGAACGTTACATTTACCTCAGGAAAGCCGTTTAATGTTAGTTGACTATAAGAAAATAGCTATAGAGAGGAGTATTTTGCTAAATATGTGCACTATATTACATATTTTAATATATGTTTACGTGTCATTATATAATTGTTATTATAATGAAAATTATGGCATATTACATTTTTATATTTATATTATTATTATATTTATATTGTATGCATTATATTTAATTTCTCTCTGTATGTTTACAGCATTATGTGAGATATATTTTTTCTTGAGAAAAAATTAAATGCAGGCTATCTACTGTAGCCTACCTAATATTTATCCAAATGAGTCAATATTGAATCAAGATTGAAATTAAATCCAAGAATTTAATTGAAATCATGAAAATTGTGTTAAGCAATAATACAAACAGTAGCCTCAGTAACTGTACCATGTAAACATTATAACATGTTGTCACTAAAAAATAAAATTAATGTTTTGACAATCACAATTACACATTGTGATGCAAGTTTTTTTTAGATACCCCCAATCCGTCTGTTTCTCTTGTGCAATTAAAATATCGTGATAATACCGTATACCGTGATAAAAGCTCAATCAATTAATCGCAGCATGAAAATTTGATACCGGCACATGCCTAGTTGTAGGTTACGTTCTCATATCCATTTTTTTTCTAATGTCACAAGGAATAATCTGCTTTACTGCTTTACACGATTCTTTAATAGTGTGGTTTGGGTATCCTAAAGTGTTAGTAGAGTAAGTTACTAAAGTACTAAAATAAACATTCACGAGTGTACCTTACTTCTCACCGCTGATTCCTGATGGTTAAGAGGACAATTACACCGAGTCGTTACCGATTCGGTTCAATACGAATACATGCACCGTTCCACCCCTTATATATATATATATATATATATATATATATATATATATATATATAGCTATTTTTATTCTTTCCTGTTTAAAGCTGACAGGTGTGAATGACAAGATGGCTGAGTATACGAGCACACCGGGAGTAACATCTCTGAACGCTGCTCTAATGCACACTCTCCAGAGGCACAGAGACATCCTACAGGTAAGTTTCTTATTGTTTATAATCTCCTCTCATTTTATGAAATAATCTCAGTGGTTTATCAGTGAGATTATTGTCCACAAACAGCTGCCTGCCCAACTATTATTATACACTACCATTTAAAAGTTTGGGGTCAGTAAGTTTTTTTTTAAACATTTTTTTAAAAAGAAATTATTAATTATTTAATAATTATAATTATTTTATTCAGCAAATTGATGAAAAGTGACAGTAAATATGTATAATGTTACAAAAGATTTTAATTTCAAATAAACGCTGTTTTTTTTTTAACTTTCTGTTCATCCAAGAATCCTTAAAAAAAGTATCACAGTTTCCACAAAAATATTTAGCAGCACAGCTGATTTCCACGTTGATAATATTAAGAAATGTTTTTTGAGCACTAAATCGGCATGTTAGATTGATTTCTGAAGGATCATGTAATACTGAAGACTGTAGTAGTAATGCTAAAAATTCAGCTTTGCTATCAAAGGAATAAATTCCATAAAATATGTTAAACCTGTTATTTTAAGTTGTAATTATATTTCCCAATATTACTGTTATCACTGAATTTTTGATCAAATAAATGCAGCCTTGATGAGCAATGAGCAAAACATGAAAAAAACTTACTGACCCTAAGCTTTTGAATGGTAGTGGATTTATTATGAAGAATGTATTCTCAATATAAAAGGGCAGTTCCTATATTTAACATCAACATAGCTGACCCAGTTTGTTGTTTATAACCTCTTCAACTCTTTTTTTCTTTCTCTAGGACTACACACATGAATTTCATAAAACCAAATCAAACTTCATGGCAATCAGGGAGAGAGAGGATCTTTTGGGATCTGTGAGAAAAGACATTGAGTGAGTTTTCTTTGATATTCCAAAATGTATAACTTATACTTATAAACATATAAAGCTAAAAAGGTTTTGAAGACTAACCCCATCTAATGTGTCATTCATCTGTATTATAAAACCTTATGTATGAAATGAAACTCTCCATAAACATAGTATCTGAATGATCTTTATATTTAAAAACGAGTTGAATTCATGCCCTCATGAAATCTGTTTTTTTCTTCTCATTTTCTCATCAGGAAAATTATTATAAGATTATAAATAGATGGGTTTAAAAATGTTGAACTGATATGGAAATATTACACTTTCCTTTTAGAAGACAAGCAAGCTTTCTGTAGGGTCTTACAGACACAGATTTTACGTGGTTCTGGTTGTAACCCTGAGATCATGACTGCAGGGCTGGATAATGATTTATTGATCTGAGCTGAAATGCTCTGGCACCTCTATGGGTTGCTTATTTCATTTGTGTGCCTTGAAGTAGTTGTTCTGTACCTTATATGATGAGAAAAACTCGTTACTGCTCCTTGCAATTGCTATTGAACTTATTTTTTCAGTCAGAAATAAACTGACTGTCACAGAGTTGGATTTGAGCTCAATCCATCTCTTGCAGCACTGTATTTTTAATACCTGTAGTTACACAAGTGAGGTGTAAACCCCCCCCCCCCCCCCCCCCGCCTCATGCTCAGTCGCCACCTCCTACTCATCTGACCAGCAATAAACTTGTTTACTCAGTATAGAATAAGACCAACCATCTCTCTCTCTCTCTCTCTCTCTCTCTCTCTCTCTAATTGCAGTCTATGATCTGGAAATTAGCTGATGATAAATAAAATAAAGCTCATATCTTGCTTTATTTGACGTGAACTCTGTTAAATTTGCATATAGCATGGGAATTGAAGATTAGATTTAAATTCGTTTTGCAGAGACCCATATGTTGCCAAGTGTAAATGGTAAAACAGTTTTAACAAAACGGATAGATAAGATATCCGATCAGTAAAAACACTTGACCCATGACCCAATCTGTTCTTCAAAGTCTATTTTAAACTGAAAACAAACAAACTAAAGGATTTTAAAAAATGTAACACAAATTGTATGAAAAATTGCTTAAAAAATATTTAAGGTTCCGCACTGTTTCTGTTAGCTATTATAAATATTTAAAATATGTTTATAATATGTGGTTATGACAGCTTATCTGCAGATTTCATTCACGTGTTTTGAGAGGGTTGACCAAAGCCTTCATCTGAGCCCGTCTGATCAAAAGTACAGTAAAAATAATAATATTTTGAAGTAATATTATTATTTATTTAATATATTTTAAAATGTAATTTATAATATGATGGCAAAGCTGTATTTTTAGAACCCATTACTTTTCAATGTCTGACAATCCTTCAGAAACCTTTATAATATTCTGATTTGGTGCTCAAGAAATATTGCTTATTGTAATTATCAATGCTAAAAACGGTTGTGCTTCTTAATATTTTTGTGGAAACCGGGGTTACATTTCAAGTTTTCAGTTTTGTACAGTTTTCACGATCCTTTGATAAACAGAAGAGATATGGCATTTATTTTAAAACTAAATCTTTCTAAACATTATAAATGTCTTTATTGTCACTTCTGATCTGTTTAATATGCCCTTGTTGAATAAAAATATTTATTTTTAAAGAAATTAATCTTACTGACCCCAACATTTTTAACGGTAGTGTATGTCTTGCTTATAGATTACATTATCTTAAGCCCAGTATTGGTCACTATTTTGCTTATCATACAGAATAGTAGAAAGTGGAATAATCATTCATTTGTACATCATAAATTGTAATATACGCATTTACCCCCAGAGGGTGATAATACACTTTTTGTAATGCACTGCTGGATTTGTCAGCCAATGTAGAGCAGTGTTTGCATCCTCATACCCAGTTACTTTCTGTGGTGCGGGCTGTGAAGGTTTCAGCCGGGCTACTGAAGCCTCACTCCTCGAGTTTGTGTCGTGCGTGCTGTGCATGTTGTGCTCCCCCTGTTTCCGAACAGGCAGAAATGACAAAGCCTCCTGTGTGATTTAGTGCACTGCTCTTTAAAGCCTTGTTGGAATGATTAAGTTGGCTGTCAGCGCCCAGTCACTTTGATTGGTGAGGACTGACAGTTGATTTGACCAGCGGGAAGGTGTAATCCCATAGAAACTAGATAAATATCCTTTCTACATCAGTCTGTTTACAATAGGTGCAGAGAAAAACCCACCAGAAGGCGGAGTTTAGTTCGCCTGAGGTCGTCGTTTTGGCTGCCATTTCCTACAACCCTTTCTCGCCCTCATAAACTCTCGCATCTGAGATGGAGATTTGTTTTAATTTGTGCTATCAGGCCATTGTGTGTCTTTTAAAATAGCCTTGCTGGTGTTGCATAAGCAGAGGGGGTGTTTTTGTCTTTTATTTTCTTTGGTGAACTCTTGGGAAAGGGCTGTTCTTCCCAGCACAGTGTTCATTCATTATTAACAGTATACATCTCTCTGTGAGAGAGCGCTTGTGCATGGCACAGGATGAGGAAAAACCCTCAATATTAACCCAAGCCCCACATCATCAGAATTGCCAGGCTTTCTATTAGATAATGTTCATACAATGAGCCATCCTGAGTAATTGCATGTTTCTGGTTGATTGCTAATTAATGTTCTTATCTCTTGTCAGGACATATAAGAGTGGCTCGGGGGTGAATAACAGGCGGACAGAGCTCTTCTTGAAAGAACACGAGCACCTGAGAAAGTAAGAGCCTTCCTCCTCTGTTGCCTACTTGAAGTACTCTGAATTTCACTAAATGGTTGCACTTTTTTGTGTGAAGAAAAAAATTATGATTACATTTGACCATTTTTCTTGAATGTGTGGAGTTTCTTGTTGCTGTGATTTTTTTTATTTTTTTTTATTTTTTTATTATTATTATTATTTTTTGTATCCCTGATTTTTCTGATAGGAAGTAATTTAAGTTTGGGCATTACACATGGTACTAGGCCTGCATGATTTGTGAGCTAAAATAAAAAAAAAAATGCTTTGATAGAAATTGATATTTAAATTAAAAAAAAAAAAATTTAAGCTCTATGTTTTGTTATGCTTATTGTGTGATTATCAATATGATATAATAATAATAATACAATTACTAATATTTCTAAATAAAAAGATAAACAAGACATATTGCTACTGTAAAAATAATATTTTATAAAATGATCTAATATTAACAATAATGATAATAATTTTATTTTATAATACATCTGTAAAATTACAGTACTAATATTTATGGCTGGCTGTCTTTATTTTCAAACGTTAAACCAACAAGCTTTTTGGCAGAAAACTGCAGGGAGCCCTTAAATCTTTTCTGTTCGGTTAAATGTGGAGCCTTAAAGGCCTTTCACACTGAACGCGATTAAACGGCGTAAATGTACGACGCAATGTCGCTCTTGAATCGAATCAATAGATCCCTATGGAGATATTCACACTGATCAATCGCAGCACGGCAAAGCTAAAAAAAAAAAATTCTGACCAGTGTAATTTTTTTTTCTGTTGCCGCGCGATGAAACGACTCGTCCAATTAGATTTGACCTTACTTGAGCCGCTGCTGTTGCACAAAAGTGTGAGAGTGGTGGTGCTGTTTTGTAAACCTGTGTAAACACTGAAGAAAAGTATTCTGGAAGAGAGAAGAGATTGAGTTCTTGTAATCATTGGTGTCTGAGAACAGATTTATTTGTATGTTCTTTATACAGATTATAATTTCTGTTCATTTTCTACTGAGTTATGCGATCTGAAGAACTTGAAACAGTGTACACAGCGCTGTTTTCTTCCATGCTTGTCTGATATGATTCAGAGAGCTCATTCGCTCTAGAGCTGTCAATCACATTATGTGATCATAACTCCTGCCTGAGTTCAGCACGGTTCCGCACATAAACAACTGAGAGAAACATTTCTACAGATGAAACATGAAGCCAAATAAATATGATTACGACGATGTAGCTTATGTTTTGTATTCGGTGAGCTTCACCACGTCATGTTTAGTGTGAAAAGGGCCTTTACATGGTATTGAAACTTCATCTGTCATCATAGAGATCAACCTAACCACTGATAGGTCAGTAAAGATAGTGGTGCAATTCTAGTCCTTCCAGAGATTGTCAATGGTTGTAGAGAGGAAGTACACTTTAAGAGAGGAGCCCACATTAAGTGAAGTGACTGACTCTGGTGAAAGAAACTCGAAGCGTAGCACTTCATCACCTTCTGTGTCACAGCCACTTTGCCTGAAGAGATGAAGGAAGGTTACCTTTAATAGGCACACTTTCATTCTCACGCTCTCAGTAACTCCGCTAAGCCGGTTGTCTCTCTCTTGCACCGTTCTGTGTCAAATTGATAACTTAAATTTGTAGAGTCATCGTAAGCGACTGCCCTGACTGCTCATGTAGACATGGGGTAATTTGGTATAACAAAGGATGGATGTAAAATTTGCACTGGTTTTAAAACATTAAAAGTAATCGATGGGCTGCGGTAAAAAATTTGACAGAGCATTTGCTCTGGGTCATTCGTTTCATAGCAAAGCTTCAGTGCATCAGTTTGCTAGAGATAAGTAAAAGAGACCAGTGACAGAGACAAATATTACACTCTTACATACTTAAAGACTCATGTGGATTGATTATTGCCTTAGGAAAGCTTGAATAAACTAGCTCAAATGATAACTTTCTGGGTTCAACTTATGGGATTAAACACACTTTCTTATAAACAGGGTTCGTACAAGGTGCTTAAAGTGCTTGAAGTACTTGAATTTGACTTTTTGAAATTTAAGTCCTGGAAAACCCTTGAAAACAGACATATTTTTGAAGAGGTACTTGAAAAGTGCTTGAATTATTAAAAATAGGGATGCACCGATACCGAGCTCATGTAAAAATACTCAGAATCCAACAACCGATAGGCCTACCAGGCAGCGTGTGTATAGTAGGGGAGCGCGGGGCACAACCTAACGCGGGGTTAAATGTAACGCGGACCTTTTACATAATTAGTCAGGATCAAGCGGGGTGTGTTTCCGCTCTTTTTCTCCTGCTGCCCGAAGACGCTCTCCCGCGAATTTGTGGAAAGTTTTGATAAGATTTCGTGAAGATACTGGACAAAGAGTGTTTTGACACCATGCAAGTAAATTTTTTCATCATAGGTTTTTTACGGTTTCTGAGTGTGGTGTGTACGTCACCAAATCTAACTTTATCTGACATTAATCCCTGTCTTGTTGGCTAAAACATAGCACCGTTTTGAAACATGTCAGCATCTCCTAGCAAATGTAAGCTAGGTTTAAAATATTTTTTACACAGCGGGGTTAGTTGTAGCACAGTGTTACAACTAAGCCGCCAAGTGTACAATGATAATCAAATGAAAACGGGAGCCACACAACGTTTCAGGTTTGAGTATTTATTTATATATTTAACTTTGTTGGACTTTCACAAACATTTTTTTTTAGTTTACTATGCATTGATCACTTGTTTAGCCTGTTTTTAATGCAATAAACCATTAAAATTTTTATTTTAAGCTCGTTTTTATTATTTTAACTGTTATTATTATTAATAATAATAATTTCACACGCAGCTGCCTCACAAAAATGTAATTCAATTGCAATTACAATATTTGATGATTTTATTTATTTATTTATTTATTGCAAAACTGTGCAGCCATTTCCTATTTCTCTATCCATGATATTGATCCATAACAGAAATATGATTGGATTAGGGATGGATGTATGGATATCTATCTATACAGATGCACAAACAATATCAAACTATACAGATACAATAGTACTGAATGATGTGTGTTTCACACAAGTGTTACAACTAACCCCTCTGTCTGTTACAATTAACCCCGCATATGGGGTAAATTGTAACATTTAGACTTCTGTCACTTTCAGTGCAACTGTACGAAAATGATAGGTCCTAGAAAAAACTTTAAGTGTTCATTTGTAGCAGAGATGTGTATGTTGCTTGTGTAAAAAGAAAGATGAATCTAACTTAATTATTTTTTTAATAATTGAGCCAAAACCAAAGTGTGTTAGGTTGTGCCCCGCTCTCCCCTAACACATAGCTGTGGTGCGCGAGATGATCAGAGGAAACCGCGCAGTGGATTGAGCGCGCAGGGCACAGACGCGCGAGCTGGTCGAGCACATCCCTTTAAACAGACATCAGTGGAAGGTGTGTAGTTCATTCGGATGTCAATGGCAAAGAAAATAAAACGAGGCATGCTTATTATTAACGTTAACTGACGAGAGAGCGCAGTTCTGTTGAATGCTCTTGATTGCTGATCGTTCACTCAGCACGTATTATTTGGATGAAAACTAACTCGTATATGTAAGTAAAGTAAAACATGAACTGTTATCTGATTTGTGTATAACGACTGATTACCTACATTATTACTGGACGTTTGCAGTCAAGAAGTTCCATGAACGCAAACATCAGCGCGCGCCCCCGCAAACCAGCGTCTCCGCGCGCGAATACTGAATTAAATTGTCTTTCACGTCTTGCGCTTGTACAACTTTTGTGTTGTAATTCACACAAAATTATGTAAAAACGGCCATCTTGGCGAGTATCCTAGTAAACAAAGTCAGTTATATCTCAAGTGAAGTAGCCATGTTCAAATGGGGTCCGTGCGTTCGGTCTTAAAGGGGCAGTTTAACAAACCCACTGCTGTTTTAATGTTAATCAAACAATGGACAAATAAATTACTCACTGCTCTTGACTAAATAGGCTGCCCTTTTCAGCTTTACAAAAAGATACATCTACGTATATTTAATTTATCCAGTAATGAATATGCAATTTTTTCACATTTTATTACTTTATTCAAATTTCTGTACTAGATCTACCCGAAAAACTCAAAAAACACTGTTTATTTCATTTGTAGCCTATCTTTGTTCTATTGTATTTATTTGTAAGTTGATTATTCATTCTTATTTTGTTGCTGACTGCTTAATAATGTTTTAAATTCACATTAATTAGGCTGGCAGTTTTTGTTGTAGTATTAAAATTAGATTAAATAATTGATATTTCACTGGTGTCTAAACATTTGTACCACTGACCCAATCCTTTGCTAAGTATGTGCTGTGCTATTCAATGAAAGATACAATATGATAGAGCAATAGAATGTACAGTAACTGAAGCTCATACAATGCCTCTTAGCAGGCTTAATTAAGCATGAAAATAATTGAAAGAAATATATATTTGATGAACAAATTAAGCCAACTAATATGATTTATATTCTTTTGGTTTATCTACTAATACATTTAAAAATCAAAAATGCAGTGAAAATTCAGGGATCGGTTACGGTATCGGTATCTCGTTCTGCAAAAAGTGTTGTTTTTTTTTTGTTGAAAAAATAAAATAGTTTCACGCTAAATCAATGCTGCAGCCCGTCTGAGATATAGAGCTATTTCTTATGGCTATTAGCATGATATCAAGTATATAATACAACTTTCATTCTTCAGGTCAATCATATATATTAATGGAAAAAAATTCAGTTTCAATATCCTTTCAATGGTTAAGGGGATTTCCCATGCCTGACAGCGCTGGTCAATGGATTGACCTCTATGAAGTGAAACATCAGATACCATATGTTTAATTTGAGTAAAAAAATAAAATGAAATAAATAAAAATAATAATAAAGATATTGTTTGATAAGTGCCGATTGAAGTCCTTGAAATCCAAAAAAGAAGTGCTTGAAAAGTCCTTGAAAGTCCTGGAATTTCATTTGACAGAATCTGTACGAACCCTGTATAAAGGACTATTCCCAATTTAAATTTTTTTTTAAGTGAATACAAATTGATGTTTCTGTACAAGGTCTGATTTGACTAGTTGAAAATTTGATTTGAATCATGAAAAAAGAAAGTGTTACGAACCAGGATAGATTAAAATCCCATTAATTTTCTCCAAAGAGAAATAAGGTTTTTACATGAGTTCTGAAGTTATTGATCTGATGCTTCATTTTTATAAGATATTTCAATGATAAATTCCTTGTAAAGCACATCACCCCATAATTATACAGAGAACGATGCAATCACAAAATCCCAGCAAACAAATCAGGTCGAAACTCGAAAGCTGTTCAGTGACCGCCCACTACCATGAAGCTTTGCGAATGATGGATGATACTCTTAATCTTCACTAAAAAAAGTGTATTACAGTTTCCACAAAAATATTTAGGAGCATGGCTGTTTTCAACATTGAAAATAAGAAATATTTCTTGAGCAGCAAATCAGCTGACACTGAAGACTGGAGTAATGACGCTGACATTTTTTTTAAACATAAGAGACTCAATAAAAAAAATAAAAAAATCGTAACCTAAACTTTTGAACAGTAGTTAATTAAGTGGTGATATTCAGTGAATATTATGTAGAATTATATGGAATACTTATATTTTACATGATATAGATATGTAAAATATTTAGATTTTATACAATTATTGTTCATTTACCAGTGAATATAACATTTTATTTTTTACAGTGATAACATCATTCACAAACCTTCATGGGATTATAGGTTTTCCATCATGAAATGTGTTTACAGAGTTGTGCACATTTTTTCCTGATTTACTTTAAAATAAAAATCTGTATTGCTGTGATTCATGACTTAGAACTATTTATTAGGGATGCACCGATATGAACATTTTGGCCGATACCGATAACCGATAATTCTTTACATTTGAAAGCCGATAACCGATATATTGGCCGATAAATCTAAATTAAAAAAATTTAAATACTTTGATAGCCTGTATACATAAACAAAAGGCTCACCATTAAAAGCCTTGTCTCAAACACTTTTAACATAAATCAAACATATACAATACAGTACAGCCTAGTTTGAACCAGTGTAAGATTCCTTAACTTTTAAAATAAATTTTACACTCCTATGGGCAACTTTCTTTATTAAAAAAATGGTAACACTTTATAATACGGTTTAATTTTGTTAGCATTAGTTAGCATGAACCAACAATTTTATAAGACATTTTTAAGAAAGTTGTATCTGTTAACATTAGTCAATGCATTGTGAACTAACATGAACACACACATTTTATTAACTACTTTAACAAAGGCTATTGCTCTCTGTTAGTTAATGCATTAACAAATGAGACCTTATTGTAAAGTGTTATCAAAAAATCTATTGCCTAACAAAAAATAAAATACCTAAATAAATGCAAACAAGTCATTGGTTAACATTGGGCTGCATATAAAGAAACAAAATGGATCAATAACATGGAATCGCCTCTGTACGGACAATAAGGAAATTATTTTTATCAAACCATATCGTTGATGAAAATAATACGAGAACAAAATAATGGTAGTTATTAATTATAACACAATGTTTTTGAAAAAAATTAAACATTTTTAATATTACAGTGATAGTAAAAATCTTTAATAGCTTAATTACTGTTTCAAATGACATTGCTGTGTGAGCTGCGCGCGCTGAAGCTGAAGAGAACGAACGTTAAACCAAATCGCTTTGCTAGAAGGTTAATCAACTCAACGGTTGCTGAAGAATGCAAACCCAAAGAATTTACAAATTTATTACAATAGTGAATACAATTATAATTATATGACAGTCCCAATCATAGGTTTTAATGTTTTGCATTGTTGTTCAATCTGCGCGTGCTTAAGCTGAAGAGAACGAGCACCGGGAAACTGAAGAACTTTTCTAGCAGGCTGTTTAAATCCACGAAACGCATCATATGTGAGATTAATCAGATATTTATTTTACATCAACTTTATATTATGACTTATCTGCACAAAATGACGTGAATGCACAATCGAACTTGTGCTGGTCACAATGTTGTAGTAATCCCTGTTCTGGACGCGCTATTCCCACAACAACGCGCTGAAACACGGCAACTAAACCCAGAGAATTCACAACGTTTTATTACAATAGTGTTCTCATTATAATGGCATGTATATGACAGTCCCAATTATAGTTAGGAATGTGCACTGCTGTTTGAGCTGCGCGCACGCTAAATAGGCTATAAAGATGATCACCGGTACAATGAAGCGCTACTGCATCGTTCATTAACTCAACCAAACGCATCCTATATTAGATTAATAATATATATAATAATACAGATATATATACACAAAATAAACATATTACAACTTACAATGGCACAGAATGCTGCGAATGCTCAAGAGAACTTGACTATGCTTGTCATGAAGGCTTAACTCCATAGATGCGATCTTTTTCTAAACAACGCGCTCGTCGCGCTGAAACACTGGCGAACAAGAATTCACAACATTCTTTTACAGGCGTTTTTATTATAGTGTTATGAAGCCTATGTGACAGATTTGTGCTGCACATGTTGCACTGAACTGTATCTTCCTTTTCGAAGTGAATCCAATCATTCAGAACCATCATGGCGAACAGCGCGCATCTCTCAACTGAAGTAAATAATCTATTATCTATCGGCTTTGATATATCGGCCAAATTTTCTTATCGGATCGATAACGATAACATCAAAAAAGACCATTTATCGGCCGATATCGATATATGGTCGATATATCGTGCATCCCTACTATTTATTGAAGAATTTTGTTAAAATCTTGAAAAGAAATAATATTTCTGGAACCAAAGCAGCTAAAAAAGTGTGCGGTTACTGTTTACTGTTGTGCAGAGTGGTAATTGGCAGAGTTGAGACTGTAAGCTGGCTGAATGCTGAGTGTGTATGTGAGCCTCCTCCTCTCCCTGCAGTCCTGGCCACATGCCCTTTTTGTTTCTCAGCATCAGTGTGCCCTTCCTTCCCTCAGCTCTGTGCCTCACACCAGAGTCTGCTGGGGGCAAACACAGGGCATAGAGACTTCATTTAGTCTTCTAGCATTTGGACTGCTTTGTTGTTTTCACTTTCTTTTTCTATTATAGGACTTCTGTTGACAATGTTTAACATTTATCTATGATCCAGAGTATCAAACCATTAGTACTGTTGATGTATTGTACATCCATAAGCTGTAAAATAGGTAACAGAGCTGCGTAGGACTTGGGCCGTGGTTGTCTCCTCATATTCCTTTGACATGCTTCTCGGCTCTCACAGAGGAAGTAATCTCTGATGTTATTGCTTGAGCCCATTCCAGTGTAAAGACCATTTAAAGACATTAACAGCTATGACAGTCTGACTCATAGATTACATTGAGCACTCAGAGAAAACAGAGACTGGAAACACATTCCAGACAATTACTCAGTCAAATAAGGAAAGATGCGACGAGAAAAAAAATTGAGCAATAAAAGAATGATAATAGGAACTTGTTACTGGAACTGAGTCTGTTTTAAAGAGCTTTTTTGCTTAGATTTAATTTTTTTTTTCACTCCTTATGGGACTTCATAAAATCATTTAGTACCCTGTGTCATAGTGTCAATCTGCTGATTTGAAGTAGGCCTGGAGATTAAAAAATATAGGACCTGTAGATGAAAGATGGTTCTAGTGTTGTCAAAAATATCAATATTTCAATATGTATATCGATACTGAAATATCTGAAACGGTTCCAAAACTATTTTTCTGCAGTATCGATACACCGATAACAGCTGCGCATTCTCGCTCTCTCTTCTCTCCCACGGCGAAATACACACCCACCTCCCCTCACTCACTCGTCTCATTCGCTCCGGTTGAATAGTGTTGGTGCTCGCTTGAATTTCATTTAAAAGTGGAGATCTACCCAAGTGTTAAGAAGTCGGGTGGTCAACATGTCATGAACATTGCCATTAACTCACAGGGCAAATGTGTAACAAACTCACTGCAGATGCAAACTGGAAAATTAAAATTCTGTCATTAATACTCACCCTCATGTCGTTACAACCTGTAAGACTTTCGTTCATCTTCGAAACACAAATGAAGATATTTTAATAAATTCTAAATTCAATCTGTTCATTATATAAAGCGATCCAGTCTGTTCAGAAAATTGGGACTAAACTGTCGATTCATATGGATTCCTTTTACAATCTCTTTATGAACTTTTTGAAGCACCAAAGCGGTAGTTGCATGGACTGTCAATGGAGGGACAGAAATCTCTCAGATTTCATTTAAAATAGGCTATATTAATATGTGTTTCGAAGATCAACGAAAGTCTTGTGGGTTTGGAATGTCATGAGGGTGAGTAAATTGAGGGTGAGTTGGCAACACTTGATCCATTAATACTAACACTTTATATTCTATTCTATATCTATTATCTTTATATAAAAAAAGTACACGTACTGCGTTCGATTACACTGGGATGGATCATAGCACTTGTATATTGTTGTCCTATTGTTAGTTTAACTGCTTCTATTGTTCTCATTTATAAGTCGCTTTGGATAAAAGCATCTGCTAAATGAATAAATGTAAATTATGACAATTTTCTTTCATTTTTGGGTGAATTAAACTTTTAACATAGGCTACGTCACATTAATTTTGACTTATTTGGGGTGCGTTTCCCGAACAACGACGTAACTGGGTGCTGTACTCTAGTAGTACTATGCATTGTTGTAGAAATCGACTAGCTAGTCCCAACTGTTTCCCGAAACCATATTGTGGCAAATTTGTTGCGACCATAGTTCGCTAATGATGCTTTCGGGAAACGCACCCTAGAGCGGTTGGAACTGGAGGTTTAAACTGAAGTCTATTCAGCATGCCTCTGTTTTTTTATATAAAACCATATCATTCAGACATGAGATGTAGTCAAACGATGCACAAGTATTTTGAATGAAGCCCATTTGTATGTAGTACACCGATGTCTACTCTTACTGTATATAGAGATTTAGGGATGAAATTAAACCAAATTTCCTCCTCAAATTTTCTTACGATGGGGCATACTACCAAATAAAATCCTATGTAATCACCTTAATTGGAACCAGTGTTAATGAAGACTGCCCAAACTCAAATGTATTTAACTCTATTAACTAGCCACTCTGGATAGGATACTGAATAACTTGCCATAACAACAGCTTTTTAGTATAGTTAAAGGAATTTCCTAAAAGGAGGTTCATGTGTGTCCGACAGTTCTTTAAAGCTTGACAAACTTTAAAGCTCGGGCAGACAAAATGGCGGATAGCAACCAGGCTTCTCAGCTCAGCAGTTTGATTGGCTGATTGGGCTGTCATTCATTTATCTGTTGTAAGGTCAATTATAAGGTTTTATCAAAGGAGACATTTTTATCAAATTATGTTAAGAATATTCCTACAGGAGGCCTGTCAGTACTTTCGTTCTGATATGGTGTGTATGGCGGGAACACTGCCTGAAATGTATCTGATGATGAAGAGCAAGCAGCTCTTGATCCATTAGAATTTTACTGGAAATTTCGGAATGTATTAGTGCTGTTTATATCTAAAACAAACTTAAAGTAATTACACAGGTCAGCTCCTCTTTCACTGCTGGCTTGAAAATACACAGACTTTATTGAAGTGTTTACATTTATTTGTGTACACTCGCAATAAAACACAACATTGTGCTTTTGTCAAACTGTAACCTACAACTGTCACCCAACCAAAATCACACACACACACACACACACACACACACACACACACACACACACACACACACACACACACACACACACACACACACACACACACACACACACACACACACACACACACACAGTTTTACTTTTAAGTTACACATTCTACATTGATTAAAAAAAGAAAATCAAATGTGGTTTTTAATTGTAGCCTAGTATTATTTTATACGGAAATCAATTATTTATAATTCAGATGAGAATAAAGTTAGGGTTAATTAAAATTAAGAAAAACAAATATATTGATCTGAAATATGGCAAATTAATTTTTAATTCATTCAAACATATCGCAAGGTCTTTGTCTTTTATTAATTTAATTAATAAACTAATTCAATTATATAAAACTATTGTCAATGCCCTACAAATAAACTGGTTCTATGCCTTTATTAATAAAACTTATTTAAAAAATACAAGGCTTAAGACATTTATAAAAATGCCGTCTGCATTTTTGTTTTGCTTTCCACTCCATTGTACCGAAATCGTACCGAACCGTGATGTCTGAACCGATGTATGAACCGAACCATGACTTCTGTGTACCGTTACATCCCTAATATATATATATATATACACGTATGTTTATTATTATTTATTTATTTTTATTTATAAAAATTTTTTTTTTCTTAATAGAAATGAAATATGTGCTCTGATGTGTACTGGTCTGGGATTTCCATAGCTGTAATTTTTATTTTATTTTTTTAATATTAATTAGTTTCATTAGTTCAAGTCACTCTTGCTCCCCCTGCATAGCACTAAATCTGAAGCGCTGCACACATTTATTTCTTGGGAACACAGGGCAATCAGGGAGGCTTGATTTTCACTCACAGCTCTTGTGTATGTATGTGTGTGTGTGGTGTGTAGTGTGTGTGTGGAGACAGAAGGACTCTGCAGTCATGCCTGTGTGAGTTTTGGCCCATCTCCACTCATATCAGATGCAGCCAGCAGGTTAACGAGTCTTTGAAAGTCATATTTAGAATTTAATTTGCATGTGGCTTTGCTAACTTTTTGACATGAAGTGCCATTTTTATTTTATATTAGTAATCACTATGTCCATTTGTAAGTATTATACTATACTTAATACTATTAAAACAGTACATACTTTTAGAACAATTAATACTATTAACATGTGTAATGGGGCTGGACGTTTACTCAAAGTTCACAATTCAATTCACCTATGGCTAAGCCAATATAGTTTTTAATTTAACTAAATATACATTTTTAACTGAAAAAAATCAACAAAATACCAGATGCAGACATGTTATTATTTTCCAAAAAGCAATTTAATTTTAGTTTGGTGACCCATGCACTACAGCAATGACGCCACATTAAAAAGTGCCAAAACATTATTTATTGTTTGCATTTCATATTTAAATTGACAGATTTCGAAAACTGAGTCTTTGTTTCATATCAGAAGTTACAAACCACAAAGCCTATTTCAAATTTATAGGATGGGAGTCGTGATACAATGTCCTGTTCATTCATCAACTGAAAAAATCACAAAAAAATTACATTATGAAATGTTTTTCTCCAAAACACGTTGGCCAATTATTGGCACCCTTTTATTAGATACTTTTTGCAATCTCCTTTTGACAAGATAACAGCTCTGAGTTTTCTCCTGTAATGCCTGATGAGTTTGGAGAACACCTGACAAGAGATCAGAGACCATTCCTACATATAGAATCTCTCCAGATCTTTCAGATTCCCAGATCCATGTTGGTGCTTCTTCTCTTCAGTTCACTCAACTCATCAGGTCAGGGAACTGGGACGGTCATGGAAGAAGCTTCATTTTGTGCTCCGTAACAAATTTTTGTGTTGATTTTGATGTTTGTTTTGGATCGTTGTCCTGATGGAAGATCCAACCACGGCCCATTTTAAGATTTCTAGCAGAAGGCGGCAGGTTTTGATTTTTTTATCTGTTGATATTTGATAGAATCCATGATGCCATGTATCGGTCTTTTAACAAATTTTAAAAACACGGATGGATAATACAAAATGCTTTCTGACATTTTGACAGAAAAAAACCACAAAAAACAACCCCCCCACCCCCCCGATGCAGATTTATTTTTTACAGCCAGTTTTGATCATATTAACCAGAGGTGCCATTAATTCTGAGCACGACTGTATATATATATATATATATATATACACACACACACATATATATATATATATATATATATATACACACACACACTCTATTATTTTCAAAGGGTTGTTTTGAGAGCAAAAGGCAGATTGGTTGACTTAAAAAGTGATTGATTTTGTTAAAACATTTTTTAACTCACATTGGCACATGGTACGTGCTAATTTGGAACCCTGACATAAACGGCTTTATAACAGTTGGTAGGCCCGATACTGCACTCTTGTACTCGTACACATTAAAATGCTCCAATACCAAAAACTGATACCACGCAGCATGTACAGTGTTTGTGTGCAGACAAAACAAACATCAACTTGTAATGGAGACATCCAGAAGGATGTCTATGAAGGAAATGTATCTAGTTATTAGAATACTAAACAAATTAAATATTCATGCGGCATGCCTATAGCTGCTGAGTGCGAGCTGATAAGCGAAACATGCGGAAGTCATTAAGCGTGCAGTGCCACTGACGCTCAAGCTTGTCGAGCGCATCCATTTTTACATACATTGCTGGAAAGTTTATAGTTATAGATATCTCAATAGCGAGGAACATATTACAAACGTTGACTGCTCTTGATTGCTGATTCCTCACTCAAATCACTCAAAATGCCCCTTTTGACGAGTATCATTGTAAAACATTTGAGTGTCTTAAGTGAACATAAACAGTTGAGAAAGAAAACGCTGTGTAACAGTATATTGGACACGTGCAGCTCTTGAAGTGACAGCACCATAATAAATCTACTGTTGTCTTTGTCCTTAATCTAATTAGAAAAAAACAGAGAAAATCACCCAATTCTTTCGACTTAATCTTGAACTTTTGTAAATTTAATGAGGATTATTCTACATTTAATTTATAAAGTGAAGACTATGCAGTGTTGCTTTACATTTGATTACTTCTTTTCAATTTCTGAAGGCTACATGAAAATAGTGATGTTTCACTGGTATCTACAAGTTTTAATCACTGCCCCAACCGGGCCACTAGAAAACGTCCTTAGAATTGAGCCCAGCTGGAGCAGCTCTAAATATCAGCAAGTAGAAAGTATCAGTATTGGACTCGTTCTGAAAAAAGTGGGATTGGTGCGTCCCTAGTACATGTTGTTAATAAATATCACTCAGTTTGTGTAATTACACTGGAACAAGGACACCTTAAACTAAAGCGTAATCTATATTACTTATCATAATATTCCTCTCTCTCTTTATGTTGGCTTGTGTGCAAGCATTTACCCTCCTGCACGGTCCATTGGTTGCTGATCCGTTCTCTGCTGACTTCTTAAGATTTTTAAATACAATTACATTATCCCTTTGAATCCCTTGATTCCATTTTTAAAGCTGTTATCATATTGTATGAAATTGTTATTGTACTTGAGGTGGACACTTGGGATCCGAACATTGTAGGGTTTCCAAGATGTCCATTTATTTATTGCATTGGAAATGCATTTGAGTTGTGCCTGTACAGCTTCAGTCCATTAGCTCATCTAGAGAAGAGACTCTCTCTCTCTCACTCTCTCAATATGATGGCTCTTCGAAAAAAAACAATAAAACAGATCAAAATACAAATGATAAAAGTAGTTTAGCAAAGATCAAATGACCTTAAGTCTAAAACACTCATCGTGGTGTGAATTGATGCTGAGAACAAAGCACAGCAATAAATAAGAAACTTGTGCCAAAAGCATTTGTAGTTCCATTATTGAGCAAACAGCGTTTACTTACTAGTTCTCTGTGGTGCTGGAAAAAACTCAAATGTAATGCTGAAATCATTGGATCGGTACAACCAAACCAGACATGCTAACAAATTGTTTGGCAAAAATGTTACTGATTGATGTGTTCTCTCTTTTAGCTCATTATCATATTAACACATTATCTATCAAAGTAACCTCTCCACCTGTATTTCCATGAGTGAAGGATCCAGCAGATGGAGCTCACCGGCTTGGGGCGCAGACATCTTTCTCACTCTCCTCTTGTCATCTCTGTGGAGCTGGGGTATAAATCTTTCCTTGCATAGGTTGGCCAGTAACAATGAGGCAGCTTTTCTGATGAGCCAGCAAGATTACCTTGTCTCGTAGTTTCAGGGAAAAAGAGAGAGGTTGGCTTCTTGACTGATTACTAGGACTCATTTAAGCACAGTTCCCAATTTTAAAGCCATGTTAAATGTCCAGTGCCTAGCTCCAGATTTTAAGAGCAGGTCTTTAAAGCGCGGGACTTCCCACCTCTTTCCATGCCATAAAATGTATTCAGTGGCAGCTGCTGTCAGCTTCAAGTAAGTGGGCCATTGGGTATCCGTTCTGGATCCAGGAGTTCATCACCCTACCGTCTGCCCTGTAATCACAAGCTGTGCATACACTACCAGTCAAAAGCTTGGACTCACTAGAATTTTTCTTCTCATGATCTTCAAAAGCCTTTGATCTATGCTTCTTAAATGCTTGAAATTTGTTTTGTAGAGAGATATAGATTGTATATACTCTGCGGTTTAAAAGTTTAGGAGCGTTTTTTTTTTTAAGAACTCTCTTTTGCTCACCAAGGCTGCATTTATTTGATAAAAAAAAATATATAGTAAAAACAATAATATTGTGAAAGGGGATACTTAACTGACTGACTGACTGCAAATAACTTTTTTTATTTTTATATTTTAAAGCTGTATTTACTGCAATCTTCAGTGTCATATGATTCTTCAGAAATCATTCTAATATGCTGATTTGGTGCTCAAAAGCATTTCTTATGATTATCAATGTTAAAAACATTTGTGCTGCTTGATATTTTTGTGAAAGCCATGATATATTTTTTTCAGGATTCTCTTAAATGAATAGAAAGTTCAAAAGAACAGCTATTATTATTATTATTATTATTATTATTATTATTATTATTATTATTATTATTATTATTATTATTATTATTATATACACTTGCTGAATTGCTGAATAAAAGTATTAATTTCTTTACAATTTTTTTCTGACCCCAAACATTTAAACTGTAGTTTGTTCTTTAAAAAAATTAAATAAATTTTAATTTAAATTTAATTTAAATTTAAATTAATAATAAATTGATTTTGATTAACAGTTTTTGGTCCCTGTAATTCATATATCTTCATATTTTTTTTTTTTTTTTTTAGTTTTGATGAATTTATTGTTGTGCTAAATTGTGGAAAATACATACAGATACAGAACATAAGGATATGTGAGTGGTGTGCGCCATTTAAAAACTGCAAAACTATCCCAAAAAAAGATGATGGTATCTTTCATGTCCACAACACAAATGGTGCAGTTATGTGCCAATATTTTTGGGTTGGAGTGGTTTGAGATTTAAAAAACATAAAAAAAAAAAAATAAATAAGATCAATAGTAATGATGTCTTTATACCAATAAAGAATGAGTCACTGTGTCCAAACTTTTGACTGGTGTTGTAGCTGGAACAGGACACATTACTAGATTGTTTCAGTGAATGGGTGCCAGAAGCAGTTCAATGAGAACCAAAATTATTGTTCTTAGCTGTAAGTTAAAAGTCTAGCAGAAAACATTGAGGCTGAAAGTGGCAATGGACTGGGAGAGGTAAAAGGCCAGTGAATGGTTTTAAATTAGCTTTATGCTAATGAATCTTATAATGACTGCAAAAACCGATTTAGGCCCTGTGGTATTAAGATGTGTTTAGATTGATCACAAGTGGACGACGCTAAATACAGGTGTGAAGGGGTCTAAAACATTTGTTGCGGCTGTCAGAGCAGAAAAATAAGCTGTTTTCCTGTCGTCTCCGGACGCGTGCATATGCAAATTGCGAACGCTTATTTTGTCCATTAGATCCAAAGATCTGAAAAAGCCCATAAAGTTACCTGCCAATAGACACCTCGCATCGATGAAATCAGGACAGAAGTGTTTGGAAGTGAACAAGAGACGGATTAAAACACCAGGTGTAAATGAGTAGGTGTCTCCCTCGTCTACTTGTTATCCGATCGACCAAGATGCGTCTTTATGCCAGGCCCTTTCGGATGGTTTTCTCTACCAGTGGAGCTTTTCTGTCTCATACATTGCACCAGACCCTGACATCTTTCCTATCTGCTTCTGAGACTATAAAGAACTACAGTAAATCCTTCAGCTTGAGCTTGTCTCGGCCTATAAAAACACAGCGAGAATTGGACCTTGACACCCCTCCCCAGATGCAGCAATGCGCATTTTACAGCACATGCCCGGTGACAGAAGGGTAAAACCAACACAGTCATCCCATGAACTCTGTCAGATATCCACGGCTCCATACATGTGTGTTATGAGTGTTTTTTGATCGAGACATCTTCCAGCCTCTGTATATAAATTAGTAAAAAGCTTATTTTAGAGTTGGAGAGTAATAACATGCAATCAGGGAATCAGTTTGAACTTAAATGGATACTTCATAAGTTTGGAACGACTTGAGTGTATGTAAATGAAGACAGAATTTTCATTTTTTTAAACATATTTTACTATTATTTTTCAATAAATGTGTTGAGTTCCTTGACTATTTATTTATATTTTAATAATTTTTGACTAGTGATGACACATGGATCATAAACCAAAATTTTTAATTAATTAGTTCAAGAAAATAACAGTTTAAACTGCTTCACAGAAACGGAAAGTCCTTATTAACTTTAACAACATTTTAAGACAAAATAAGACTATTTTTCACATTCACATACATTCTAGACAAGGCAGCCTCATGAATTTTGTCTTGACATGTTCATGGCCAAAATAAAAAGCTTTTACAATTATTACGATATGCAAAATTCTGTAATATTTATATTTTATGTTTTTCCTTATTTAGTTAATATTATTGTTATATTGTATTATATGTTATATTATTTCCTTATTGGTCAAACTATTTGTTTTTGTTTTTTTATCATGAATTGTAGGTCCTAACTGTAGTTGGCGTTAAAGCTTAGGCTGTGTTATTTATGCACATTTCCAACACTAATTTAAATACATCAATATGATGCCTGAACCCATTACGCAGCTCAGAAAATGGCTTGTCCTGAAAGGCTTTTGTGTCAGTACACAAGTGGTGTGTGCTGCATGTGTTTGCATATATTAATGTTTAATAGATTCACAGATTAATTTACAATTACTTTTTTTAACTTTAGGTTAAATGTTAGCATTGTATCAGGACAATTAGATGTCAGCTCAGGCAAAGCAGAACTGAAGTTAAAATATTTGTTGGTAACTAGGTTTGGGTATCATTTGGATTTTGGCTATTCCAAATCTGTTTATCGATTCCCAGTTTCGATTCCATCAAGGTAAAAAAAAAGTCAAACCTTTAGATATCAAACATATTCTGTCTTTTTGCAAAACACTCAACAGCCCTTTTAGAACACTTACACAAGTAACTTTCGCCAGTTTTAACAAAAATAGACTAACTAATATAAATTGCAAACATTATTAAAGACAAGTAAACAGTCAGTAATAAAATAAGAACAAATTAGCAATAGCACAAATAAATACAACTGAAATTTAAGGTACAGAAATTGAAATCAAATGTAAAATATCAGTGCATAGTTTTCTTTTTTTTAAATAAATATAGATTAATCCTTATTAAAGTTACAAAAGTTATTCAGTCATGATCAGTGAGTGGTTTTATTTTTATTTTGTTGTTTGATTAACATTAATGACTCAGACGGTAGCAGGTTTATTAGGCTGCTGTCACTTTAAGGCCTAATGCACGGATCCAATATACTGTGACTCACGTTTTCTTTCTCAACTGTTTACATTCACTTAAGTCATCATAACCAGGGATTGACATTAACTTTTGTACTTACCATCCACTGTAGCTAGTGGTTTTCCAAAGTTACTAGCCCCTCAGTATTTTCACTGGCCATCATTTTGACATCGATACCATAGAGAAACACTGCCATATAGATATTTTTAATATTTCATAATTTGGCAGCATGTATGTTAGGCTGCTGTAACTTTATTTTTAGCGAAAACGAATTCAAGATGGCTTTATGTATGTGCTTTTTGGGGGTGAGGCTGTGAGCACAAAATCTGCGGGAATGAGTAAAATTATGCACAATATGCGCAATATCATGCTGAAATTCAGGCCCATAACACAAACAATATTCTTCCGGAGCAAATGAAAGGAGTGAGTGAGGGCAGGCGGGTATGTGTGTCAACTCGCTGTCGGAGAGATGAAAGAGTGAGAAAGCGCAGCTGGTATTGTGTATTCTGCGGATAATTAGTATTGGAAGTGTTTCATATATTTCAGTATCAATGTGTATCGAAAAATCTATATTTTTGACAACACTATAGTTGGCGGGTGTTAATGTCAAGCCCTGAACATAACCAACTGTGTTTACAAGGATATTTCGACGATGTTGTGTGTATTTGCCCATTAAAGTGCAAAAAGACACGAAAGAGAACTCAATTCAGTATCTGCACACTATATGAGATGCAGCTTTATGTGCGAGTGCTTTGGATGTGTGCACAGCACAGAAAACAGCATGCAAGTGCCGAACTGAGTTCTGTCGCATCTTCTTGCATTTGAATGCTTTAAAATCACATTAGAATTCACACACAGGAATGGAAATGCACATTTCTTATCGAATTCACAGTTCTTGGAAATTTGGAACCGGTTCTTGTTACCCAACATTATTGGTAACAACATCTGATTTAATTTAACTATTTATTTATTTTTTTACCTTCCAGCGATGTTCTGGTCAAATTATGTTCAAATTATGTTGTGCAATCTAAAGCACTCAGATTTAATTTTATTGTAAACAGGTGCTTTTCCCAAGGATAGTCATATCTGGTCAGATTTATTAAAATTTTAATTCATAATTTCACAATGATTTAGTGACTTAGCTAATTTGTTTTGTTTTTTCTTCTTTTCTTGGTAACATTCTAAGTATCAATCCTAATTGGCGAATAAAATGCTGAGTACATGTTTTGCAATGAGCACTTTCTGAAACACGAGCCTCAAGGGGGGTGTGCGGTATGGCGCGTGTGTCTCTGTCTGTCTGTCTGTCTGTCTGTCTGTCTGTCTGTCTGTCTGTCTGTCTGTCTGTCTGTCTGTAGGCGTTTGTTATTGGGCTCTGTGGAATAGGTCTACACACCAAGCCTTTTACACATCTATTGTGTATTTCTCTGTTGAAAGGGTACTGTTGTGGGTAAATCTTCATTTCCAAATAACTCTGTTCAGTATATGATTTCTGAGCTAAATAGTAAAACATTTTAACTTTGTTTTTGGATAGTACACACTAGTACACACTACTGTTCAAAAGTTTGGGCTCAGTAACATATACATATATATATATATATATATATATATATATATACATATATATATATATATATATATATATATATATATATATATATATATATATATATATATATATATGTATATATATATATGTATATATATATATATATATGTGTGTGTATATATATATATATGTGTGTGTGTATATACAGAAATCGAGACTCAGAAATCTGAGTCTCGATTTCTGTTGAGACATTCAGATGGTGGAGTCAGAATTTGGCGTAAACAGAATGAGAACATGGATCCATCATGCCTTGTTACCACTTTGCCGGCTGGTGGTGGTGTAATGGTGTGGGGGATGTTTTCTTGGCACACTTTAGGCCGCTTAGTGCCAATTGGGCATCGTTTAAATGCCACGGCCTACATGAGCATTGTTTCTGACCATGTCCGTCCTCTGATGGCTACTTCCAGCAGGATAATGCACCATGTCACAAAGCTCGAATCATTTCAAATTGGTTTCTTGAACATGAAAATGAGTTCACTGTACTAAAATGGCCCCCACAGTCACCAGATCTCAACCCAATAGAGCATCTTTGGGATGTGGTGGAACGGGATCTTCGTGCCCTGGATGTGCATCCCACAAATCTCCATCAACTGCAAGATGCTATCCTATCAATATGGGCCAACATTTCTAAAGAATGCTTTCAGCACCTTGTTGATTCAATGCCACGTAGAATTAAGGCAGTTCTGAAGGCGAAAGGGGGTCAAACACAGTGTTAGTATGGTGTCCCTAATAATCCTTTAGGTGTGTGTGTGTGTGTGTGTTTGTGTGTGTATATATATATATTATATATATATATATATATATATATATTTATTGATTTATTTTTTTGCAAATATTTTTATTCAGCAAGGATTCAATTGAAAAGTCACAGTAAAGGCATTTATAGTGTTACAAGATTACTATAAATGCTGTTCTTTTGAACTTTCTATTCATCAAAGGATCTTGAAAAATGTATTACAATTTACATTAATAATTAAGTTGCACTACAACATTAAGAATTAAGCTTAAAATATTAAACAGTTTTCAACATTGATAAAAATAAGAACTGTTTCTTGAGCACCAAATCAGCATATTAGAATGAATTCTGAAGGATCATGTGACACAGGGATATATTACATTTGAACATAATAAAATAGAAAACAGTTTTTTTCAATAAAAAAAATCAAACAGTTTCACAATATAACTGTTTTTACTGTTTTTTTGATCAAATAACTGCAGCCATGGTGAGCGTAAGGGACTAAATATTACAGCTGTGAATTATTATTTTGGTAATTGAGTAATCGGTCAATTATTTTGACAATTAATCAAGTAATCAGGTCTATTTTTATTACCACAAAAAAATATCCAAGCAAACAATAGCCTTTAAAATGACTTAAAATACATAACTATGCGGCAATATGTTTTGGTTCAAATAAGGTATAAAAAGCAACTAATCATATGGTTTTATTGAACAACACTGTTAAAATTCATAATATAACATAATATAAACAATTAACTTATGTACATTACGTATGCAGCAAAACTCAGAGCGAGGGTTTCAACTTTTTAGTGTGAAATTGCGATGAACAGTTAGCATATTTAGAAACTCTGTATTCTCCTGTGTTAGCGTAGGTTTATAATTGATTCACATTGCAAATCTGATGAAATGGTGCACATTGCATTCCCAGATGAATGTTATAAGCAACCCAAACTCAAGCAAATGCAGAGATGGAGTTTGAGACGTGCACAATGCATGTAAATGATAACAGTTCGTGTGGAGCAACATTTACTGTGAACGAAGCTGCTCTGAGACACATGTAACTTACACGCATGTAAATAATTAAAGCTCATATACAGTATATTGAACACGCATTATATATTTATATAATTGAATCGCAGCCTTTGTGAATTCACTAAAGCCCTTTGTGTAGTATGTTTTTTAAATGGTTTTAATACATAGTGCAGTCTTAGATAACGGTCTAATAATGTGGTTCATTGTTTCTCATCCGTGGAATGCGCCTCTTCCGGTATTTTGCCGGTTCCTCGAAACGGGTCAATTGCAATCGAGGATTTTTTTTAAATCAATCGAGTACTCTAATTTAATCGAGGAATCGTGACAGTCCTACTAAATATTAAAATATCTTACTGACCACAAACTTTTGAATGTTAGTAGTGTAGCCTACATCTTGTAAACTTTCAGCTTTTAGACGATTGGAATTTCAACTTTCAGCTTTTAGACGATTGGAATTTCATGTAAAATACTTCCCAGAGTCCAGATGTGTGTGCCATCAAACCAGGTCTGGATGTGCTCTGCTGAAAGCTTTACAGAACTAAATTGTATCACTGTAATTTTCAGAATGGCAGTCATGTGGGATACTAGCTAATGTAATTGAACTAATAGCCCTGCTGTTGAGTTCAGAATGGATGAGGCTTAATGGGGAGACAAGATTACATTTGCTAGAAGTTTTTGTTGAGAATTTCAGACTCTGCATTGTCCTCTCACTGACTTTAATCTTCAGTTTCAACTGATTTATTTTTTTAGGCAACCAAGTGGATATATGTCTGATGCAGATGATGAAGATTAATGAGTCTTAAGGGGGCCTTATTAATTATTTATCAGGATGAAATGCAGAACATGAATAAAGGAACCTGTTTGGTCAAATCCCACAGGATGCTTGATATTTGCCCTGCTAATTGCAATCTAAACTGTGCAAAATCAGCATCATTAGCAATCACTGGGACAATTCATACTGATTAGTTTTGCCAGGAACTTTATCTTTGCCGATGCAGGTTTGGCTTTTTGTTCAAAGGCAAATTCATAAGCTCTTAAGTCGACAGCCGTTTGACAGAATGGAGCTTCTCACATCAGTTTTGCTGCACCTTTCCTTTCTTCAAAGCATTTTACAAGATACCAAGATACATGTGTCTGTGAAGACAGAGCCCTGTTTTGCTGAAGTGGGGCTGAACAGCATATGGACCATTAGACTCTATTCTCCTAGCTGCTGTTTGTGTATGCCAGATTTCTCAAACCATACAGACGGAGAGAGAGAGAGTTCACAGGCTTCAAAGCAAGAATTTGCAATCTCATTTTTGCTCTTGTAATCAAAATTGGAGCTCTCTGTCACACCGAAAACCATTTGTCTGGGAATTGAGGACTTTCTTTCCCCTGAGGTCTCGCTGGCCCTCAGACTTTGTCATCTAAATTGACGGAGGATGTGATTTTGAGCAAGCATAGAATTTCATTCCCACCCTGCAGGTTTTCTGGGAGAAAAATGGCTGTGGTGGGGGTTTGAGACATTCCAGTATAGATGGTAATGCAAGATTGAAGAATTGTTCCTGAAAGATAATTTCATTCACACATGACATACTTGTCTTTTCCAAGCAGTAACTGCATTAACAATATATATAAGTCTATTTGTTTCACCATTTGGAATCAATATCTTGAATAGGATTTTATTTACCTACTTTGGTGCTATGGTGGGAATTTCTAAAGCAGAATTGCAGCTAGTTTTGTATATGCTCTGTATTTATTACATGGAAAGAGAAGTATGTGGGGATTTATTATTAGCTGGTTAAGCTATTTTAACTATGAACATATAGCCTATTTTAGTGCTGGGCGGTAAACCGGTTCAAACCGAAAACCGGTTTATATTTTCGTCACTATTTTGATTTTGAATAAACCGCCATACCATTGTATTTAATTACACAACGTTCGGAATGAACGTTACGCTGCGCAACACTGTTTCAGACGGACCCGTTACAATGTTGCACTTCTAAGCAGCGACGAGTGAGGGTAAATAAACAGCAGTGCTCTCTTACGTTACATGGACGATGGATGCGGAGCGCATCATTGTAGCGTGAAAGTACATTAATATAATGCGCGAGCGCGAATCTCTCTGCTTGCGCGCGGAATATAATGTGCCGCGCTCTCAGATACACGCTGCTCTTGTTAAAATAGGTCTATTTTCTCTGGGCTCGCTCAGAGAATCCTGCACTTAAAACGTGTTCAGTGCAATCACGAATCTCTCCTCTTCCCCAGCCAACAATTTTAGGTTATAAGAATGTTTTCATAACGTTCCCATTAAGTTATAAAAACGTTAACGTTATTTCTGAATGTTCTAGGAACATTCAAAATGTCCAGTTTTTTAGACGTTGTATTAACGTTATTTCTTGGTTATAAGAACTCCATTCAAAACGTTATAAGAACGTTCAATTCTCTCGTTATATAAACGTTGTATTATTGTTCTTGCTTGGTTATAAGAACATCATTCAAACGTCATTAGAACGTATTCTTCTCCCGTTATATAAACGTTGTATTAACGTTACTTCCTGGTTATAAGAACGTTATTAGAACGTTAAGAAATAACAATTTTAGCTTATACTGGGCGCTATTCTATTCTACAATATTCACTAATGACAGTAAAATAGACCATCCTAAGTCAATTTACTGCAGTAGTTCCTCTCTCAACCAGTAGAAAATGGTTTGAACACCTGATAATGCATGAAAAAAAAAAACGTCATAAACCGGAAAACCGGCATAATTTTGAAAAAAAACGTGATATAAATTTTTGGTCAAACCGCCCAGCACCAGCCTATTTTCGAAACCATGGCAATGTATAGAATTTTACAAATTTTTTATTATGGGCAAAGACATATGGATGTGGTCTTTAAGGGTCCTCATATTTTTAGCCTTGTAGTGTTTGTATGTAGACAATTGACAATACTGATTGTAGTTTTTTTTTGCAATGCTTGTTAAATCCTTTATTGTCGTATTTGTTAAAGAAAATACTTCTGTTGTTCATGTGAAGTACTGATCAGCATTCACTGCATGTTTGCCATTGATTCTTTCACCCTGACTCTCAAAGTTGATCGAGGGCTCCAGTAATTCACCTTATTATTATTGTCTAAATGTCTTTTTTTCCCCTTTCTTTTTGTCTTCTTGCAGCTCAGATCGGCTCATTGATGACACAATAAGGTAAGTCTAACTTTATAAAAACAATTCAGACACTTCTTCAGTTTCCATTTTTATTTGTTTTTGTACCCATTTGCTTTTGTATTGAGTTGATACCACTAGATCAGAACTGAAAGGGGATTTCAGACTCTTTATTTTCAGTTAGTCGCTCAGGCAGCATTTCTCATTTTCATTTCAGCTTTATTTCAGTTATCAAAAAACATTTTAATTATCTTAGTTAATAAAAATAACCCTGGGCCAAAACAACACTGGACCCCATTGACTTAAATTATTTGGACAAAAAAACACTGAGAGATTTTCAGAATATCTTCTTTTGTGTCCTGCAGAAAAAAAGCCAGTCAAACAGGTTTGGAACAATATGAGAGTGGGTAATTAATGACAGAGTCGTTTTTAGGTTAACTATCCTTTTAAGGGAAAATAACAGAAAATCTCCCAGCTGTGCTTTGTTCTTGAGGTGCGTAAGTTGTGAATATTGTGCTATTGGGCACTACCGTCTTTCCCTCACTGCAGATCTGTGCTGGGCATGAGAGTAGCCTAAACTTTGACTGCGCATCTTTGGGAACCCCACAGCTGGCAGCCGGCACTGGTGCTTAATTAATCGGCTTGTCCATGCAGCTCTTTTTATCCCCACCCCAGTCTTGTTCAAGCAAAAAAATTATGCTATATCAGCTGCTTGTAATCATCATCTTTCCTATGTAGCACTCACAGCCTGGAGCCACCAAGAGCTCATTGTTTAATGTTTCATCATAGCTCTGATCTCTGAAGAGTGTGGGCGCTCATGTTTCTCTTTTAATGATTTAAAACAAGGTAAATCAAGAATTAAACTATCTCGGGCGAGTTTTTATGAGATACACCCTTGCAGGTAACCTTTTTAAACAAATGCACAATTTAGAATACACACACATACAGATATGAAGATTAGGAGATGGATTAAGCTCATGTGTTCCTCATCTAATGGTGTGCAGATGCTCAGGAATGTAGGTTCAGAACAGAACTGACAGATGGTAAAGGGCCTGTCTAGAGGTGTCACAGCAAAACTCCGGCTATAACAAAATAACTGCTTGTTCGTGACTGAGGGCACCTGGGAGTACCCAACACCAGAGACCTTGTGGCCTTCAGGGTCTTGTTAAATGTGCTCAATGACTTGTATGTGTGAGTGGGGTTTGGCTACTGGCAACTAATCATCACTGAGTGGCACACTGCTTAAAAATTATGGTGTCGACCTAATTTTACAAATACATTCGAGATGTTTTATGTGGGATCTCTTGTTCATTATGATCAAGGTGTAGGGTCTGCTTGAGCGCTTTTGGTGGACTAATATCTGATGGTTTTTGTTCTGCAGAGTAGGGCAGACAGGAGTTTAATGGATGCCAGGCTTTAGTTTGCACTCACAAATCTGCTGTGCTGGAGGCGGAGTGAGCTGTATTGTCACATAGCAATTTAATCTTCCACACTAGGACTCAGCTGAAGAAAACAAAGTAGTGGGACTGGACCTGCCCAACAGTCTTATTATAGCATGCATAGTTAAATGAGCATTAGATGAGTGGTTCTCAAACTTCTTGACTTCAAGCCCAACTCCCCCCCCCCACAAGACTAGTATACAACCTCTGGCAAAAATTATGGAATCACCACACTCTGAGGATGTTCTCACAGCTTTATAGCCAACAAACAAATCAGAGACATGACATGAACTTTGCATACGGGCTTCATGAAACATACCTCAAACAAATTCACTTTAAAAAAATGATTAATGGCATGTTTTTTTCCAGATCAAGTAGAGGAAAACAATTATGGAATCACTCAATGTTGAGGGAAAAATTATTGAATCATCAACAAAACAGCATAATTAGTACTTTGCTCCTCTGGCTTTTATGACAGCCTGAATATTTTTGAGGCATCGCATGGACTTCCCAATAACCAATATTCCCCATCAAGCTGGTTCCAATTTTCTCGAATAGTGGTTGACATATCAGCTTTGAAGGATGGAGCCTTGTCATAGACCAAATTTGATATGTTGATATGTCTTTCCTGAAGAAAAGCTTTAACACTCTTTACTCTGTGGCAAGATGCATTATCATCCTGAAAATGACTTCATCACCACCAAACCTCTTCTATCGATGGGATGAGAAAAGTGTCCAAAATTGCAATGTATAGCCGTGCATTGACTGTTGCCTTTCATCTCACCTGGTCCTTTACCTGACATGCAACCCCCATATCATAAATGAGTTGGGAAATTTAATTGTTTTCTTCAGGCAGTCATCTTAATATGTTTCATTAGAACGGTACCGGACAAAAGTTCCAGCATCACTGATTCATCACTGAATATCACTTTCATTTAATCATCCACACTCCATGGTTGCTTTTCTTTAGCCCACTGTAACATTTTTTTCTTTTGTTAGTGTTAGTGCTGGTTTTCATTTGGCTTTTCTATATGTAAATGCCATTTCATTCAGCCAGGAGTCAAACACATTGACTCCTGTTTCCACCTATTTGTTTTTTATTTGTTTTGTTGGGCATTTTCTATTTTCAAGGCATATTGCTTTGAGGGTTTTTTTTTATCCTGACGCTATGACATCTTTCTTGGTCTGCTCATATGTTTCCCTTTTATAACCTTCCCACTAAGTTTCTATTTGCACCAAATTTTAGACGCAGCTGACTGGGAACATTTTTAGACTTACCTCTGTATTTGTTTTAGAAATGGAAATTAAAAAATGATTCCACACTTTTTTCCACACTTTTTTCCAAGTTTTTTTTTTTTTTTTTTTTTTTTTTTTTTACAAACAGTACATTCTTCCTTTTGTGATTCACGGAAGAATGTAAGTCATACGAATTTTTGGAATAACATAAACATAAGTAAATGATGGCAGAATTTTCATTTTTAGATGAACTATGCCTTTAAGCTAGGATAAATGATGGCTGTTGCAGGAAAACCTCTGATCTGTCCAAAATATGAGGTGTTCACTTTTTGCAGTGTCAAGGGAAATGGATATGTAATGGTTGGTCACTTTTCTGCATACTTTTGGTTTCTAGCTGTGTTTGGCTAATGTCTCTGGAGCTTTCGATTAATGCAGCTCCTGCCTTCCTGTCTGAAATCAAACCTAGTAAAAGAGATGTTTGCTGTCTTTTAGGGACTTTCTCCTGTGTCTGCAGTCCTAACAGCTGCTGCGCCCTTGACTCACTGATCAAGTGAAGTCACCTTTATTTATATAGCGCTTTTGACAATTCAGTTTGTTTCAAAGCAGCTTTACAGTGATAACAGAAAAATAATGCAACAAAGTTTGTTTTGGCTGTACAGCAGCTCTAGAAGAAAATAGTCATCCAGCGAAAAGTTCATTGTTGACTCATTTCCATTGTAAAAATCATTAGTTATTAATTTGATCAGAGCAATTTTTGACCACTTTCATTGCATATGTGCTGTGATGAGCCAATAAAACACACTCTTTTTAACTTTTTTGTCCACAGCATTGCCATGGCTACCAAGGAAAACATGACCTCCCAGAGAGGGTGGTTGAAGTCGATACAGAGCCGTGTCAACACCCTGGCCAGTATCCTTGATTTCAAAAAAGAGTGCTTTTGTGCATTAGGGTTGCATGATATATCCGCAAACTTTTTGTGTGTGTGTGTGTGTGTGTGTGTGTGTGTGTGTGTGTGTGTGTGTGTGTGTGTGTGTGTGTGTGTGTGTGTGTGTGTGTGTGTGTTTGGGATGCACCAATAATCGGCATCTGCCGATCAGCCATAAAAGCACTGTTATTTTCACTATCGGCCAAATGTTTAAAAACAGTCGATGATCAGGGTCCATTATATCCCGTCAATCAAAAGGGGGTGGAAAAATGTGTCAGACTGCAACTCGTATTGTGTGAAGAAAATGGAAGGTCCGCGGATTTTCCCTACACCAAACCTTATTTGTATTGCCTCCCGTCTAGTTATCGCAAAGAGCTTTGTGCTTTATTACTTGTGATAAGAAAAAAGTCTCTGCTTTTAAACTGTCCATTTTATCACGAAATTCAAACTGATTGGCTTTTTCACTCTTTTAATTGTGACGTGACAGATCGCTGTAGCACCTCGGAGCGGCGTAGAGTGCTAGTCTTTTCTTACACTTTAATAGTTGTAGCATGAAAAAACATAGAAAATACAGTACAGGTTACCAAAATCTATCATATTTTATGTAATCTCTCAATCCGTGTTTCAAAAAACACTAGAGATGAGATAATTTGCTAAATTATATATAAATAAATTTGTCATGAAGTGTTTATGAAAACAACCTTATGTGCTGAAACTGAGTTTCAAACAAACATTTTAGTTTTTGTTTTTTTGTGTGTTTTTTCACAAACCAACAATTTTTTGTTGTTGATTTTTAGTAGTTCAATTTTGGTTAGCATTTTATTTTAGACAAAATAGGACATCATTTTAATATTGACCTTTTATTTATTTTTGTATTGTCTTATCGGTATCATTAATCTGAATTGCATTATCTCTGCATCCCTAGTATGCAGGACCTACTGTATGCAGTAGGTTTCCTATAAAAGTGTAGATTTCTACAAAATTTCATTTGAAGAGCTGACCTCTACCTACATAGGTCACATTTATATAGGACAAGGCCATGGTATCTTACAAAAATGTGAAAAATTGCAACTTAAAAATACATACTGTCAGTTTTTGAGGAAAGGCAATCTACTGTATCCCTGTATTTTCTTAACCTACCCCTACTTTAGATCGTTTCCCTGCCATCAATAACCTAATACAACGGATCAACTTGAGGAAGAGGCGGGACTCATTAATTCTGGGAGGAGTCATTGGCATCTGCACCATCCTTCTGCTGCTATATGCATTTCACTGACAAACAGGGGAGCTAACCGACTACTTTTAGGGGGTGTTCTGCAAAGAGGTGGCAAAGCCTTGAGAAAGGGCTCAATGAGAGGTGGACTATTGGGGCCCACAAAGCTGGAGCCCACATGGCCTAGTCTGGAAACAGGATTGATTGTGGCCAGCATGGACATTATTTGTAATTAGCATCAGAAGGGTTTTAGCTCTAAGAGCCTTTTTTTGTTTCTGTACTACAAACAATGCGCTGTTCAGATGTGAACTGGGACTGGAGACCAAATTACTAACAGGAATAGATTTCAAAGAGCATATAACACATTGGCTTTGAGAAAAGAGCGATTCTGTGAAGCATCAACATGGAGTTGTGGTGTTCCTGTCTATTATTAATCGGAAGAGGGTTTTAATTTGATGATCCTTTTAGTAAGAGGGTTTCTCATTATGCTGTGTACTTTGTGAATTAATAAATTATTCATATACAGAATATTAAAAATGTGTGTGAAACATTGGAGGTCCATACTCTAAAGCTTCTATTTTTTAGATATTTCTAAACTCTTAACAATGACATATTGCTCTGCACAGAGTGTTGGAAAATGAGAGTCCAACAATAAAATTGTTGCATTGCAGCTCATATTATGTCTAACCCTTCTCTTTCAAGGTGCTAATTCTTTATGACTTTACTGGTGTGTTTCAAAGTTTAGATCAGGTTCCAGTTAGGAATACCTGGATAAACCAACAAGCCTGCAATGGAACTGGAGGGTGAGAGACAAAATCAGACCAGAACTTTAATGTGATGCATAAACAAGCTATAAAGCATCGATCCCTGGAAAATGAAAAAATAGCACAGTGATTGCATGTAGAGGTAAGACCAGCACACTATACAGCATGGTTGTAGCAAAAAGGATAAGGCCTTATCATACGCCTCTTTCTCCTTCTCTCTTATGTTGGCAAATGATGTCCCATCCATAAAAGTGAGCTTTTTCTGCTGAGCATCTCTTCTGTTCTGATCCTTTTTTGATGTGTCTGCCACATTTGGAGCAGTCAGACTGGCTATAGTTCTTGTTAGACTGATGGAATCTGTTTGCCTGAGGTTTTTCCATAGGCGCATAGAGGGAGTGTTTACACAAACTCGATACAATCACTCAATGGAGACATTGGCTTCCCCAAAACAATAAACTAAAATGAGCTCTTTGAAACTAAGAAATATTTCCTCCTTTTTCCTATATTCTCTGTGGGTCCATTATCTAAAGGTCCCATCAGTCTCCTACTGTTCCAGTCCATACATTGACCAAGTGTCCTGAAATACAATACAAATGTTGAGGGACTGAGGGTCTTTTACAGATTAAATGGGCCTCTTTGACCAAAGGATGATCACAAGTATGGGTTTCTCACCATAATTTCAGGTAGTCCTTTGTATTGTAGATGACAAGATGTTTTAAAGTCACAAATGAGGTACGTTGTTGTTTTCTCTGCCTAAATGTGTCTGTAGAAGAGGTACTGCAGCAGTCATTTGGAAGGTAGTTGGCCACCCGCAGAACTCTACAGGAAGCTGTCATCACCCTCCTTACCTCCCCTGCTGACTGAAACGTGTTCTCTTTACACCAGCCCAGAGAATAAATGAATAAATCTTTGTCATCTCCACATTGTTTTATTATGCTCTATATGTTGCCTTATTTTGTTTTTCCTAGTGATCTAATAATGGGACTTCTACCTGATCTGAGGTGAGAACGGAGACATGACACACATTACCTACTCTACTATTCATGAATTTTGAGGTATGGCGGCACTTGAATATTATAGAGTCTTTATTCCTTTGCTCTGTAAAGGTTAAAGTAGACTGTTCTCTGAACTTAACACTATAAAATGAAGCCCTCTCTGCTTGATTTTTAATCAATATCTGCAGCCGTGTAGTTATTCGTGAGTTGAGTGTGAATAGGAAGAGGGTGGTCATATAATACTTGGTTTCCTGGGCTGCTTTCCAAGAAGTTACAGATGCTGAGTAGTCAGTGTGAGTCTGAAACTGGAGACTTGCAGAGATCACAGTCTTGCTCTGTCACCATCGTGCCCTTGAGCGAGACACGTAACCTGAAGTTACTCCTGAGTGACTGTTGTGAAAATCAACTTACGTCAGGGGTGTCCAATCCTGCTCCTGGAGGGCCAATGTCCTGCAGAGTTTAGCTCCAGAGTCCAACCTGCCCAAACACACTTGCCTGGAAGTATCTTGGGTGCGTCTCAATCAGCTCTCTATAGTTTCTGAGGTTGTGAATCAGTATATTGTGTACACTAATTCGGTCATTAGTAAGGACACTTGCTCACTGCACATTGGGACACTGATGGCTCTATTTCCAGCGACATGGCAACGCCCTCATTGTACAACATCACTACAGGTATTTCTGAACAACAGCAGAACTGCTCTTTCTGACATATTTTAATGTTTTTTAAAGTACATTATTACCTCTTACATATACGTCCAACATTTGTTTCACAAGTTTTGCACTTCAGAACTTATGTTAAGGGAACATAGTGAGCATCATTGTTCCCTGGTTTTGATGACGTTGTAGGATAAAGAACAAAGGTTTCAGTGCGCTGGAAGGATTTTGCGATTGATGCAGCTCTTAAAATGGCCGACTCCCTGATCAGTGCCCTGACTCCTGAACTAGGGATCTGATTCTGGACATGATTATCTGGTTCAGGTGATTTTGATTAGGTTCGGAGCTGAACTCTGCAGAATAATGACCCTCCACGAGCAGGATTGGACCCCTCTGGCCTAAATTATACTGCAAATTCAGTAAATGCTCAAATGCAACTTTGCGTCTTTGTGCGTCTTTTGATTTTGCGAAGAGTTTGATCTTGACCTATTTATTCGCTTGAAAGTGCAACACAATTTATCAAAAGTAGGATGTAATCATGGATCAACACCATTTAAACCAAGTATAGCCCTTACAGTAACCTTAAACCATCTCATGAATGGTGTCCTGTGCCCTAACCCTGCTCCTAAACTAAGAGGACATTGATTTGTAGGTACATTACTGCACCGACAAAGGATGTTGATCCAGCATGCCCTTGTGTAAATCTTATTAACCACATTTGAAGCCAGTTGAGAGGAATATGGAAATTTAAACCTGTGTATGCAAAGCCAAACTAGATAGTTGAGGCTGGTGCATTGCCATTAAATCTTGTCAACAATATTCAAAGGACTTCTCCATGTTGTTTGTGATTTACTGGATAAGGATTAAAAGATATTTTCTACATAATTTCTTCCTAATTAAATATATTTTATATTGTGGCATGCATATTCATTAAAATATATTCATTATAAAAATGCCCCTTCGAAGGTCTAGAAATCACTTTTAAAATTAGGCTACCACTTTTATTTCTTTTCTTTTTTTTGAGGACATGTGAACCCTGGTTCTTCAAAGGAATGACAACTTGTGCGAGTGAATTAAAATAAAGTGTCTTTTAATACCTGTTTTATCTTGTTTTAAATTAGCCCCCAGTGAGCTTTAACATTGAGAATCAATGTTTTAAATCAGAAAATTGCCTGTCAGGAATAAAGGCCACATTTGTGATATTTTGAAAAGCCAGTGCCGAATTACATTAAAATTTAAAACTGAAAAGATAAATGTAAAAATGGACATCCAAAGATGTTTTAAAATTCATTATATTTTAAAAGATTTACATTCTTTGACATCTCACTTCAAATAAATAATTTAGGTCCTTGGTGTTCAGCTGACAAAAAGCTCTATGGTTTTGTCATGGTTTCTTCTAAGCAAATAAAACCATTTCCGATTGTGATCCTAGATGACTAATGATGGCACTTCAGTCCATTTAAACTGGTGGCTAGATTTGTGTGTACTTAAACACTTTGTGTCACTGTGAGTGAGAGGGCACTGTTAGTGCTGAGTGCTGGAGTGAGGCTGGGCAGAGGGCCATACTTAGAGATCAGAGAACCAGGGAAGTGCAAAATCAGCCAGTAGATCTTGTGCCATTTCCTTAGCCATGCATTATTTACAGTAGCGATAGTCAGGAGCATGAAAAATGAGGCTTGTGTATATGTGCTGGGGGCAGGAAGGCTTTGAAAGATGTGTCTTCCTTTGTTTCTTTGTGTGGTACTCTTAACATTTTTGCTAATGCAGTAATTTCCTTGCTTATTGTTTCTCCTCCACTGTGCTGTACAGGACCAATAGCTGCAAGCAAGTTGTGGACCATGCGTGTTAATGTTTATTTCACACTTGCAAAGGTACATAGAAAAACATATTTTGTTCACAAATCCCAGTTTTAAAAGACACATAGCAGCATTTTTGCATCTCATTCATATTGGCCTAATGGTTATGAACTACACAGTTAACATCATTGCTGATAGTGAACTAAAGAGTTATGCGTAAGATCAGTTTCCAGAAAAAAAGGAGCAGTAGATCACATGAATTCACAAAACAGTAAATTATACAGTGCAATGGTTATAAATTAAGTCTTAGGTGTGGAGTTGCTAACAGTCTAGATTCAGGAGATTACACATGAAGGTCATACAAAAGTATTGTCAGGACATGGGAATAATGATGAAAAATAAGTGGTAAAGTGCATAGAAATCTAGGAAAGGGCAGTAAAATGCTTAATTCAGTATGAATGAAACAGATCAATAGACTGTGCTGTGGAATGTGTCCATCCTAACCGTCCCTCAGTCTAACTAACCAGATAAGTGCTGTTATGTATCTGTACCTCCATTTTTACAATCTCACATTTAATTTGTGTAATTTTGTCTTAATAAGCAGTCACAGAGATGCAATCAACACTGTGAGACGTGTCAAAGAAAAGTCCCTTAAACAAGCTCATTCTTGGTGAAGATAAAAAAAGTGTTTTGTCCACCCACAGCATGCCTAAATATTTCTATAAATATGCTGATATATATCTCATATTTATAAGGGTTAAGTAGGGAAATTTATGAGAGGGAGACTAGCATTCTGTCCTGGAAAGAACCCTGGAAAAGATGAATAGTCCTTTGATTTGTTTAGGATACTGATATAAAGGTCTTGGCAAAGAATGGTGCTGGCCGTTGCATGCCTCTAGTTGAATGTCTATGCTCCAGCAGTTTTTGTCAGGAGAGAGAGACCTGGCATGCGTAACGTTACAGTCTTACCTCTCTGAAGGAAACTATACTAGTACAGGACGTGTAGTGGAGCCCCATGGCTAAGACAGAGCCATTGAGAGAATATAGCACTGGACAATGATGTACATTCCCATCTGTAGATACCCACTACTCTCACAGATAAATAAATAAAAAAGATAGTAATAAAAAATGCTGACAGTTATTCACATACAAGATCAGGCATGCACGTGGTCATTTTTATAATCAAAACCTACAAAATAAATAAACAAAAATGAAAACTCCAACCCCAATGACCATTAATGTTAAGTCTGACAAGGCTTCTAACAGTCTTGTCATCCCTAGTTCGTTCCCAAAGCTTAAACTCCACATATAAATCTTTTTATAAAACATACATCAGTAGTTATATTGCAAATATTTCTGTGCATAATTTTATGAATGCAAGATCAACCAGGAGTAATATAAGGTTAAAATGCAGCTTGCCAGTCGTAGCCATGTTTTCAAAGACCATCTTTGGAAAACGTCCCCTTGTCCTTTGTGTCTTTCTCAGGCGATTTCTTGCCGAAACAGCAATGTTTCTCATTTACATAATGCAAGCCATCACTGTTCTTTTTAACATATGGGATTTAGTTGTTTTTTGTTTTTTTTTCACTGAGCATGCTAACCTACTGCATGCATTTTTGATATTTAATCAGATCTTATTTAGATGCTACAGTCCTCGTTTATTTTTCAACTTCTGTGGCATTATTGTTAAGAGGGAGATCTTATTTTTATTACGTTGTGTGTGGGTTTTTGCTGTAGTGCTGTAGATGGGTTTCCCGTCTTACTTAATTCCCTTTCCAGTTACTGAGGATAGAGCAGAAAAAAGAGCATATGAATCATAACAGCAACATTGAGAGTGGAAATATAATCAACCTATCAAATAGTATGTGACCTGCTCCATCATTTTGAGTCATTTTGCCCTAGAAACTATAATTCTGTTATATAATTATGTGTC
This sequence comes from Siphateles boraxobius, assembly GCF_051911475.1. Lineage (NCBI taxonomy): Eukaryota > Metazoa > Chordata > Actinopteri > Cypriniformes > Leuciscidae > Siphateles > Siphateles boraxobius. The sequence goes on along the minus strand of NW_027509186.1, from coordinate 25,170,501 downwards.
TACTCCAAACATGTAAATTGTGGCTGTCATAACTTGTTTATAAGAAAATCTCCTCAAAACTATTTTCAGATATTTCTTACAGAATTAGGTTACTTATTCAAACATATCAAATAATTATGTTAAGTAAAGATTTTATTAATAAGTTGATACTTTTTATTCAACAAGGACACATTAAATTGATCAAGAATGACAGTAAAAACATTGTTACAAAATATTTCCATTTCAAGTAGCTGTTCTTTTGAACTTTCTATATTTATCAAAGAATCCTGAAAAAAGTATCAGTTTCACATAAAATATTAAGCAGCACAATTGTTCTCAGCATTGATAATAATAAGAAATGGTTCTTGAGCACCAAATCAGCATATTAGAATGCACCATCAAAACCAAATGTATTTGAATTTCTTGATAAAGTTAGCATAATCTGAAAGCCAATACTTTTTTATCAAAAACAACACACAACAGTCCAAATTCAAGTTTTTTGCTTAGTCACATTCCTCCACAAATGGAGATGGCTCATTGTGATTTCCGACTCAAAATAATAGAGCTTGTCACATCTATCTAGATAACACGATCAAAGCTTGCAAGACGTACCTGCAACCACCACATAGATTATGATGCTAAGGAGGCCCACGATGATAGCCACACAGCTAAGCAGGCGAGCCAAGCGTCCCAGGCGTCTCGCCCCATCCATATCCCCCTGCTGTAGACTGTTTCTGGACTGTAGTGAGACAAAAAAGAGAGAATGTAACACAAATCTCGGTCCCACTTTATATTAAGTGGCTTTAAGTACTATGTACTTACATTGAAGTTAATAATTTGATGCAATGGACTTATTGTGTGCATACATGTTATTACATTGTACTTATATTTTGAAAATACCTGCATGTAATTACAGCTGTAATTAATTTATGTAATTACATTTGTAATTACACAGTTGACCCTTCCCTTACACTTTAACCCACCCTTAAACCGACCCATACCACCACACCAGCCCCTAACCTTACCCGTATCACATCTCAATAGCAGCACAAGTGTTTTACAATACAACATCAACACAATAAGTACATTGTACTTATTTGTCGATGTAAGTACATTATACTTAAAGCCACTTAATATAAAGTGGGACCAAAAACTCTTAACAAAAAAGTATGCACAGTATAATCAAAGTCATTGGCTGAAATCTATCAAGGAAGCAAAAGGTCAGAGGTGACTCTGTATTGTTCTAGTGATATGAATACAGGATAAGGTGAGCCGATAAACGTGTTTCCTTATTAGTGCAGCCCTATGCCACAGCCACCCATTAGATGGTCAGTGTTCCCTAGAGAGAGCCTCTCCAGTAGACTGCATTAAAGGAATCAATACTGAGCAATAGATTGTGCAGGAAAAAGCCTCTGACACAGTGGCCAACCAATCTCCCCACCCTCAAATGCTAATTCCATTCTCCATCACGTAGGTGTCTTTCTTCGTCTTGCGACGTGACGCAGTCTCACGTTATCGTAAAAGAAACTTGTGAGTCTCGGGAGTGACGTTGCTGTCCAAGGTGCTGAATGGACTTCCTGAAGCACTTTTAATAGCAAACAAGTTCTACTTAATATATACGGCTTGATTCCCAAAAGCATTGTTATCTAAGTTGGGTGTAGAAGAGCCTTGTAGGTTGTGCAACTTCATATTTCTCTTTTTTTCCCCAGTTTACCAGAGACAAAGGGACACAAATGATATTAATTACAGTGTTATTTAAGTTTTATTGAGATACTATTATAGTTTTTGTTAAAATTATTTTTTATTTTTATATTTTCTATTTTTAGGATGTGACCCTGTAACAGTTTTCACACACTTACGTAAGTATTTTCAAACTACTTTTTGGTTTCGGCCTTAATTCAGTACGTTCAGACTTGACGGATCCCATAATGATGTACTATTACAAACTAGTTTGGGTAAACACTTGTTTCTCCATATTAATAATCTCATAATATGATTTGAGTATCGTTCACTCAAAAATGAAAAATTCTGTTTTTCCAAACCTGTGACTTTTATTCTTCTGTGAAACATAAGAAATGTCCAAGCAATGGAAGTCTGTAGGCTCAAATGCTGTTTGGTTCCAAACGTTCTTCAAAATATCTTCCTTTGTGTTCCACAAAAGAAAAATTTGCGTGCAGGTTTGGAAAGACAAGAGTGTGAGTAAATGATGAACTATCCCTTTAAGATGATCTTTTTCAAGTTGAGAAAATAAAAATTCAAGTATTGAAAATAAGTTATAAAATTGGCTATGGAATAAAAGCAAAACACAATATGGTTCAGAAATCCTTAATGTTGCATAATGTTAAACAGACAGTTTACAAACACAGTAGGAAGCCACCTTCACATTCATCCCTAGTGAATGTACAACCAAAGGCCGACTGTGGAACCATTATCCTCTTAATCATGTCTTCAGCGTTCACTTAGAGCAGACGGTAGGACAATAGCAGATAGGATTACAGCTCTATCAAACTGGTTTTGTTGGAGAAACTGAAGAGCTTCCCCCATCACATACACACAATCTTCCCTCACCCACAGGGAGGCTCTGCTTCCACAATGTCAAACTGCAGTTTACCTGTTGCTTTTGGAGCCACAGTATTGAATTCTCATCATGCCATTCACTGAAGCTGAATGTTTGTCTTTATCAAAGATTGTAAAATATATATGTGCAGTACCATTCAGAAGTTTAGGGTTGGGTCAATCAGAAAGAAATCTCTTATTCTCACCAAGACTGCATTTATTTGGTCAAAAAATGCAGTAAAAACAGTAGCAGTATTACAATTATAATTATAGTGAAATTAAAATAACTGTTTTCGATTTGCATTTTTGCTGATTTGGTACTTGAAAAACATTTTCTAATTATTATTATCATTTATAATCAATATCGAAAACAAATATTTTAGTGTAAACCGTGATGCTTTTTTACAGGATTCAAGTTCAAAAGAACAGTAGGCTAATTATTTGAAATGGTAATCTTTTGTAACATAAATATTCAGACTATTTAATGTATATAAATATTCTTTAAAAAAAATCGTTATCCGAAACCTTTGTACGGTAGTGTATACGTGCACACACACGCAAACAAATTATTGTGTTTCCTCCTAGAGCATCAAGTTTGTCAATTTGAGCAAGTTCTCAACCATATGACTCGATGTCCAGATTTGGCACAACTGATGGACTTGCAACTAATGTTACACTACTACCACAAAAGCCTGCAAACAGCGGCATCTGAACAGCATCATTTGTTTAGCTTCAGTTATTTTGTCTTGTGAAATATATTCAAAGATCTGTTGTGCAGATGAATATCAACTCCTATGGCGCTTTAGATCCGGATCCGTACCCTTCCCTCTCTGCTAACCCAACCCATCGTCTCTCAGTTCAAATACTGCAGACTGGCTCGGACATCCTAGCGGGGCTATAATATGTGACTGGAGCAGCACAACGTTATTGATTTCCAAGACTAATCACTGCGAAAAGCAGTGTCAGCACTTTCAATCAGTGGGAGTCTTTTTTGAAAATACTGTGTAGTAAAATGCCATCTGCCGTTCTTGCGTTTCAATCTCACGGCCGCTTTCATTTAGCAGGATGACAATGCAGTATGTCGTCGTGATGCAGGCATGCAGCTTCCGGCTCTTTGTGTTTTAAGGTGCATTTTGCCTGACTGCGGTTTAGAGAATGCTTAGAAACGCAAGTGGATTCTAATGGGCTGTGTGCGGCTTTTCCGAGCAGAGGAGGGGTGTGGTCCAGTGACACGGCAAATGGATAACGCTGATTCCCCAGGAGCTTTGGCTTGTAATATATTTCTCATGAACTGGAAAGTCTTTGCCAATTCTTCTGGGCTGATTTGATGACCCCCTTTTCTCCTCACTTTCCTCCCATAAACACAGAGGAAAGCTCCCCTCCCCCACTCAACCTCTCCTGCTGCAGCCTGGGAGTGAGTGAGCAGAAGCTCTTAGCGTTCCCTCACAAGCCTGAGCCATTAATTATAAACAGCCATGCCAGCGGCCAAAGAGGAGTGACTGTAGAAAACCTGCACAACTGAGGCAAAGTCCCCTCTCTTTGTTTTTGTTTTTTTTAGTCCAAAATAAATTCATTTTCAAAAACAAACCAATACTATGATATTTTTGTATTAATTCAATTATATTGACAGTAATAATTAAAGCCACATTCAAGAATATTTCAATTTTTTTAACTGACTGTTCTTCTGCAATTATTATTATTAGTAGCCACCTTCTTTTCGTGCCATAATCATGACTGCAGGTGGCAACATTAAAGGCACTGCAGCTTTAAATGTATTGAGTGTTGGGGTCAATAAAAATTGCCTTACAGATCATTATTTATATATTTTACTTTTTTTTTAATACACACTTTGGATATACAATATATATGTTGATATTGTATATTTATTGTGCATGTTAATTTCCACTATTTTTATATTAGCTTTTTTTGCATAATCTAATGTTCACTTAAAGTTAATATTTAAAAACACTTATAATCTAGTATCACAGTTCAATTCTTTAGGAAATTTGCATTTTCATACTGTGCAGTATAATGTTGTGATGTCTATTTGCTTGTAACTTTTAAAATGTTTTTATTAATTCTTTTAACCAAAAAGTTTGATCGATAGTGTAGTTTTTTTTAAATCTGCCATTTATCGGTTATCTGAAATAACATTAAAACAATTATGGACTTAATGGTATCTTCTAAAATTGTAATATCTGTGCATGTAATCCCCTCCCTGAACTTTATCTGCTGACATTGCTATTGGACAGTGTACATTACTATTTTTTATTATTATTATTATTTCCTCGTTCTGGATTTTATTGTATTTATGTAGCCTATTTCTTTATTTTTCATCTCCACTCTCTCTATTTTGCACATGGAAACAAGCTTCTGTTGTCAGTGCATGAGCAGGTGCACTGGAAACATGATCCCACTAGCTGTTTGCTTTCATAATGTAATGTTTCACTCAGCATTGTGAGAACATGATGACACCATATTACAATATAGGTCTTGTTTGAGAGACGAGCAACAAGCTGCTTAACGCATCAATATTTTCCAAAGCTATTTCATATGAGGTATGGAAAAGCAGAAATTGGCAGCCCATTGGAGTCTCAAATTCCTGTTATAATATCATATACACAGATATGGACACAGAAACAAAGCCATTCAGCAGCTCTGCTTACCATATTTTACCAGCTGAAGCTGCAGTGTGTGCAGTTACTGGTCCTCCCATTGGACTGAGATTGTCCAAATAAATTCACTTAATCTCCCCATGCCAAGCTAATTATTCCTTTCTGCTTCCATGAGCTTCAGCTTACCATAATATCTTATTTGCCACTGTATTGCCTCTATAATTTCATTGATTTCGGCGTTCCTGATGCATACCTGCACATTGCAATGTTGCCAGTTACAATTGATTTCTAGGTCTCAGCTGAAAAAAACTGTTCAGATGTCTGTGGCTATGAGCCCATGAGTCTGTAATCATCCAAAAAGGAATTTTCTTAAAGGCCAAATAAAATAAAACCAAATATTTTTGTAGCATCCCACTTTTTGTAGACTTCCTCTAGTAACCAGTGAAAGCCTCAATTTCAGAGTTATGATCCAAATTGTAATAGAAATCCTGTACATGTTCTATTTTGTATTTATTTTTATTTTTTAATGAAGCAAAACGGTAATGTTATTATGCTATTTTAAAGGTTCCTACAGTACCTGTTTTGGAGATCTCCTACAATAGGTTTACATGCATCCAAGGTTAAAAAACACTTTAATTTTCTCATAATATACATTGCAGCATCACCTCTTTTTCTCACAGTGTCAGAAGCAGTTCGATAAAGGATTCGTTCTCTCTAAACCATTCCTCTCCAAGAGCTTCCTCTGCTCTGATTGGTCAGACAGTCCAGTTTGTTGTGATTGGTCTTCCACTTTCAGTGTGTGTTGGAAACAAATGCAGATTAACCCTTATACGAATACCTCAGGTCTTTAGTGACCTGGGACGTCATTCACTACTCTCCTCCTCATTCATTTTTTAAAGTTAGACATCATTCTTCTTATTATTCCTCAATCAATTCTTTATAAACAATATAAACGGTGTGTAACATTGTAAGAAAAAAAATTCTGCACAAAAATAATTGAATCTTTGATGACTGAATAAGTGCAAATCACCTTTATTTCAAAAGGTGGCAATGTCTGATACAAAATAATGAAGTGACGTTTCACTCATTACCGCAGGCAGGAAACAGAAGAATAGGAAATATCATCAGCAAAACTTGAAATGGCTCAGCGATTTACTGCAGAGCAAGTACTGAACGCAATCAAATATTAGTGTCACTCTCACTTGATGGTGGATCTGGTGAAGAAGCTGTCAGCGATGAAAATATTGATTTTGAAGATGTTGAAAATTATAGTTTTGAGAATATGTTTGAAATGGTGAATATGAGCCAGATGCTGAATGTGGGAAATAACCTCTGACGAGGACAGTGATGATAAAACATCTGCTCAATCGGAACCTTTAAAACGCTCCAAAAAGTAACATAATATGCTTTTTTTTATTCTTCTGTAATTGTTACTGAAATATCAGGAGAGTTTTATATTATCGCAACAGGTAGATATCCATCCATGACAGATATAGATCCAGGTTGCTAAAGACCTGAATATGTAATAATGCTTGGCAAAACATTCATGCATTCATGCACTTTAAAGGGATAGTTCACCCAAAAATGAAAATTCTGTCAGTATTTACTCAACCTCATGTTGTTCCGACCCCGCAAGACCTTCGTTCATCTTCGGAACACAAATTAAGTTATTTTTGATGAAATCTTTTTGTTTGTTTTTGCGCACAAAAAGTATTCTCGTTGTTTGATAAACTTAATATTGAGCCACTGTAGTCACTTGGACTATTTTAACGATGTCTTTAATAACTTTTCAAGGCCGGCAAGTTCAATCCCTGAAAAAGCCTATGGACTAGTATGGAGGGCCTGAAGTTAACTTTTTTGACCAACAGCCACGGTGGCAGGTGGATTTAAAAAAACACCTGCCACAGTAACTTTTTATCAGCCAATTTTTTTGATTGTTTTGTTTTTTTGCCTCATAAAGGTGAAAAATAGAAATCACACAAACATTGTTCTTTAACTTGTAAGAATTCACATTTAAGTGCTGTCAAGTAATTAACAAAATCATTATAAGTAATAATAACTCTAAAGGGGGTTGCACACCGGATGCGCCGCGTCGCGCAGAACCATGTCTTTAAAATTCGAACACATTATTTTCCATCAGTGTACACACACCAGCGGCGCCACTCGGCGTCTGTCCGCGCCGCCCAGCAACAGCTCAGGACCTTGTTCAAAATCCTGCCGCGCCACAGAGCGCTGTTTACATAGTTTTACATTAAATGTACATTTATTTGTCTCAAATCGTCGTTAATGTATATACTGACTTCACCCTGTAATGCAATATACATTTAGTTTTACATGCATTCACAGAAATCAGCTGCTTGAATGAAAATTGTTGATGTTATCGGACAGACGAAAAAAAAATAATAATAATGAATCACTCAATTCTCATTGGCTACCCGCCAATGTGGCAGGTAGATTGACAGTTTTACCCGCCAATTGCAAAATTCACCTGCATTTGGCGCGTGGTCAGGTGTTAATTTCAGGCCCTGCTAGTATGGAGGAGTGATCCAGCTCTCAGATTTCATCAAAAATATCGTGTTATAATTCGTGTTCCGAAGAGGAACGAAGGTCTTGCGGGTTGGAACAACATGAGGGTGAGTAAATACTGACAGAATTTTCATTTTTGGGTGAACTATCCCTTTAAGGGTTGAAATATCACTTGTATACACAGTGATACAAACAGTAAAGATTGCGTCGTTGTTAATAGACAGCCAATGAAGACCATAGGCGGGCATTACACAAATTTGTTACAAGCCTAAGTAGGTTTGTGCCGGAAGTAAGACTGGAATTACTGACGACTCATTTCTGGCAGTTCAGAATCGGTTCTTTCTTTGGCAGACAATAACTTGACCATTTTAATCTTTGAACGTTTGAGTGTTACACACTACATGAAACGTAATATCCGGGGGGGGAAAACATAATAGAGGTTCTTTAAGAATTACGACCCAAAATAAGACAGGGGTCGTTATAGCAGGGGAAAAAACATAATGGAGGTTCTTTGAGAATTACGACCCAAAATAAGATGGGTCGTTATAGCAGGGCAGAAGGCTAAATTGATCTGTCTTGCCCTCTGTTGAATTGTCAGCAGTGCTCTGGTTTCACCTGTCACTCTGTTGGCATGAAAGAAAGGCTTATCTGGAGGCTTATACAAGGCTGGGACATGCTATTTGCATGAGCGTTGTCAGTAGAACAGGTGTTTATAATATTTATATGAATATAGGTTAAGATAATATGAATATTGGTTTCAGTGCATTCTGCATTATGTAAAGGATTTAGATTTTTTTACAAGAAAATGAAGCACATTTGTATGGCGCCTTTACACTTGATGAGAATTGAATGCTCTAATTTGTGTTTCTCCAATAGTGCATGTCCCACTGAAACACTTAGAAAGTTGTAATGAAAACTGAGCACACAATGGTTTAAAATTCACTTAAGACTTAATTTGATTGTCTTATTACATTTATTGAAATGATATATTTAAAAGCTGCTCTAGTGCGACCATGCTGGAAAGTCTCATTTGTATGATCCTGCTGAGGTTATACTGTACGCTGCTTATTCACTGTTCTTTCAGAGAGAGGGGATGAAACAGTGAACACAGAAGCACTCATCCTTGATCAGAAAAAGCAGGGCACATTGTTACCCGCTAACAAGAGTATTTTATTCCAGAGGGACAGTCATGTCATGGATGCAATCTCTTGTAGGCTAGGTCTTCATTAATAAATAACAGATAAATGGTACACAGGTCTTCACAGATAAATGGTACACCCTACATGTGCAGGCTCACAGTGCGGTCCTATGGAAATAATTATATTTTTTAGATTATATTTGGCTTCTTTTTTAATTATTATATTTGTATCTGCTTATAAAAAAATGTTTGCCTTCAACAGCATGAACCTAAAGCTTGTTCTACAATGTTTTCAATCAAAATTAGGCTTTCTTTAATTTTCTGGCTTTAAAAGAACAGTTCACACCCCATTTATGATTCTTAAATGACTGTTTTGCTCCACAGTCCCCAGAGTTTCTGCTGTGTAGGTGCTTTATGTGCGGTGGATGTAGTCTGCACCAATTTTCTGGCGAATAGTTCCCAAGCACGCAGTCAGGTCCGTTTACTGCGAGCATATGCAGGGCTGTAAATCACACCTGTCAGTGGATTTGTGCTCTGCTCTCTCATTGCAGCTCCTGCGCTTTTGCATATGATTTGCAAGAGTATGGCAAGTCACTTTAGCAATTATAATCAATAGTATCAATTTAAAACTAAACTCATTCTATTAAAACTAACTAGTATCTAACTATTTTAGTACGTCATTTTAATTGCTAAATCCAACCATTAGTGATCATTTTCTCTTTCTCTGTATTTATTACATAGTAGGCTACATATGCCTTTACTACTAGTCAGTATCTCAATAGTAGCGAGTAACGTTTCCATTCTATGATGAATTCAATGATGGTCAGATATTATTTATTAACTTTTTTACGATTAACATTTTTTATTTCTTAGTAATACTATCCCAATAGTTACTAGTATCGGTTTCAGTTTTGTTAGTAGCCTTTTCTCATTTAAAAAAAATTTAAAAAATTAATTGTACACTACCAGTATTTATTAGACTGTAGCTCAGTGAGTTCAACTGTAACTGTTGGAATAAGAGTCTAAAAAATGTTTACTTATGAATAGTCACTACAGACTTTCTAGTTGGCTAATTTAAACCTATGTTAGAATACTAGTACCAGTAGCTTTAAGGAATGAATGTATAAACAGCGTGCCATACAACAGACAGACACTTATTGAAGTAAAAGAGATTTTTGTGTTGTACTTTTATCACAATTTAGTGTCCGTAATATATAAAATGTGGAAATTTTGGTCTGAATTACGAAATAAAACCCACCTTTGATTTATTTCAATTGTAACGTATTGATCACTGTTTACTCACCATAATTGAATAGACCAACGCAACGATGCTTAGTGGCCACACGGGACAAAAGCAGGAAAAAATGACCAGTATGAGGTAGTCTTTGGGTTTCTGCTGCTCTTGGCCGGCATTACCGGTGGATGATGTGCGGCTCAGGCTCACTCTGGACGGGGAGAGAGGAGCTGTTCCGAGATGCCCCTCTGATCCGGATCTCAGCGGCAGACTGTGACCGTTCAGATCCCCATCGAGATCCTTGTCAACCCCCACATTGACCGTGAAGGAGCTGGAGGTCTTCACCCCGGTGGGCTCGGTGGTCACGAGGAGTTTCTCGGTCTCGGCCGGTTGCGTGCCGCCGCTCTCCCCCAGATTCGATTTCGCAAACTCCGTATCGGTGTTTATTGCCATTGTGGAAATCCAAAGTTAATATTTCTGAAAGAAAAAAAAACTCCTTTTGGCAGATGTGAAATATTATAAAAGTAGTCAGACGGCGCTAATTTCCCATTATTTACGATTTGTTTCAACTTCAAATCACGCGTTTGATTGTATTCATACGGTTAATGTGACTTGAAACGTCGAATAAAGATGTCCAGATTATTATTATTTTGCTTTGAAATTTAGTTCCAAACTAATTAAAACAAGTCAAAGAGCCGCTGTACGGCATTATCCTCCCATGTCGATGTGGTCATCCTCTCTTTGTGATCAGGTTTAATGGATTCAGTTCCGCTCAGTTCAATCCAGATCGGAAGACGATCTCCTCTGCCCACACACTCAACTAAACCACAGAGACGCGACTCATCTGGACTTCAGCAGCTCCACCGCAGCATTACCCAAACGTCTGAAAAGGCGGAGAGAAATCACTTTCCACGTGTAAATAAATGAAAAAGCGGGTGCTTTGCTCTTTTTTGTGATGTTGCAGCAGGTTAAAGTAGTTGCGCAGCAGTGAGTGCAGGGATGTTCCTCTCTCACCTCCTCTGCATCAATGATGGAGCGCTGGTCCTGCAGGACTCCCCATGCAACACTCACAATCTCCTTCCCCTGGGGATGCTGCAATACCTCCCTGTGTCTTTTGTGAGCCTTTTAATATATATATATATATATATATATATATATATATATAGGGCTATATCATTAACAAAAATCACTTGAGCTCTTGTTTATTATTTGGTTAGTGGTTTTTTTTTCTCAATGAAAGCAGGCTATTTGAAAAAATGCATGAGGCTTCTGCTATTGTTTCTTATTATCAACCCAAAACCTCAATATTTCATTAATCAAATTAGTGGATGATGCTTGAATGATTTATGCAAAATGCGCTGTTCCTCATTTAATCATAATTGAATCATTAGTCTGTTACAATGTTCTTTGTTGTCCCGACCCAAGCATGCATGAGGAGCATGTGAATGAGCTGGAAAAAATGTGTATGAAGTCAAGGGAATCCCCTTCAAACAATATCATATGATGTATTGACATTGATCCAGTTTGTCCTTTAACAGATATCATTGCAAGTAGTTTAATAAATCTCAGTGCAGACAACATGTACACACACACAAGTATACACTAGTGCAGGGTTTCCCAAATTGATGAAAAGCTAATGAATTAAATCATAAAAATGAACATTTTAAATGAATAATTATAAAAGAAAAACAATCCAAATAATATGATAAGAGAACATTTAACATGCAAATGTGTTGTTAGATTTTACATTATTAACTTAAAATTAACTTCTGGTAAATATTTTAGGTCAAAGAACGATGAAAACGGGGGGAATCCTTTGAGTATATTCAGCATAGGGAAAATTTCACTTTTCAATATGTGGATCAAGTTCAGTAAGATGTTTTTTTTTAAGTGACCTATATGAAAGGCAGTGTAATATTTTTCACTGTTCACTTGAAATGGCAATAGCAATCTGACTAATGTTTAAGAATCAAGAAATCCAGGAGACCTCAGTTAATTAAATACATTTACAGTTAAAATATTTTAATTTATTCAAACAATTTTAATGATTACATTTGATATTATTTGATACTTTACAAAACGGTGCACATGTGAATGAATTATCATCAAGTTTATGAATATCATGTTTTGAGACACAAAATGCTGACCAATTAGCTCCACAACATAGTCATTTAGTGAGTAGCCTACTATTTTATTGGATGATTGGCAAAACTACAGCCACTATGATAAAGTCTTACATTATGTAAAATACAAAGCAACAGACAAAGCATTACTAAGTCAGGTCAAAGGGATTCGGCTTGACCCCACACTCTCATTGTTGCTCTTCTCATGCAAACGTTGTGATGCTTAAGGTTCATTTGCAGGTGTTGAGTATTCTGGTGTCGTTTGTTCTGAATCTGAAGACACTGGTTCCTGGCCTGCTTGTTCTGGACATGTTGGCTCAGGAGTTGTATGCTCTGGGGACGTTTCCTCAGAAGTTGATTGCTCCAGAAGTATTTGTACTGCGTTCAGTTGTTCTGGAGTAGCAGCTTCTCTGGTAGTTTCTTCTGGAGTCACATTCTGAGTTGAGTAGTTGTTGTGTTCTGGGATCACATGATCAGAGCTTAATAGCTCAGAAGGTGTTTGTTCTGGACCTGATTGTGCTAAAGTTATTTGCTCTAGAGTTGTTTGCATTGAGTTTGTTTGTTCTTCAGTGGTTTCTTCTAGTAGTGCTTCCTCTGGACTCTCTTGTACTGATATTTGCTCTGGAATCTCCAGCTCTAAAGACTCTTCCTCTCTTGCTATTTTTGCGAACATGCCCTTGTACTTCAGTCTGTCCTCGTCGTTTTTTACTTCCATTCTCATTTTGAGAACTGCAAGTTCTTTCTTGATTGTCTTTTTCATGCCAGGGTCCAGATCCAGCACTCGCATGAAATCATCTTTGGCCTCGGCTTCATTCCACACCTCCATGTGCGCTTTGCCACGCAGATAGAAGGCTTTCATCGCCCCTATAACATACAGAGAATGCTTACAGCTGGGAAAACACATCAGGTATTATCTTCTCATCATAAATGCTGGGAGAACTAACAATTTACAATTACTCACCAGGGTGCTGGTTGATGATGTCAGTTGTGTGTTCGATGACCTCATAGTACTCCTCCATGCGCAGCAGACACTGACAGTAGTTTAAAGTGAGCATGTTGGCCATCTTCTCCAGTTTTAGCCAGGGAGCTTCCCATGCCTTTTCCTGAAGAACATACACATTTCAACTCATTGAGACTTGCCATGCCTTGTTAATATTACATCAGTGGCATTTTTATTCTATAATTTCAAGATCAAAACTATTTTTTTCCCAGAATATAGTGTTTTAAGGTACTGAATGTATTAAAACCTGGTTGCTGAGGTGTATTCTTACCTTTGTCTGCACATTCTTGATACACATAATGGCTTCTTTATATTTCAGTGTGGCGTCCTCATATCGGCCCTGTTTGAAGAGCTTGTTCCCTTGACCGTGGAGCACAGGTACCGCTTTCACCCTCTCCTTATCATTCAGAGCCCAGGACTCTCTGTCATACTCACTGGGCTGCTGTACCTGAATCCATTATCGATTATTGTAGATTCTTACATATAACTAATTTCCATTTAATATCATGTGTATCTTGAAAGAAGAGAATAAATAGGTTTGAAAATAATCCCCTGACTCCACCTAGTGGTCATTTTGTGTACTGCTGTTGCACAGATCTACTTCAAACTGTGTTGAATAAGCCAAAATCTTATTGCAGATACACAAATACAAAGCAATGAAACGTTACTGCTGGTGCACATATGGCAATTATCTTAATAAAGACCAGGTCCTGCACACTGCTGTAGCCTGCAAAGAGTATTTCAAATATTTATTAGCGCTGCAACGTTTCAGTCTAAAAATCTTCCCAAATGCCTGAGAAAAGTCTTTAGACTAAAAGCTTGCAACAAAGCCTTCTTTATTCAAAGCCTCTTCTTCACGTAGCCTACTGTAAGTGAAATCCATATTAAATACAGATCAAAGGATGCTCACTTTATCAAATATTTGCTCATTTCAAGTTTTTCTCAATGAGCCTAAAAGTAGTATTGAATTGACAGACCTTCAGAAGTTCCATTACAAAGTTAAGAGGCTGTGGTTCTTTCTGAAGCTCGTCCAGGTCGTCATAGCCCAGGCTGTTGTAGGCAAACATATTGGCCATCCCGCAGGTGTGAATGTGCCAATCCACCGGATCTTTCCCCACTGCGATACGCCGCAGACTCTTAGCCACTATTGGATACAATCCGGTGTGCTTCTCGGCCACAGAAAGAAAACATTAAACACTGAAAACCTAATGTCTGCTAAGCTCTATAATAAGTCATTTTTCAGGTTAAAAGTTACATTTATTTGGAATAACTGCACATATTTCAAATTCCATCAACTATTGTAAAAGGCATGGTACTTTTATAAAGCTTGAAAGTGTGTGTTTATGTTTCAGATGTGTCCGTAACTGTGTTTGTATTGATAATCTTGGCATTCCCATAATGCTTGAGGCTGATACAGCCACAGTAATCTACCTCATGTGCTGGAGCTGGGATGGCAGCTGTAAATGATGATTATACCATGTGGAACAGACTCAGATTAATCCTATTTTGTACAGATTTAAGCTTTCCATCAGGCTAAGGCATGACATGCTCCAGTCTGGATCTCAATGTGATATTCCACAACCATAAAATTAAGTGACTGAAACGTCAGTCACCATGTCTCATCCAAAAGCATTTACTGTGTAAAGGGTTATATTTTTTTTACTTCAGCTTTAATTACAGACATACTGTTCTGACATTAATTTCATAATGAGTGCCCTGGGCATTTATTAAATGGCATTTAATGGTGTAATGGATTTTTGACCCTCATTCAAACTTGGTGTAAATTCAGTCTAATTATGCATACACTACAAAAAACTTGTTGTCAGTGTTTTTTTGTTTGTTTGTTTGTTTGTTTTAAAGAAATCAAGTATTTTATTCAGCAAGGATGTGTGAAGTGTCAGTAAAGACTTTTACATTGTTACAAAAAATTGTATTTCAAATTTCTGTTCATCGAAGATTCCTGAAAATAGTATTACAGTTTCCACAAAAATATTAAGCAGCAACACTGTTTTTAACATAAAGAATGATTAATGAAGGATCATGTGATACTGAAGACTGAAGTAATGATGCTAAAAAGCCATCACAGGTTAAAATAGAAAACAGTTGTTTTAAATTGCAATAAAATTCCACAATATTACTGGCGTTACTGTACAGCCTTGGTGAGCATGAGAGCATAAGAGTTTTTCAAAAACATAAAAAATCTTACCAACCCTAAAACTCTTGACCGGCAGTGTATATTTATATAATCTTACATATATTGATTACTTAACCTGTTAAGTGTCACCCCCCCTTTTTTGAATAGACATGAAAATGCACATTCCAAACTTAAATGGTATAGGATAAGAATCCTTTGGAATATAGACATAAAATTGGTCTTGTTTTAAAGAAGACATTTGGCAGATTTTTGTAGAAGTGAAATAAATTAAGAAAGTGAAACAGAAAAAAAGTTACAGAAGTTTGAGTTTATGAAAATGCACGATTTAAAAAATTAATTATTCATATTTTATATAAAATATATATTTTCAAAACCTGGACAACTCTTAAACTGCAAAAAAATCAAAGCCAAAAATCTGAACAAGTTGTGTTTCAAATTTTAGGTTGATATCTCAAGAAATGAGCTTTCAGTAAGATTTTGTTTGGGCGCAGTACCAAACTTTTTCACTAGGTCACAACCAGACTCCATTACTGCCCATATAAGGGCGCCTCCATTTCCATATGTGGTTTGAGTGATCTGAACCATCATTTTCACAATTTTCATACAATTTATAAAGTAGACATCCTATTCAGAAGTAGTATTGGAAGTTTGGCAGATTTTGATATGAATTAAACCTTGAATAAACACATAAAAGAACACATATGTGCGTTATAGCTCGCGGCCACATCACAAATGGTGAATCTATTATTTTTTCTTTATATTTAAAACATTTTCAGACCTTTTTTTTCTAAAATAATTGAATGCTTGCCATCTTTTGAACTCTTGGCATGAAAACAAACTGGTTTCTACCCTTCTTTCATGATTTTTCATGTTCATTGCTATTTCAAAATAAAGGTCTGAACACGCCTAGGAGTATGAAAATATTCTTGTTGCAAATTAATAAATTACGGCTCCTCTGTAATTTTTTTTTGAGAATCAGTAACCAAATATGGAAACTAGAGATTGTAAGCTTTCAAATGATATATAGTTTGTCAAGATTAGTTTAGGTTTAGTATAGGTTATTACTGTTTTAAATATGTAATGGATTTGGGCCCACCGGTGGGCCCATGACACTTAAGAGGTTAAATTCGCACCATTGAAAACTTGAGGGAGGGTGTACAATGTAAAAAAAAATTTGTTGTTTCAACTTAAAAGTGTGTCATGAACACACTTTTTTAAGTTGGAAAAAAAATTAACTGTAGAATTTAAGTTACAATTTGAATTTGATAAAGTACAAAATGGATTAAAATTCAAATACATTTATATAATTGCAATTGTAGGTTTTAACAATAACAAACAATAGATAAGTACAACACATTTTATACTTAATAATAATTCATATTCATTAAATAATTAAACAAATATTATATTATTATCATTATTGATTTGTGTTTGCATTTAAATGAATTTGATCAATTCCATTTCTTTTCGTTTCAATTTCAATTCAAAAGTTTTATTCCAGCTGAGTAGTTTGTTCCCCTACTGACCACGACCATATGGAGGATCACAATATACTTACAGTGACATCACACCAGAACTCAGCCACCTCCCCTATGTGCATGGACATGAGCAGAGTCTCCCAGACATCCAGTTTAAACATGTTCCCGATCACCATTTCCATGGGCATACCTGCCTTCTTACTGTCATCTATCACGGTGCGATCATCATTGCAGAGCTGGGTGCGGAAATGGAACGTCACCTGTAAGCAGCATGGAAGAGTTAGAAAGATAGCATTTAGTTATTTTTGGTTAAATTTGCTGTTATTTCCACAAATAAAATCTAGAAGCCATTCCTAAAATCCCATATAAGCCCCTATACTGTACCATATGCTTATTTGAAATCAGACATTCCCAACAAGTGCAAAGATAAATTTGGAATTAAAGAGTCAGGATTCTATTCTGTCTACACTGGATTCCTAATCCTATAAAGACAACCTGTTACATGTGTAATGAAAAAAGACGTGATCCCTAGATTAAATTAGTCAAACAATTAAATCACTCACATCCTGGAACCAGTTCTATATATTGGACTGTGAGGCTGTACCTTCGTTCCTGTGATAAATTTGGGCTTCTCTCTGGTCCCTCCATGCAAGATAGTCTTCTTGATCCCTTCAACACCTAGCATCACGATGTCCTCCATGATGTCTGCAATGTATTTGTATTGGAAGTGTGTTTGTATTTGTATTGTGTGACTGAAGAGGTGTAAAGACTGACTGGAGCTGGATTAAGAAGGCCGGGATAACAGGATTAGACCCAACAGCCCCACCCTCTCATCCACAGAAGGGCTTTCCTCAGCATTTTCACACTACACCCATCTCCAACTAAGAGCCTAGAACCTTCTGGGCAAAGCCGAGGTTCTTCAGTCACCTTCTGTTCATCCCAACATTGTGGTCCGCAGCCATGCTGAAAGAAAGGATATGATGTAGAGCTGAGTATGGACTCAACGACCCCATCATCACACACATGTGGCCGACAGCTGGATCGCGACTGGTATGTAACAGGACTGCCGGTGCCAAGCCCCTGCCGAGACAAACGTTTGGAACAATCCATCTGCTTATTGCTATTTTGTAAAACTGTCCTGGATTATGGAAGAGAGACGCTCAATTACACGCAATTATGGTTTACAAGCCATATCTGAACATTGTGTACTGGCCAATCATCACATATATTACACCCTATTCTGCAGTATTAATAATCAGGGGGTTCACATTGGACAAAGGAATCAGGGACCCAGCCGTCAGACTGTTGATTCAAAAGTGTAAAAACACATTTTGTGATCGCCACATGACGGTTATCCGCTCATAATAACGGCTGTGTTAAAAATGTAGCACATTCAAATGGTGCGTTCAAGTCATCTCGTACAGATCGTAGTTGAGCGCACATGAACGCCACCACAATGTCGTAAATACGAGTGAGAAGCTCTGGATTTTCTTTAAGCCCCGATCTTTACAAGTCACTGAGAAACATGGCGGAAATACCACAATACATAAAGTGATATTGCTAGACTTTTCTATTTCCAGCGAAGTAATCTAATTGCCTGCACGGAATATGATGGCATTATAAAATAACAATGTAATTATGTAATGATAAATGTTGCAGTGGCTTCATAAATTAATTAAAAACATTTAAAAAAACGATGCACATTTCTTTGTTCTTCATTTTCTAGAACTAGAGTTTAAGAAACTTGCTCTATTTTAGTGTAATTAATTTAGAGAAAGTACACGACATCCCGCCTCGTATACGAACTTCCCTGGAGGACTTGAACCAATGGCGGTTCTAGACCATTTCAACTGGGGGGGCCAAGCTGGGGGCAGTTGTACTGTTAGAGGGGCCAGTTACATTTAGACCTTATTGTTGTCATATCATTTTCTGCACTGCAGGCATTAACAGGCAAAATACCATGATTATAATCATTCAACACGTATTTGCATTTCCATTATATTTTTACATTTGCATTACATATTCAGTATTAGTCACAGTAACTGTAATTGACATGATGTCCTTCTTTCTCTTCATTTTGGTGAGAACTATAGAGCAAAAGCAATGGGGACCAAGAAGCGTATTAATTCATTTACTGAAAATAACTGACTTGCTAGGTAACTGTCTAACCGTTTACAGGGTTCCTGCACACTTTTTAAAGTCCAATTTAAGGCTTTTTAAGACCTGAAGAAATCAAAATTCATACCGTACATTAGGGGTGTGGAATATTGACAAAAATATATCTCAATATTTTCAATATTTTGTTGATAATTAGATGATATTTTACTGATTGTGTTTTTGTGCTGGTGACATGGCTGGTTTAGGCCTGTTGTTGACAGCAGACTCACAAAGATATTCATATTTTTTTATATTCTATGCAGTGGTCAGTTAACAGCAGGGACCGAAATTCATTTTTTAATTAATTTTTAATTAATTTAATTTGCCACCTTAAATCGATTTCCAGGGGCATTTTCACCTATATATGGACATTCTTTCTAAACTTATTTAGAGTTATGAATCATCTTTTATGTCAAATACTAACATTCAAATTATTCAGTAATTATACTTATTTATACAATAATACTTAATTATACAATAATTATACATTACCACTGTTACCAGTCAAATTAATTCATTCAATCAAAATCCATGTTTGCAGTGCAGTCTAGTGACACAGAAGCGGCATTAATATATTTACACTCCATTTACAATTGTATAAATATAAAGCTATGATATTTTTTTTGATCAATATTTAAACATGAAATGATTTCTAAGTTTAACGTTTTAATCAAAGGGTACTTTAAATATGAAACTAAAACCGCCAGTAGGCGGCGGAAAGTCACAGAAGTGAGTTTAGGGATTCATTCATTCAACCGATTTGTTCAAACGGCTGATTCATTCGGGAAAGGAGCAAGTGATTCCTTCAAAACGCGGATTTCAATAAATCATCGCTGTCTGTTGAATTTAGACTCTGCTACGGTTTCATTTTGAAATTCTAGTCGGCGAAATAAAGGGAAAACAAACAATATTGACAATATTGTGTCTAAAAAGTAGGCTAACTCATGTTAACTTATTGTTAATTTAACTGTTGTATAACATCAATATCACAGTTGCAATTGTGCACGGGAAAACGGCACTCTTGCTGATTTGATATTCTAATATAAGAACATATAAATATAAGACATAAACTAATTTGGGGATGGGGACATAGCCTACCTGACCGCACACAGCAGTGAAAGGACGATAGACAAATGCGATGTAAGCTCACAGTGCCTTGTACATGTACAATGTATAGTACAACTATGTATAGTTAAAACAATGATTACAATATTTTAATACACAATACACATCGCACACCCGATACGCACATAACTTGCAACTGACCAGCTTTCTCCTTCTCCTCTCTCGCGTGCAGGAGACAGACGTTAATCTGCCGCGATTCCCGCGAATGTGTTGCGAATTGTCACGTGAACAAGCAAATCCACAAAGATAGAATAATAAAAAAATAATATGCCACCTTAGTCTTGAACGCACGAAAAGCAATCTGATGCTGATCACAGCTGTCTTCTTAAAGGAGTCATATAATGGTACATGCACTTTTACAAGTTGATTGTACTGAAATGTGTGTTGGCAGTGACTGTACACAACCATCATATTATGATAAAAATCCATCCAGTGTTTTTGTTTTAATCTCCTTATTCGTTCGGTTCACATGACGTAACTGTAGCTTTGCGCCGCCATCTTGACGACCGGCGGTCATGCCTGCAATATGTTGTGCAGTTGGCTGCAACAACAGCCGAAGGAGGAACCCCGAACTGGTATTTTATTCTACACCAAAAGAAAAGGATAGAAAAAATGTCTCATATTGTATGAATGTCTAAAATTGTATCATGTCTCATCTTTCTGTGCGCTCACACCCGATCCGAAGCGTGCAACCAGAAACTCCTATACAGCGTGCGAGTAATGAATTGAGCTCTGTTTCGTGTCTGAATGGACAAATACACACAACATTATGTTTAAATGTCTGTTTTGGAGAGTATTCACGTAAAATATGTGGGTTATGTCTTAAACAGGGTTGTCATCCAGTCTCTTTGGTAGAGAGAGAGAGAGAGAGAGAGAGAGACGAGGAAAACAAAGCATGCAAATGGAAATTATCGCGCCCGGAAAAATTATCGAGCTGATTTTTTTTATTGTGCGATTAATTGATTTATTGACTATCACAACAGGCCTAATCCAGATTAATGACAGCTAGCTACCAGCTGAGCCACTTAGCTAGCAAACAACTCGTTACCTAGTCAGAGCAAACTACCACCAAAATCATACATTTGATTTTTTTTTTATAATACCAACATTTCCCATGATTAAATATAAATCCTTGGTGGCCAGGTGCCGCACTTTTACGTTTGTAACCCATCCAGCCACAGCATATTGATACACGTCTGTACTCTTTGAAAGCCTTCAAGCGATCCCCATGCACTGTATGGGGAGGGGTTATGCACAAGGTAAATATATATATATCATGGAAGGCAAATTGGGGCAAGTCTGGGGCAGATGATAAAGGACAAAAGAAAACTGGGGGTAACAAATAAGGATCGGAGCCTAAAATTAAAATTTTATCCATCTCTCTGTCTTCATTCAAATGGGCAGTTTGGGCGGCGCCGGGCGAGATCGGTTGTCAATATGGCAGCGTGCTCTTTCTAGCGACGTAGGTGGCATCTATGAATATGTTTTCCCCTGCCTCAAATTGAGCCGTTCGAATTTGTGACGTCAATAAAACGGACACCCTCCCACGATTGATAATTGACAGCAGCGTTTCAACACAGACCCGCCCTGAGCGAGCTGTCATCGTAGTCCGCCATTGTTGATACACTGGAGCAGAATGGCGTCTAAGCGATTGTGGTGTTCTGTTCTTGGCTGTATTAAGGAACACAGAGCAGTCCTTTTGGTTTTCCTAAATCCGAACCGCTGAAGACGCAGTGGCTGAGTTTTATTTTTGAAGGGAATATTCCCAACGATCTACATAAATTCTTTTATGTTTGCGCTAATCATTTCTCACCAGACAGCTTTATAAACGAGCGTCAGTGTAAATCTGCTTTTGCTAAGAAGCTGGTCCTGAAAATAGAATCGTTACCAACTATTCGTGTTCCTCCAGCTGCACCTCCAGAAGAAGTGAGTGTAACGTTTTATTAACCTTTAAATATTAATCTTTGCAAATCGCTTGCACGCTTCACGATGAATGCGGCTAATGTTTACACTCAGGGTATATTACAGCATGTTTTCTCTGTAACGTTACGACGTTCTCAATATAATTCATTATCCCACGTTTATAATGAACAACGCCTTATGGTTAATGTTTCAGCACTGACAGTTGTACCTAACACTGAGATAACTTTACGCATCACCGACAAGCCTACATTTAAAAAGTTTTTCAACATCAATTTGTCAATAAACTAACCTATACATCAGCAAACACATAGCATCTGTATCTCACTGCTCTAAGTTACCATGCCAGTACATAAGTTACAAAAAAGATCAAAGTGACATTAACCAACCAATTGTCGAACTTCTTCGGGGCCATCATCTTGTTCCGGGTCCGACTCCGGTTCAAACTGGTATGGTAGAACAGATGTATCCTCAGAGACTCCCGCTGCCATTCTTTCTCATCATTTGGTACACATATATCTCTATAGATATTGATTCTATAGACAGTTTCACTCTTCAGAGAGAGAGAGAGACAGAGAAATTTGCCATTTGAGAACATAGATCAGGATAGAGTACAAGGGAGAGGAAACGGTCAATAACTGTGCAACATCAGATTGATCAGAAATGCATCAAAAGGAAGACAAATGGCATAAAATTCAGCATTTTACATTCCAGTATGTAGGCCATGTTATACTGTAAACCGATTACTATGGTAGTGGCTGCCACATTACTATAACTCACCCTTATAAAGGTCAACTATACAGGATAGATTCTGTCATATGGTACAGTGAGAACATGTAGGCTACTGTATTGCCAGCCAACTCTGTTCTATAGCACAAAACCTCATGGCAGTTTCATAACTTATTTACACCTTTTGATAACACACTGAATAGATACCTTCACATTATGGATTTTATGTTACGTAAGTTAGGTAATGTAAGTCTATTTTCTAATGTGGCATCTGTAGTATGTGTTACTGTAATTATTTCAGCCACAAGGGTGATTTGAAACATGTATCTTGCATTGTTCACAACTTCACTATTAAATTAACGTATTGTTAAAAGTACTAAACTGAAAGATCATACTGTTGTGTTCAGGTGATAAAACCAAATGTTCGCATTACATATTACAATAATCTTGTGTTTGAAACAATGATTATGTGGACTGAAAAATGTGTATAACTGTAATGAAAGAGTTTTGAGAATTTCCATGAACCTTACTTGTGATGGTAGTACCAAATAGTATAAAAAGCGAATAGTACAAAAGCGAATTAAAATAAATGTAAAATCATGTATCGCCCTCTGCTGGCCGCAAGCCACAAACATTGAGATCTTAGTATAATTTAGATTTTTTACAGATGCAGAATGTCTTTCATCTGTCCATGTCTCGCTTTATATCAAAAATGAAGAGGAAAGGAGGACATTTAAGTACAAAAAAGGAAATGTAAGTACATTCTTAACCATTATATTACATTTAGCCTATTATGTATGTTTAGTTAAAAAGCAGTAATATCATTGGCTTAGGCTCTGCACAGTAGTTAGTAGTAAAGCTAGCTTATCTTATATCATATTAGAAGTAATACTGAAGATTTCCTCATCAAAATGTTTCTGTGGGCTTCTTGAAGTACTAGATACACCATCGTTCAAAACTTAGGGGTCTGTGAGATCTTTTTTTTCTTTCTTTCTTGGCTGCATTTGTTTGATCAAAAAACTTAAAGTAAATATTTAGAACAGTGATATTGTGGAATGTTATTAATATTGAAAATAACCTTTTTTTACTGTTAAAAAGTAATTTATTCTTGTGATGCAAAGCTGAATATTCAGCATCAATACTCCAGTCTTCAGTGTCACATGATTCCTCGGAAATCATAATAATACTGATTTGATGCTCAAGAAACATTTCTTATTATTATTATCAATGTTGAAAACAGTTTTTGTAGTGCTTTTGTAGAAACCGTGATAAACTTTCAAAAGGATTCTTAGATGTATAGACAGTTCAAAAGAACAGAATTTATTTCTAATAGAAAGCTTCTGTTACATTATAATTGCCTTTAATTTTAAGCTAGTTATTGCATCCTTACTGAAAAAATATATATTACTGACTGCCAACTTTTGAACAGTGGTGTACGTCTGGTACTAGACATGTCTGAGGCTTAAAAAGCTAAAAGCTAAATCATCAGCATGTTGCCATGGGTACAGGCCTGAATCTAGCAACAAAAAAAAAACATTATGAAGTAATCGTTTTTTAAAAAAAAGTCAATATACATTAAGTTTTAAGTTCTGACATGGCTGTCTGTAACTACATGCATAAACTAACAAAGAAATGACCAAACTGAAAGGCAAAGAATATTTTGAACTACTAGCTGTGCCACATTATTGTATCACATGTGCGACTGGTATTGTAAGTAAAACAAAATGAATTAAAAGTGTTAATGACATAGAGCGTATGTATTATACAGTTTCACTGTTATGACAAGGTTAACCCATTCAGGATTAACTTTTCTATGGCGTTTTTATGATTTATTACCTTTGATGTTACTAATTACAAAAATTAGTATTAATAAAAAAATAATTAATACTTTGGGTGATCTTTTACCCTGCTTTTTTACTTCTAGCCTGTGACAGAGCTGAAAATATTGTATAATTTGACCACTGCATATCGTCCATCCTGATCTTTATAAAAAAAAAATGTGTTTGTTTATTTGCTAATAGATAATTGTTTCTGGAGCAGAGCGAGACAGGTTAATTTATTTAAAATTTTATTTAAAATCTTTTAAAGTCTTGCTAGGGTCAGTTGATTTCTGAAGATTTCCATGGCTGTTTGCTGATCTCTGCAGCTCTGTTATTGCTCACCTGCCACAGACACAGAAGGACATTAATGATGCTGTAAGTGAGGTTTGCTGTCAGAGTGAGTCATGGAGACTGCGTCAGTTCACCCACGCATGCTGCGTCGTGCGGCCACGTGGAGATCGACATGTGCATCACATCACTGAGATGATGTTACTGTTGATGAAAACCTGAATATTGAAAATGTATCAGTGATCCTCTCATGTAATGTGACACTCACTGCTGGGCTCAGAATTAAGCTTTGATCCTGTATTCATAAAGAGATGAGGAGCGCGAGGACTGTGACTGCATGTGTGTGTGCGTCATTCTCATCCAGCCTTGTCATAATGTGACACGCTGTGCTGACCTTACATGAAAATTGTAGGAAACATCCTGTGTTAGCAGAAGAAGTGGTATCTGAGATTCCCCTTCAGGGAGCCCTTTTTCTGTGGCTTTTTCACACATCCTGTGCTCTTCTTTCAGACTCCTCAGTCTCCCATGAGTTCACTTTTCCTTTACAACAGATATGACAGGTCCTGAATCATAGGAGCCCTGGACATCCCTGTATGACAAGCTTCCACACACTGGTGTTGGTGTGTTCGTTCCAGAACATCTACTGGATGGAGGGATGGATGGATGGATAGCAGTGAGGTAAGTGTATGTAATAACGGTAAGCTCCAGCAGGAGGGGATCTGTTTGTTCCACTTTGTTCCGAATTGATCAGAGCTGCCTGGGCCTGCAAAAAAGACACACCTGTAAAACAAAACACTGTTCTGTTCTACAATTTTTCAAAATGTCTAAACCTGTAGCAAACTTAAACAGGTCATGGTAAAGTCATGGATATTTCTGTAATGGATATACATATTCCTAGTTATTTTTCTAGAAACATTTCATTGGCTAGAAATTGTTCTTATGTTTATCTGTAATGAACATCTGGAAAAGCCATGGATCATGAAGGGTGGTAGCCTTAAGACACCAAGGTTGCCAGTTTATTCTCAAATTAAGTAGATCACATACCCGATCTGTGACTATTGCGCCCTTGAGCAACTCACCTACCCCAGAATGCTTTTCTGTAATCAGTACTCTGTCTGTCACTTTAAAAGTTAGATTTATGTATTCATACATACAGGAAGACTTGAAATGACACTATTCTCAGTTCCCTGATATAATACTGTATGATACAAACTCCTGACAGGACAATGAATTCAAAGTTGACAGTGTCATGTTGGTCCTTTGGGAACTAGAGCAACGAGTGGCCCGAAATCTCCCCGCTGGAGCCTCGTGTACCTCCCCTCGACCTTTAGATGCATACCACCGCGCATAGCAGGCAGTACAAAGGGCACATGAGCGCACACTCACACACTGAGTGCCTGCTGACACAGCCACCTTTCCCACCATCATGTGGGACAAGCTATTCTATAAGCTCCGTCACTCAGGGAGACCAGCTGACTGGGATATTCTGGGATGACTGTAGAACCAGA
Organism: Siphateles boraxobius; assembly: GCF_051911475.1. Lineage (NCBI taxonomy): Eukaryota > Metazoa > Chordata > Actinopteri > Cypriniformes > Leuciscidae > Siphateles > Siphateles boraxobius. The sequence continues at coordinate 25,144,150 of NW_027509186.1, read as the reverse complement.
TGGTCCACTTCTCAACCTGAAATACTCTTTAACCTCTTCGCACTTTATAGACCTGCAGTGTCCAACAGCAGACCTATGGCAGACAACACGGACACTCTTCGGGCCAAAGCCTTATCACTAAAGAGTCTGGTCATAATACTCTCTAAGCACGGCATTACTTAACACACATACAGGTCACCCTCATCTGCACTGCCAAAACACCCACAGTGATCCATGCACAGGTGTAATTTTGCACTGAGGGCAAAATTACTTGTAAATGTTATTCTATGCTAAATATTCATCAAAAAGATGCATTCAAAGTTTTGGTCAAAAGAGTGCAATCGGTCAAAAGACAAGCAAGAGCCATTGGAATTTGACTTTATGGACATTAAACCTGTTGTAACGCTTCTTCAAGCATTTAAATATCAGATTTGAGTGTCATAGAGGAGGGGAAGATTATCAGTGGATAACGACTCTTGAATTCTTGTACGTTTATACTTGAACGAGCATTAGCTGGACATTAGCTGGAGGTTTTTGTACGATTTTAACTTAAATGTCGTTTTGCTCCTCCTTCACAGTATACTTCACTGACTATGAGCTCGAATGGATGCATTCAGTATAATCCACACTACCTAAATTGAAGGCTAGGTTAGCTTTTACAATTTTACGTTTTTTTTTTAACCTTCAGATTTAAGTTTCAAAATTATTCTGATGGTAGCCTACACTGTGACTGACTTCTAATAAGGCTAATGGCTTCTGTTTCTTTCTCATGCTCCCCCCAAAATGTCTGTTCTGGGAGTAAGAGATTGGTGAGAGATTGGTACAAAATGCTATAACCTTATCGGTGTTGTCCCTGACTTTCAGAGTTTTGTAGTTTGCCTGGGATGTCAAAAGTCATAACAGTCCAATTTCAGGATAGCTTGCAAATGAATGCTTCTCATTGCAGGTCAGATGTGAAACTTTGCGACCTTGCAAATGTATCTATGCTAGCTTCTAATATGTCAAATGTATATTATGTGCAATGTGGCCGATTGTGTCTCCAACATTTGATTACAAAGATGCACATTCAAACGCTTAGCAAATTGAAAAAAAAAATGTTTCTGTCATTCTTATGTTATTCTTTTGTTATGGTTGTAATATTGGTCACCTTACCTGTCGACAAGGTTCTTTTTGGCTTTTGAAATCACTTAGCATGTCAAAAAATGCACGTGCACAGCTAGCAACTGTAATTACGACAGGGTGGGCTCCAAAGTTGTAAAAATACACAAAAATACATACAGGACCCACTCAAAACACTTGCACATGGGCCATCAGCGGACTGTGCTTATGACAAAAATTATACCACATGGACTGCTTGAGAGCCACAGTGGAATTTGGACAAGTGAATTATAATTTGGGCTTATTGACCTTATTGTTTACCTGACAGAGTTGCATATCACATCGTTTTCCTACTTTTATTTTCATTGAAACCAAAACCAAAGCAATTCTTACTTTGTGGTACTGTTCTAGTGTAATGCCAAACTTTTACAATGTGTGTGCTTCAGCTTATTCCTACGGTAGCATCTTCAAAGCCCTCTTAAGATGCTGGATTCAAGAGAGCAGGCCAGCAAATCCTCTTCATATAAATCTCATTTAATGTGTCCAGCCTCAAAACCTGAACACTCTGTAACCTCACAGACATTCCATCATAAACCCCACCTCACGCACACACGCTGCTCGTCCAGGCCTTTGACATTTGGTCGCATGAACGAAGTGTTCAGACACGCAGATGTCGTTGAATGCGCTGCTAGTGTAACGCTGGAGAGGAGATATCTCGAGGGAGTGCGCAGTGTGTGGTGTTCTTAGGTCCTGCAGGTCTCCGGGGGGGCCAGCGCGGAGCGGAGTCAGAGCCAGACACGTGTTGGGAAGCCAGAGACCGAGGCGGCCAGCCGCAGGGCTAAGCCAAAGCTGGGATGCATTATCACATTCCTCCATGCAGAGAGCCAGAGCAAAAGGTCCACTAAACAATCCGCTCGCAAGAATGCAGGCAGCAGGGAAGTTGTAGAATAACACAACATCTTCTGTGTTTATGTAGCAATGCGACTGAGGAATGTGGCTCATGTGATTTTGGAGTCACCGCAGCACATGAACTCCACCTTTAGATCCCTGAATGAAAAACAAATAGGTGGAAACCTGAGTTGAATGATGATGTAATATCAAAAGGAACCTCTTTGTTTTTAATCTCGAAGGAGTGTCAGAAATCCATGTTCTTAAGAATAATCTGAGGTTCGGACTAGAATGAGTGCAGTTTCTCAAAAGAGTAGCGCCACATACTTTACGCTCCTGTGTCCCGCAGTGGCTTCGTAGTGTCAGGTGAGTCTTCACAGGTGAACAAGGATATGTACTATACTTGTCATGGTTCACAGGAAAGGGTATAAATAAACATAAATACACAGATCACAAGAGCGACGGTGTGGATGCAAGAGAAGGGCTCAGGTGAGTGCCTCAGAGAGCTTACGCCAACATCTTAGACCACAGACCCACCCCAACGCACTCACTGACCTACCCTAAATCAAACGCAAACCACTCCCCTGGAAAAATGGGTCAATTAGCCACAAGAAAGAGAATGAGCGTGAGAGAGTTTGAGGGAGCGTGCATGTGGGAATGCCAGAGAAAAAGCGTTCTTGCAATCTATTCTGAATTTAAAATGCTGCTCTGGTAACAGAGAAGCCTAACGTGTGTTTGCAAACAGCTATGAACAATTTCTTTAAATATGCAATTGAAGTCTCATGTTGGCTTTAAAGCTTGGATGTATGATGGTATTTGCAATGAATAGCAAACACTTACACCCCCAACAGTTAGTTTCAACCTCTAATTTGATTGGCCAAGCTGTCTCTGTTTGAAAGTTCCAGACAGATTGTCAGTGCATGCATTAGTAGTGGGAATTTTAATTGATTCTTTCTGAAGGTTACATAGTTACAGCCATATCGGTTGTGACAAGTGACTGGCTTTATGAGTGAGTTATTGAATTGTTTAATTAACCGATTTAAGAAAACAAAAAACGTCTTTAATTCAATAATTTGTTCAACCAATCTGTTCAAAAATAAGGATTATTTTAGGAAGTCGTTGGCTGCATCTGAACTCGCACACTTCTCTACTATATAGTAGGTAAAAAACAGTATGTGAAAAGAGTAGTATGTCAGAATTCACAGTATTCATAAAACAGAAGACGAAAAGTTCCCTTGTGACTTACTACTTTCAATGTGATTCTGATGTGCTCATCTAATTGACACTTTACTATACCATGAGGCCATGGGAGAGGATTTGTAAATGGCAGTGAAACAAGGAAACTGATCCTCATAGGTCAAATAACAATGACAACATGGAAAATGTGGTACGTCTGGATTAAATTCAGGTTACACCTTATTTTGATGGCCCACTTTAGATATTCTACCAACTATAAGAAACTTGCCAGCTACATGTCTAATAACTCTTAAAGGATTGGTAGGCTGTTAGTAGACTGTTTGGTTAGGGTTAGAGTAAGTAGAATAATTTGCAAAGTTAATTATAGTCAGTAGAATGTCTGTTAGGGAGCATCAAAATTGTTGCAAAAGTGTTAAATGAAGCAAACAGTCTACCAATACTCTAGTTGACATGTAGTTGTAAAGTTACTTATAATTAGTATAATGTCTAAAGTGGACCATTGAAATAATGTGTTATCTAAATTAATACATGTCATATACAGAACAAAACTAGTTTAATGGTTACAAATTACTTCTTCAAAAGCAGTAGGCTCCCTACTCAGAGAAGAAGATGAATGAAACACTGATTCATTTAGGAATGCAAAAAGTGATTATTTATGAATGAGTCATTAATTCATACCTTCAGGGTCTATGGGAATGTAAATGTATGACTTTTTATTCATTTGGGCAAAATAATGGGCAAAATTAGCTCATTTGAATGCAACCACAACGGAAAAACATTCGGAGAGCATAAGCTTTCATTTCGTGAGAGAAATATGGAATGGTGAGAGAACGTTGTGCTTAGTACATTTTTCATCTTCAAACAAAACGTGAGTCTCTAAGTTTAAATCCCGTCTGGTTAGCGCACTTACCATAATGTCTATGCATGACGTCAGTAGGCGGTCTTTTGTGGCTGACAGTCCGAACACATGAGCTCTTACACTACGAAAGCAGTCAGGTTGAATGTGTTTTCAGCTACCTCTGGAAGTGGTCGAAAGTGGACAAGCTCAAAAAGTCTTAGACCCCATTTACACATGTATTTAGCGCCATCCACTTGTGATCCGATCAACCAAAACGCATCTTAATACCAGGTGTAAACAGGAACAAAAACTGTCGGTATTGTGTGTTGTTTCAGAGACGTATGAATTCTGCTGTCATTTTGTTTGGAACTATTTTCATAGGCAGAACACAAATAGACAAAGACCTGGCAATATTGTTTGTCAAATATAAGTTACTCAATCTTATTTTCTTGTTTATTGAACTGTTGTACAAAAGCAATAACACGCAATCTCCTTTTGTACTATCAGCAGTGTTGTGTACAACAGCCTCGCGACCACATCCCAGCCGTGCAATTCAGTGCAACAGCATTCTCCCTCATGTTATTGCTTAAATAGCACTACTTACCTACACACAGGGTTTCACAGGCCTCAGCCCGTTGAGACAGATCAGCTGAGAGCAATAATGAGCCAGTGTGGGAAACATCACTGTTCCTTTTTATTAAACAATAGCGCTAGGCACCATGCCATGCTCCTGTTGCTTGTCATGTCACCTTGTTCACATGGACACACTGTTCCTGTTTCACGAAGAAAAAGGAAAAACATTCATTCCTCTAACCGCACTGTAGCAGAACAGCTTTATATTGTCTGTCTGTACGTGTCAATGACGTGGTGGAATTTACACTGTCCTACAAGCTCCTTGAAAGAGTATTATACATAGCCAAGGGTATTTTAAATGCAAACCGTAAAAAAAACCGTATCTTTGAATATGAAGATGCATAATTATTTCACCTTAAAATAAAATGTTTAGCAATGTGTTTCTAGTTTCTTCAGATTATTTGCTTTAAAGTAAAAGTTCTGTAATCATCTACCCATTGCTGTAAATAACTGTCACTGTAAATGTTAGTTATTAATTTATTATAAAGGCTATATAATTTATATATAAAAATTACTAAATAAAATAAAATATACATATAAAATATATACAATATAAATAGAATATTTTACATTTATTTAAAAAAAAATTATATATACAATTGTATTTTTTTTTTTTTACTTTTAATATACCATATATATATTGTTTTTATATTTACATAAAACAATTTGAACTTTGGTGCCCTTTGAAGCTAAACAAAATCTAAACACGCATAATTGGTCGTATAGACTTAAGTCTAAAAAGAGGATTAACATTGTCAGGTTGTCCTGTTCACCCCAAAAAAATCCAATGTTTTGTCACCTTGCAGACAGTTGATCTCTCTCAGACCATTAGACTAGAAAGTGACTGACAGACCAGATGGTACCACAGCAAATCGTATGATGAGGTCAGAGAATTAGAGGAGGTTGCTGTATGTACAGTGTCATTAATATTCCATGAATTATTTATCAGAAATGTACCCAATAGAAAGTAATAAAAAAAAGACATGTGGCTCAAAGCTCAACTGTGAGGGAGGGAGTGTTGAGGGAGACGTACGCAGAGACATCATGTCCCTTTAATGAGATTGTCTAGCTCGTGTGGTTCCCCTGGTCAGACTTTCCATAGAATTACATAACCAGCCTTTAAACAGAGAAGGGAATCATCTGGTGGACAGGTCCTGTAATTATGTAGCTGCAAGGATTAAGCCTGAAGGTACAGAGATGACAGATTAATGTTTTAAAATTAATTTCAACTGCCTGTATTTTCCCCACTCTTACTCTTCATCCTCTCCATCCATTCCTTCGTGCTCAGAAATGTACTCATTTAATACATTTTTCACCTTTTCATTCTAGTATCTTCCAAACAGGGTCTCTCCACTGGCTATTTCTGGATCTGCTGGCTGCGTGCTTCTATATGCATCACACTGCTTTATTTAACCAGGAGGCCGGTAACTTACTCATACATTGGTGTACATATGCTCTGAGTCATCCAGCCCTCAGACACCCTGCATATGGGATTTTCCAGCAACATCTAATGAATTCACTAGACTGTGGGAGCGGTTATAATCACAGGGCCTGAACATGGACCTGAGTTGAAGCCCCTAAAATGTCCCCATTTACAAGAAGTAAGGCAAAGTTTGAGAGGAAGTACGCATATTTGTGTTAAGCTATGATCACATAACGTATAGATGTGTGTTAATCATTAGTGAAACATTACAGTATTGACATATTATCTAACTCATATGATAAATACCCGGGTTAGTTGGTGCTTAATTAGTTAGCTGGTGGATTCTTAAAATGGTGGATTAGGTTGCAATGAAAGAGAAGTATCGATAGATTACAGATTACGGTGACAGATTTCTCCAGTCATTTAGTTTCACAAGAAGATTGAGTTATGATATTCTATAATGTCAAAAAATAACGTCAAAAATGAAACATGGATGAATCATTCAGAAATGCAATTTAAAAATATAGCCTATAGGGTGAATTTTCATTTCAAGCAAATTTTTGTAAAAAAAAAAAAAAAAAAGTATTTTCATGCTAAAATATATACTCTTCTGTGCTCCATGGAAAAACAATTGTCATAAAGGTTTGAAACTACATGAAGCTGAGTAAATGATTTTCATTTTTGCTTGAACTCTCCCTTTAAAGCACACTGTCAAGGCGAAAAAGGAGTGATCATTTACGTCAGCACTGAGTTAAACAAATGAGGAACATGTAGACGCTGGAAATCTGGGTCATAGGCCATTCCCGCAGTGAGAGTCAATGACATGAGCAGCAAAGATCAGCTGGGATGCAGATATGAAATATGGAGCCCTGTGTAGCCTACATGCTATAAATGACACCGACAGCCTTACATTCATGTGACTCTTTTTTTTTAAGCAATTCTTTATTGTTCCTGGCTATAAGACCGAACAGTCACCATGAATCACCCTCAGTCTCTTGAGGCCATTGTACAGTACTGAATTACACATTGTGCCGCTTGCCTGTCAGACAGGTTACATGACACCCGCTGTGCAACAGGCAGACAGCGGTACATTGACCCGGTAATAGGAAAAAGGCACCGGCGTGCCACAAGCTTAAGGGCAAAGGCCAGGCAGGATTGCGGGATCCTGGAACAGCGTTGCGACACGGATGTTTCGTCAGGTGAATGATCTCCTGCTTGCCTGGAACTCAAGGTAATCTGGTTAAGCAGCTTTAACCCTGCGGACAGGGGGAATTTAGACTAGTTGTAAAACCCTTTTGCACCAAGTGTGGATCAGTTCTCCTGGCACTGTGTCCAAGCCGTCCATGTGGAGATAAACGTTTCAACAAATCAGTCCACACAAACGGGCTACTGTTTTGTGAACAGATTTGGTGTGGATGAGTGTGGACCACGGTGTAAGACAAAAAAATTCATAACTTCATTTGTACAACACACTCAGGTTTGATCCAAAATTCCCTGAATTTAACTACTGTTAAAAGTAAGTAATAAACCAGGATTTATAAAGACATAAAGTGGTGTGAAAACGTTCTTATCAACTGAAGAGCATGTGTGATCAAACTTTTTGCCTCAGTTACCAGTTATTCAATTATAAAAACATAAAGATAACTAGGCAATCACATAACGCATTGATAATTATGTGCAAATGAGCAACATTTTAATGGCTTTGTGATAACATCCCTGATTTTAAAATTACCTGCAATTTAAAAATAGGGATGTATTTAAAAAAAAAATGTGCAAACAGACATTATAATTATTCAACATTCTGGAAACCGGTCCTACATTCACATTTGGGATCATTATATGCAAGTCTTTATGAATGAATACCTATATTGTCCCATGTGCTTTTTGGCTTCATGGACCTATTCGGTTTGAACATTATCTGAAGTGAGAAAAGTTCATTGACGATCCCTGACGGGCGATACGAGCACCCTTCACCCTGCTGCGAAAGTAACTGAGGTATCTAACCTTTGCCATTTGGGATTATTTTGCACTTGTGGGGGCCTTTCAAGCTCACGCTAATTCAACAAAAAAGGGCCCTGTGACCCATCTCACATTCAAGGAATGTTCCAGTTCAACACAAGCGCAATACAAAAAATATTTCTACTTGTCCCTCATATGAGAGCCAAAAAAAACACAGCATATCTACAACATCTACTTACAAGTCTATAGTGAATCGTAGTATGCAACAGATGTTGCCAACAAGCCTGTTCCTTTAAAGAACACTTTGAGAGGCACTAATCAATGGTAAATAATAAACAGTAAAATTATATTTAGATTTAAGAGTGCTTTGTTTCACAATTAGCAGTTAAACCAATTAGTACCACTGTATTAAGTGGTGGGACAAAGGCTTGAAAGTGACCTTTTTGAAGACAAGGTCATCAGCCTTGCTGTAAAACGGCTCCAACATAAGAAGATTATCCCTAACCCACCACACTAAATTAAATCTTGGCCTTGCAAATTTCTCAAAAATACGATTCAAGAAAAGCTAGGATGTATAAATCATGTTCACATTCATAGAGAATTTAGAACCACAACAAAATAAAAATCACATATTTCATTGCAAGTGAAGATAAACAAGGCATGTTTTCCAAAAAGCCATTTTAATTTCTTTACTTGAGCAGCACATCATTAATCACATTTTGTTCATATTGAAAGCCTGTTCATTTGATATTAATAGTAATCTAATCTGAATGTAGCTGATAACTACACCGTCTGACTTTAAAGAGGGGTTAGTGCGGGAGGTTCTGCCACAAGTGCACCTGCAACACAGACTGGCCGAGCTTCTTATGTGTGTGCTGAGCAGATGAGACGACGACCCTCAACAATCTTTTAATGCACTTGTGGGGAGATTGACATTAGACTAGAGCGGATCATGTAGGCAATCTTCGTCCATGACCTGAAGAAGCCCTTCAGAGAGAGGCCCTTCAGAGGTCAGAACTATAGATACGGTTACATGTGCAAAACAGTGTGACGTTTAAGAGCTTGATGAGAGAGTGGCATGTTCTTGTACACTGCGGAAGGAGAAAAACAGCTCTTTTCTGGCATGTGGCATCTGGTTCTGCTAAATGCCGAGAATTTTCTCAGTTTTCATCTGGCTGGGAGGATTTAGAAGGACGAATTTTCATATCCTGTTTTCTGTACTGAAGAAGCTGGCCTTGAGGAGTTTGCGGCTTGCGTAAGGTCAGTTGACGTGAAAAGGGTGTGTATATATGTCGACCTGTGCTTGTGACCAAGGTCAGATTCGTACATTTTGTGCACAAGCACAAACACACACTCAAAAAAAAAAATCATATTTAAGACATAGAATGACCCCGGAAAGAAAAGAGGAAGTTACAAACACTCTGCAGTCTTTCATCAGTCATTCCCTGGAGGATCTCTGCGCCTTTCAACACGTCAAAGCCTGGGCACGTCTCCAGAATACAAGAAAACATCTATAAGAACACTGGAACTCGTCTTTCAGTGGTACTCGAGGTTGCCACCGCTACACACCACACACCACCATTTGTTACAGCAGAAGAGCAAGATGGCCACCTCTCAGCTCTGTTGAGAGTACAGAATGCCCCTCCCTGCCTGCTCCACACCCAAATAAGGGCAAGGGGACCTCACCAGCCCAGGAATGTGGCTGAGTCAGCATGGACCCCGTACGGTAGCTTTTGTTTATGCCTGAGAAGAACGAAAAGCCAAGCTCAGGCAGTTCACGTGAGCAGGCTGCTGGAGGGACAAATCGGGATCCGTCTGGTGCAAGATTGGTTGAGACGGTCTAGAAGAACTAAACCTTGCAGCCTGAACCTTGATCGGCATCTCTCTGTGCTGACGTGCCAGGAAAGAGCCAACCACAACAGTTCTTCAGCTGGCAGCTTTAGTTGGTACACAAGGACATAAAGCTTGCCAGTGAAGAACTGCTGCAGGTCAGCCAGTGGGCTTCCCGGAATCTGTTCCCGATTCTCCTCAGAAAATGTGGGAACAGGGCGTGGCAGCATCTGTAGGGATGAAGAAAGAAAGGCATGTTTGAGATCAATCAAGATGGGCAATAAGACTTAAGTTTAATTTTAGTTATTATAATAGTAAAGAAAAGTCACAGAATAACATTTCAGTTCATTAAAATTAATCATTAGGTCGATAAGGTAAAATTCAGTCATCAGTACCAAAACCAGTGAAACTTAATGAGTCTCAATACCAATTTTGATACCAAAGATTTATCTAAATTAATGTTATAAATCAAATTAATTAAATTATTAAAAATAGTTAAAAACATTTTTATTGTTTATATTATTTAGAAAAGATTTCTTCAGTTAATCAAGTAAAAAAGAATACATTTAATTATAAAAAAAAGTTTTGTTTAATAGTTATATTTTCTCTATTTGTAGTTTGATTAATATTAATGACCATCAATTGCCAAGACATTATTATCAAAAAGGTTATATGTAAATTCAAGGGCATGGCCGCAGCACTACAAGGCGCAGCAATCTTTACAGGGTACACACGCTCAAACATATTGGCACTAGGAACACTGTAGAAAGACAGGTATATCCTTACATTCTTTATCATAAGTATCTTTATGGGATATGACAAAGAGAGATATCAAAAGTAGGGGGGGGGGGATATAGTTTAAACAATGGCTTTCTTCCATTTTCACTGCCACAGCCATGCAAGAAAGAGAAAAACGCGAGAGGTCTAGTCATGTGCTCTTTCCCTCAGAGGTATCACAGGCCTGCTACTGCTTCAGCAATCATTCACTCAGATCAACTCCTACCTTTAATTGAGTACAGATAGATCCGCTGCCTGTCCGTTTGATCATGCTCAAACTGTTCTGCAGGGAGAATGTCAACCACTCACACCGCATTAAAAGTTTCTCTTTATCCAATTGACTTAGAAATTTAGTTTCATTTCCAAACACGTCCGCTTCATTTAACCAAAGAATCTCCTGTATGCAGCCAAAAATCAGGCCATTCATTCTTCTCTCAGGGAAGCTCATGAAGTATGGTTCCATTTCCTGATTACGTTTTTTTCTCTCACAGACAGACTGTCTCTGGGCCTCACTCTCCCATTGATCTGCACAGCATTAAAGGCGGCTGTAAAGCTCTGCGCTTTTGCTGCAGTTCAAGGACGAGCGCTGGACGGGTATGGCCTCTATGAACCCATTGACCTCACTGAACCACGGAAAAAGGTTCAGTTTGCAGAGCAACGACTGGCCCTGGACTGGCACCCCCACACACATTTAGCTTTGCTCTGTCTGTCTGTCTCTCTCTCTCTCTCACCCACGACTCGGAAATGCCAGCTCCTGCCAAATAGCACGGATGATCTGCCCATACCCATTGAGCTGCCCAATGGAGAAACAAACACAGTGGAGTGACAAAGACGGAGTTCAAACTGCACACAAATATTTTTTTGTGTTGAGACATTTCGTGCGCATTTTATTCATTTCATGTGTCCAAATCAGCTGTCTTGTTCACTCTTTCACTATAGTGTAGAGAATGTGACAGTTCACTATTATGAGGAAAGAGTGAGTAAAATGTAGTGTATTCAGACACAATGTCTAAATATAAAAAAAGGACAACATTTCAAAAACTACCAAAATCGCATTCAAAATAGATAAATTAAGTAAAGTAATAAAAAAAATTGTCATAGGTGGCGCTTATGGAACAGCAGAAATAGAGCCGTTTCCCTGGTAAACGCTGTACATAAAGCAGCGCTGCACTTATAAAAATTACTTTATTAGTCATTACACAGATGTAAGATAAAGAAAATGCCATCAAAACTTCTGAAGACAGTCAGTTCCCTTCAGAGATACATTCATATAACTTATAAATTCATTCATACATTTATTCATATAATTCCCCTCAGCACTTGATTGTAAAGGTTGTAAAACCTCTCGCTGCTTTTCGCCATGTTTTCAGCTGTTGCTAACTTTGTTTAATGCTGGACAGTATTTAGCCTTTCAAATCCCAGTAATCAAATAAATAAACATTAAATTGAAAATTGTTTTAAATTATCTTTGCCATCATCTAACGCATAACATCTTATAATCTAAATGTAAAAGTAGAGGAAATGTCCATGCTCATTAAAATATCCAATATCGACTGATACAATATTAAAAGATAAACAAAAAGATATAGATATTTTGCACATCAACAGATGCAAGAAAAAATGTATTGTCTGAATAAAGCCAGGGAAGAAATGGATGCTCACTGAATCTGTGCTGTTTTCAGTGAAGGAAAATCACATTTGGTTGTAGCTTCCCCCTTCTGCGGAGTCTTTAGCCTGTTGTTATCAGACACCAGGGCGGTTGAATCGTCCTTTGTCTAAAGGCGGAGATAAGATCCTTCTATGTCCAGGACACTGCAGGCAGGGAGGGCTGACAGCTTCGGTTACAAGACTTAAAAACAATCACACACCACTGTCCAGTATCACACTATAATGTGCTCTCTAAAGTTGTAACACCCATGGATTTACCCAGTGAATGGGTGGCACAGACAAAACGGAGCTGAATAACATGCGGTTATGGAAAAGCCAGAGACTTCTCTTCAACCCACTCTCAGAAGAAAAGAAAATAATTCACTAGTCCGTCGCATGGTGTTTGATGTCTCCACCCAGTCAAGACGCTCAGAAAGCCACAGGTTTAACAAGTGGTCAGCACCGGACACAATGGAGCATGTTTAAACTCTTGCTGTCTCTCTCACACACATACTCTGACTCACCGACATATACACACAATGCCTACGAATCCTGTCGCATAGAACACAGTGTTCCCAAGGAGTGATTTATTGTAAAGTCGTGGAAGCTTCCCAAACAATTACAATCAGGCTGCTTCACAAGGCAAAGGGAAATGGTAAAGTATTTGTCTGCTCACATTTTCCTCCCTAAAGCTCTTCCAACCTCCAAGAACCCATTTCAAATGAACCAACTAATCAATACCCCAAATATGGCTCAAGATGGGAGTCTGGGTGGTGTCAAAAACTCCTTACCTCCTTTTATATTGCCCTATATTGCACCCAAACTGTTGCATCAGCTGTCTAGTGACGCTGTCCAAGAGTGACAGCTTGCTCACATCACCAGGGGCCTCATTTATAAAACTTTGCGTAGGATTTGCGTCAGAAGTGGCGTACGGATGAAACATAGGACGTGCGTACCGCACAGAAATATTCGGATTTATAAAACCGTGGCACGCACATCCTACGCATTTTTCCCTCAATAAATCACAATCAATTCTAAATGTAGCGCAGCTTTTGCGGCTTCATGTCAGGCCCATAGTTGCCCATAAATAGTCCGTGAAACGCCCACAAGTTAATATTCATCGATTGCGAAATCATGGCAAACACAGAGAGGACAGTGTGGGCATTACTAATGCCAAAAAGGCAATTGAGTGGCAAAAGGCAAACGCTGTAAATGCTGTAGCCTCACAACCTCGGACTGTGGCCGAAATAAAAAAGAAATGGTCGGACATCAAAGTCGAGGCAAAAAAGCGCCTAGCGCTCCATCGCCAGAGTGTGTCTGCCACGGGTGGGGGAAAGGGGACACCGACATTTAAAAAATACATTTTTACTATGAAAACAACTTTCCCCAGTGGACAAATAATACATCTATCTATCTATCTATCTATCTATCTATCTATCTATCTATCTATCTGACTGACTAATTGCATCTATATCTGCTCCGCCAGACGGACACATTGGCGAGAATATCAGTTTTGTACATTATTTCGTTCTTTTTAACATCTTATTTATGAGGATGAATTGTATAACATGCCAATATTATTGCAGAACATATTTCACTTTTCTTTTTGCAAATATGTGTTAATTTGCATTTCTGTTGCAGATCGATCAAACGGGTGTTCGTGTAGGCTGTTAATTGTAAGACTTGCTTTGTGAACTCTTCGTGTTTATTTATGAGAGGCAGTATTGCCATTTATTTTACACAACGGTCTACAGTTTCACACAATTTCACGCGTTTCTTCCATCTGCCGACGGTGTCGCCATTTCTCATTTCACCCGTTTTTGTGCGTACACCTGGGTCAGAGCTTGCATGAAGGACCGCACATTCTACCGTCAAGTTTGCTTTTTGTAAATACCAATTATTGCGTACAGAGCGGCGTACGCCTTCTTTTGTGCGTACGCAACGTTTATAAATGAGGCCCCAGGAGACACCGAACAGCTTGAGCCGCAGGTGAAAGACAAAGGTACGCTTCAGTCCAACTGGCAATGAGGGTGGTTTTAGGTTTAACGGCTTGCCCAACATCTGGAAGACAGTGGGAAGAGGTCACAAGTCAGATTTTCAAAGCAAGCACTGATACACCCTCTGTCTAAACAGATATGTTCACCTACTTGACTTAGCCAACATTCGTTACATCATTTAAAGCCCCACATTAATTGTGAGTTACGGATCAATGCATTAGTTATTCATTTCAGCTTTCAGATTAATAATCAGGAAGTGACCAAATGGGGTGGGTGAAAGGGTGATTTTTAATTAAAGTGAAATTTTGTGAATCTGAATAAAAGAAGAGCATGGCCATTCGTGAGCCGAGAAAAGATTGAGGAAAATCGTTTTTAAAAGGTGCAAGTTCACTGCTCAGAGACATGGCCACGGTGGAGATGTTACATTCCTGTCATGCTTGTCCCATCAAGCAGGGGCTTTCAGAGGGAGTACAGTACAGAAAATGAGAAATGAGAGAGCGAGAGAGAACCACACCCAGAAGTTGAAAGTCTCTTGTCTTTCTGCTACTGTGGAAAAATGCGAGGTTGGAGCCATAAACTGGCAAAATGCAGTAAGAATCTCTGGAAGGAAACCACTAAATCCCTGAGGGATATGAGAATTTTGGTTATGAAATGCCACATGACACAGCATGCAAGCAGATCATCTGAATGTGGGGGGAAAAACGTCTGTTTCTTTACAACCGGAAGTCGGTGGCTACAGAACTTTTGAAACAAATGCCTCCACATTTTACAGATGCCAGTTTGCCACATTAAGCCACTTTTTGAGACATTCTGAAAGAGAAAATCCCAAGTGTCCAAAGATATTTTTTTATGTGATTTTAGGGCAGATGCCTGAGTCTGAGCCTGTCCCATCCGCTCCATTACCCATTCTCCTCCGTGTCACACAGGTCTTGTGCATTATTCGCCATCCTTTACATATGCACAGAGTGGCATGTACACTTGCATCTCAACTTCGTCCTTAATCAAGCATCGTTGTGCCTGCATTGGGCCCTCTAAAGAGGCCAGGCAATCACCGTTCCTACAGCTATGCTTCAAATGCAGAGGCGGCTCCAGCAATCCTGCCATGAATCACAGCATGAGTCAACCGGCGGGCAGGCAACAGTGAGAAATGGAGAAGTGCAGACATTGAGAAATGGATGCCATTCACAAATGCACAGATGAAAGAAAAAAAACCCAGCAGATGCCAGGAAGGGGAAGAGATCGTAACAAAACATTATAGAGAAGATCGCACCTGTACCCAAAGAGCTTTTTGATGACGTTCATTTGTTTGTGAAGACAACGAGGTAAACAGGAAGACTTACCAAGAGCTCGTCCGGGACACAGACGTCACATATACATCCTGCTCCTCCTTTTGGCTCCCAGACTTTGTCTTGGTTCAGGCGTGCCCGCCCTGCTGACCAAAAATTTATGAATTGAGGATAGTAAAGCATGTGCCATACAAGGCAAGACACACGAATGTCTATATAAAGCTCAGATGAACACAAATCCAAACATGTCACAGCCAAATCATGGCCACAGAAAGTTTAACAAGCTCAAGGATAGTAATCTTAGCCTTAATCTGAAACGTCTAGCCAAAGCCTGCGCTTAGCAGGAAGACCAAGTGAATTTTTCTGAGGAACCGAGAAGGAAAGGAAAAGGGGTGTGGTGTACTAGCATCCCAGCACCCCATCACTGCTTCCCCAGAAATGAATGACAGTGGCAAAAGGTCTCTGAAACTAACGAGAGCCAACACTTATTTGTCTAAACCGCTATTCTACTTCCTCCAGCCACTTGACAAACAGAATAACATGCAGGCAAAACAGTTTGATATAAAAGAGGAAATTCCAGCTGGGTTATACAATGGAAATGACTGTGGGGCAACGCGGAAGAAGCGAAGTCATTTCAGGAATTTATGCAATCTCCTGCTAATATCAGGGCTGAGGGGTGGGGATTCTATAAATCTCAAACGAGAGCTCCAGGGACCCACACATAGCCAGAGGAAGCGGTTGGAGCCTCTAAGAGTGTGATGAGCATACCACACATTTACTGTACACTGTGTGGGGTGGGGGGGGGTGGGGGGGTTGGGAATGAGCCCACTTATACAGCGCAAAAATCATAGACGCATGCATACATGAACTGCAATGAATGCTGCAGGGTACTGCCTTGAGAAAAATAGGGGAGTTTAGTACTTGGAGGTAATTTTGCGTTCTTGAGCTTGTTCTTCTGAAATCCAGTTTGCAGCACCAAAGAATGCAGAACATCTGGCCAAGATTAAAAACAAGGCTTCAGCTTCTTCTCGTTATTTTTTAAAACACAGCTTGTGGTAAAGCCAAAGACCCATTGAAACCCTGTACTGTGAACCTGACGAATCAAGCATATTTCTGGTATATCATTGCTTTAAAGAGTGATACAGCCTTGCTGCTAGTATATGTGTGTGCACTGTGCATGAGTATATAGCTTTAACAAGTCCATACCTCCTCACTGCTCTTCTCCAATGCAGTTACACTGGACTACATTTTGTATTAGCAGCAAATTCAAAAGGAAGCTGGTGCAGCTGGAAAACCATGAATAAACAAGAGACTCAAATTAAACTTCTTTCATAATGTTGGTTGTTATAATGACAAAGCATGGCCTGTTCTCCCCCTCCCCACCCGTCGAAACTCTGAATCATTGCTTGCAATGTTAGCAGCGATCAGGTTGGCAGCTGCCTCTCCCAGCACAGCAAAGGAAGCAAAAGCTTTGATTTGACTCAATCATGCTTTTAATACTGTGCCATGGGCAAATCAGATTGAATAGGAATCTCTCGGTTCAATTAAAATCAATTTCATTAAAGTAATGAAATATCTACACAGCAATTATTTTGACACAGCAAACGACTCAACCAAAAATAAGTTACTTATTGACTGAGTGCAACTGATCTGGCAAGACTATGTAGCATTGCAACTAAAAATATTTTAAATATATTTCATATACATTTTATTAAAAATTCTATTTATTCCTGTGATGTCAAAGCTGAATTTTGAGCATCATTACTCCAGTTTTCAATGTCACACAATCCTCCAATATATATATATATATATAAAATAGTGTATTACTACATACATACATACATACATACATACATACATACATACATATCTTGAATGTCAATTATTATTTCACATTTAACCTTATGCCTGTTCTGTTATAAGTGTGAGGTTCCCTCTTTCTGTTTTATAGATGTTATATTTCTGTATATTTCTGTATAAAAGTAAGTCATGCACAGATGCTTAAGGCCTGCATCGGTAGTGATACTGTGTCAAAACTACAATATTTTCTCAATAACTTGATCATGCACCTTGACATGTCACCATGACCTAGACATTCACATGTCCCAATAATTGTTACAATCAATTATGCTTTTCAGCAGACACCACTCCATCACACAATCTAGTTAATAAAGCAGGGGTTCTCAACTCTGGCTTTTGAGGTCCACTACATTCCAATAGCAAAGTCCAAACCATAACTACAACGATAACTACACAGAGAAACAATATTGTTGGGATCACTTTCAGAACGCTTTTTTCCAGCTGATTAACGCTAAAAATATTGACAGCCAATCATAATCCATTCTGCTTTAAGAGCACAAGTGTTTAAAGTGTGCAGACGACACAAGCACCCGTTTATAATAAACAGAACGATATCGTCTGCTGGTGTGAATGCTAAGTTATCGTTATAGATATGTTTCTTAGTATAAATGGGCCTTAAGGGGATACTCCACTTTTTTTGGAAATAGGCTCATTTTACAACTCCCCCAGAGTTAAAGTGTTTAGTTTTACCGTTTTTGAATCCATTCAGCCGATCTCCAGTTCTGGCGGTACCACTTTTAGCATAGCTTAGCATACATCATTGAAGTGGACAAGACCATTAGCATTTCTCAAAAAAAAATGACCAAAGATTTTCGATATTTTTCCTATTTAAAACTTGACTCTTCTGTAGTTACATCGTGCACTAAGACCGACGGAAAATGTAAAGTTGCGATTTTCTAGGCTGATATGGCTGGGAACTATACTCTCATTCCTGCGTAATAATCAAGAAACTTTACTGCCGTACCATGAGTGCAGCTGGCGTAATGATATGACGCAGCACCTGAAAATAGTCCCCAGCTCGGTAACTTCCAACGTGACCGGGACTAAGTTTGTGTAGTTTGAGTTGGCAAATTAGGTGAAGTTAGTGTATTGTTCTGTGCGATTAGCCATGGTTCTTTGCATAGTAAAGGGCTGTGATAGTAAGTCGTGGGGATACACTACCGGCGTCATGTTTCACAGAATACCACTGTACAACAAGGAGCTAAACAATCAATGGTTCGCTGCTCTCAACATTGATCTCAAAACACCGGTAGAATCTATCAAGAAATGGCGTGTTTGCTCAGAGCATTTTGGACCAGATGACTATAAAGAAAACAAGGACAGTACGGTAACGTTACGGCGTCTAAAGGATACGGCCATCCCAACAATCTTCAGAGTACAGACAGGTCCAAGTATATTATCGTCACCCATGGCTGTAAGTATAACCATTTAAATTTTTTTGTTAGCTTGAACCACTTGATTGAAAAAGCACTGCCGACTGCCTTTGTCTTTATCTTCCTGTGAAATGCAATCAATGTGCTAGGTTTGTTCGATCATTTGTGTTGTACAGTATATAAAGTTAGTAGTTTTGCTGTCGAGTTCTGGTGAGGTAGCCTATAGTTTAATTGAAGGAAACTTGTGTAATTTTCGGTATTGTTTATCTAAAGTTTCTATAATACAAAATACTAGTGATGTCACGTTATGTGCCGAAACTTTGTAGCGTGTGCCGAAAAATCATCTCAAGCATCCTTTTCCTAAAATTGAATAGTTTGTAATATCATATTACCTACCTATGCTGTTGAAAGACATGTTTGTTGGACTAAGTATATGTCCTCTGAATCATCTGTCACAAATGTCTCCATGCTACAAGGAACGCTCCATGCGCAAGCAGGTTGTCACGTTGGTTATGTTGACGGAAGGTAGCCTTTTTTTCAGGTGCTGCGTCATATCATTACGCCAGCTGCACTCATGGTACGGCAGTAAAGTTTCTTGATTATTACGGAGGAATGAGAGTATAGTTCCCAGCCATATCAGCCTAGAAAATCGCAACTTTACATTTTCCGTCGGTCTTAGTGCACGATGTAACTACAGAAGAGTCAAGTTTTAAATAGGAAAAATATCGAAAATCTTTGGTCATTTTTTTTGAGAAATGCTAATGGTCTTGTCCACTTCAATGATGTATGCTAAGCTATGCTAAAAGTGGTACCGCCGGCTGAATGGATTCAAAAACGGTAAAACTCAACACTTTAACTCTGGGGGAGTTGTAAAATGAGCCTATTTCCAAAAAAAGTGGAGTATCCCTTTAAGGCTCACTTTGTTTTCCTTTACATTCACTTTATTCTATTCTTCTTTGAACTTCATCTATTGAGAAAAAAATACTATCAATAGTACCTTGGACAAATATGTTCTCGTTTTATTTCAACACTTATTTACTACTACAACTCTCGATACTTTTATCATTATTTATAGATTGTTAGATATTGCAATACATTTCTCTTTTACTTATTAATCTTTGTTATTCCTTATAGTCGAATTCTGTTTGGACATAATTTTTCATCTGCCTGGATCACTCTGCATCATGCTACTTAAGACGCATCACGATTTCCACAAAAATATTATTTTTTAGGATACTTCCAGACCAGCTTTTATTTGATATAGAAATCTTTTGTAACCATATAAAATGTCTTTACTGTCACTTTTGATCAATTTAATGCATCCTGGCTCAGTTTTATTTTTTTTCTTACTGTATATTTCATAGTTAATGTGTTTTTTTTTTTATATCACTTTAATTTCACTATATGAAATCTAATCCATCAGCACTCACTTAAAGACTAAATATTTCTTTAGAAAACACTGATGGAATTATGCTCAACAGGTTCATTTCTGCATTCCCTCTCTCTCTCCCTCACCCTTTCCTCTGCGCTTTCTACAGTTCTTTCCGTTGGTCAAGTCTCTGTGCCATGCATTCTTGGGATGCCTGGTACATATGGTATAAATTCCATTCTGTCTGCAGAGGCCCTTCATGCTGTCTGAGATACGCCGAGCTGGACTGACTCCACCCTCCCACAGAGCTGGGCCAGCTCACAGTCTGTACTGCTGAGGTGAACTAGCTTGGGCTGCCTTAAAAGAGAGAAAGAGACAGAAAAAGTCCACGACTGAAGTCAAGAGAATTTAAACAAGCCCATTTTCTTCGTATAGAATGAATGAGCTCATTATTTAGAGTTTGAGGCATCTCTGCGACGTACATGCGCCGCCTTGTATGTTGAGGACAGAAATTCAATGAAGAACAATAGCACAAAATCCCAAACTGGGTCACTTACATGGCGGTGTGGAGCACAAAGCCTGCAGCCCATTTAATCAAAGGGAGATTATACAGGTCCCTCCGGGTAGACAGCAAAGGCAAACTCGCTCTAGAAGTCTAAAAGTCACAGACAGTGCCGAAACATCTCCTTACTGAGACAATGAAACGCTATTGCTAGGAAGTTAACTGCGTCATGTTACTGTGGGTGAAAATGTGGACAAAAGCTCCAAAGGCTCACTTCCTGAGACCTCGTGGCACAAACCGCCCGAGCAGCCAGCATTTGGTCCCACAGGACTGCACAGACGGGAAGCTCCACTGTCCTTGAGACAACAGCAGACCTTCTTCTGAGATCCTCCCCTCCCACACTCAAGACAACCACAGCCACCTGCCAAACAGGCAAATCACTGTCACAGCCGAGCTTCATCTGCAAAAAAAAACCCACTCACAGTCTGTGCGGCACGATACCACACCAATTACGGAGGCAATGGAGGAATGTATGCCAAGACTTCAGAAAAAACATTTAAAACTCTCAAAGCTCCACAAATGAGAGTGTAAAAAAAATCTAAATGTCAAGAGTCCTGCAGAAACAGCGAAACTGTGTAACGCTAAGGGTGTGGCTCTAAAAGTCTCCATGCTGTGGTCCATTCGCCCGCACAGATCTACTCACGCAACGCAAAGCTTAAAGCAAAATATGAACAAATAAAATGTCCATGTTTCATAAAGGCCTCACAGTAAAGCCAATAAATGTCAAAAACTAAACAGAAAAAAGTATTTGAACAGCAGAGACCTTGAATAACAATCAAACATCCTGTGACTTCAACTCCACTGATATATATTGGTATCTTTCCAGCCACGCATGAATGAAGAATAAACTAATGGAGTAGCGAACGCAACTGCAAGGCCATTTCCCTTAAGAAAACAAAAAAATATGCTGCTGCCTTTAGATGCTCAGACTCTGAAATCTGGAAATAAGAGTCGCTCTTACTAAATTCATTGAATTTGAAAGAGAGCAAGAAAATTAGACCTTCACGCATAGTCAAGATGTCCAACTTTCCTATGGATGGCGATTATCCTGGGCAGGAGAACAGATGTTCCTTTTTTTCCCCCATAAACTGCACTGTGGTGCTTCTTTAATGAACTACTTCAATCTGAACTTGCAAGATTGAAAGATGTATACGACTGACATGTAGTACATAATTGTACAACCCTTAATTAATTTATTCAGGCATATTGACTTTCATTCAGGGTAGATGGGATTTAATTTTGGGCAAATTTACACAGATTTAAAAAAAATTACATTTTAAAATTCCAATGGCAAATTCCATTGAAGTTTAAATGTAGTTCAACTAATGTATTAAAAACCTGATTTAGAAATGCAAAGATCATGTTCAGTCATGTGACAATATCTTGCTTATCAATAAGATCCCAAAATCAACTCTTAGCTCAAAAGCAACAAAACAAGGAAAAAATATTCTTAACCTAACATAAAAAGCCAAAGACATTCTTTGACATTTTTCTAAATAGGCCTAATACTTCATTCAGTTAATTATGTGGTGTAGATTAAATATGATTCATAATTGAAAAATGGCTTCAACTTGACAACTTTAAGCATTAGCATAATTCTGGTAAGAGTAGTACAGAGATAAAATGGTTAAAATAAAATGTTTTATTTATCACGTAAACATGAAACAAATAAGCGGTCAACACTTATTTGCTTAATCCCATCCAAAAATTCAAGTGCAAAAGTGCAAAAGAAGATTCATCTGGTGATATGATGGAACTGATTTGGAAAATACCTAGCTTGCTTAGTCACTCATTTGATATATAATGGCCTGAATGATTGTGTAAAAAAATAAATCACAACATCTGAATAGTCTGTTAGATTTTAACATTTAATTTATAATAAAACTGTAGAAGATGAAAAGATGATTTGCTATTAGTTCTGACACATCGCCCTCACCACTTGTCACCTCTAGAAGTCATATCTCATAACTTACCTTCAACAGGCGGACGTCATTTCAGACGTAAGAAGAAATCCATTTAATGACATAGTGTTGACACTGGTATTAACTGAGGTCTTCACTCCAGATGTTAGGCTGTGTGTGAAAAGAGAAAAGTGAGAGAAAGCAGACACAAAAAATAAACAAGTAACCTAGAGGGGAAAAGAGGACAAAACTCGTGTATATCACACCGTAAAGGGTGGGGTCTTGAGGAATTTGCCATGCTCTTGCCTCACAGGAATCAATGTAGGATAGGCGTTCTTTCAGAACCAAATCCATGTTTTATGCACAACTATCCAAACTAATATTTTGATTTTCGCCATTTGTCGTAGGCTATAGCACAATATCATGTTGCTCCTGTGACCTGCTATTCATCTTTAAAGTGACGTAGACTAAAAACACTGTGCATTAGGCTTTATCTTAAAGTGACAGTTTATTCAAAAATTAAAAATCTGTCCTTTACTTACACTAATGTTTTTCCTTCAGTAAAACACAAAAGGAGGCATTAGGCAGAATTTGAGTGTCTGATAGTCTCAGTCACCATTTACTTTGATTCCATCTTTTTCCATTCAATGAAAGTGAAATCTCTTTTTGACTATGTAGCTATATAGCCTACGGGTCATACGAGATTAAAACAACATTACGGTGAGTAAACAATTATTAAATATTAATTTAGGTTACCTATCCCTTTAAGGCCTATTCAATGTCATTTGACGTAAGTTAAAAAGAAGCATAAATATAATACAACTAAGAAAAACAAGTAAGCAAAATAAAATTTTAAATCACGAAAGAAATATGACTAGTTACTTCAGGCGATACCAGTTTAAGATATTGTAAGTGAAAGCAGATCAACGCCCACTGTTATATCAGTAGCCTATAGGCTACGTTAGTTCGTCTTAATACTGTGTTAATTTTCAGCGCCTTCTGTGACATATGTAAATTTACTGGAGTTGATTAGGTATAAATAGCGATATCGGTGCAGTGTTGAGTTTTTCGACAAACACCTTCTGAGCGAAAACTTCTGAATGAGGAATGTTTAACACCTACCTACTTCAACTGGTAGAATTCTTCGTATGTCAGGCTGGTAAACTGTTCGACTCCCAGAAATAACATATTATTAGATATCAATATTTGCTCAACATCCTTTAATTTCGCAATGATTTTCCCCTCATACAGTCTACAGACGGTCTACAAGGGGACGGCTCACGCCCTATACGGCTCAACTCTGAACCGGGCGCTCTCGCGATCTCCTCCGATGGAATGTAACAGATTCCATTCGTTCTGAAGTGGTTTCACATACTTCCGAAAAGTTATATAGAGAATGTTGCAACGGTCATTGAACGATTAGACTCCGTTCTGTAATCGAATGCTTCCTGGATTTTTAATAGCTCACCAGTGACACGCGCATCGAATTCTCGCGAAATCCTTATGATTCAATTCAGCCGAAGCTCTGGCGTACAAAGGTAGCGCACATTCGATAAAAGCGGTTGGCTCACTGGGAACCCAAGTTCGAATCGACCAGGGTCATGTCCTGATCCCATTTCCAGCCTCGCTCGCCCACTTTAATGCCTTACTCTAACTGTAAACAAGGCTAAAAATCCAAGAAATAAATGCAAGTTCTGATACAGTTTAAATAGCCTAAATCGCTATTTTGCTGAAAGCCACACCTTAATCTCGAATCACTCCTTAATCAAAGAGCTTAAAGCGCGATCTCAGCTAAAATATCGGATCCTAACCCACTCAGTCAGCAAGAGTGCTGTAGAAATTATTAACAATATAATTACTTAACTTCAACACGACACCATTAGTCTACCGTCCTAAATTTCACAATCTAGCCCACATATCGCTGCGTCCTGAGTCTCCGCTTCAACTCCCCTCATACCGGCTTCTCCTCCCGATCAGCTGGCAGCGCAGTGACGCCAAGAGCAACAGCTGACCAATCAAACACTAACGTCAAAGACCAGAAGTAACGCCCACTTTATGACCAAACATGAATGTCAGGCCTGCACACCAATGCCATGTTCTGAGTCAGAAGGGTGTAAAGCACACTGTCCAATGACGCTATCTCTCTTCGACATGCGTTTCACGGTTCTTCTAAAGAGCAAATGACTGAGCACCTCTGTGAGCAGGACTGGATAACTGTTTTCAGACTCCTATTAAATCTTACTTCACTTTGATACATTTCAGACTCCTGCGTAATGTCTTCAACATTTCCATAGACGTTGTTTTATTCTTGTTTTTGGGACTCAAGCTGTGAGCAAATGCCTTTTATAGGTTCATATTCACGTCCACATTATTTTCTGACTTATTAAGGGTGCACTCAGTAATCTTTCCTCATTACAAGGGTTTTACATAAAGAAACAAACAGTACTTGTCGTAAATATCTTTAAGATGATGTACACTTACATAAGATGAATAGGCCTACTCCAGCCATATCAGTATAGCTGTTTTAATTCAAATGGAGGGTTTAATTCCATTCATGGTGGCCACCATGTTGAGGTCACATGACCAGCAAAAACCCACTTTATTTCTGTCATCCTCCTATTATTGGATACTTGCACTTGACATGAATTTAACATGTATAGATGGCAGGTGTGCATTTCTACAATGGTATTAGAGTAGATTGACTAGAAGGAATCAGAATCAATTCAAGTTATGCAAAACTGGCAATTGGAGTCAGGTGAAAAACACAGCAAGGAAAAATGCTGCATTTCATTTTCTATAAAAATGATTCCTGAGGTTTCTGGTGAAATTTAAAGCTGACTGCCACTTATGCTATTGCTCATTTTGTGGACGGAAACCTTAATTGGTGGCTTGCTGATTCTAGAGGGAATTTTGAACAAAAATGCAAATTCCTGCCACTGAAGGAGAGAAAACCATCGAAAAATACAGGCTTTTATTCTACAATCAGAATTTTAGACCTTGTTATTCTTTGTTTTTGGCTCCAAAAATGGCCAACCAGAGAAGAACATTGTGTTGAATGGAATTCATAATAATGAATCTTATTGTTTAGTGTTATTGTTTATGTGAGTTTAAGAAACTCAAAAAGAATAACTTCACTGTATCCTCAGTAAATTATCACAGCAAGTGAACTTATACGATTGCTTGTGTATAGCCAAAAATGTTGTTTCTTTATGTGCAAATGTCATTCCATCCATATTTCTTCATGTACTGCACAGTCTGGTCAATAAATGCTAATGTTTTTTAATCAATGTACTGATGCACTCCATAACCGAAGGCTGCAAGAGAGCGTCTTTTGGTCTTTTCCTGCATGACTAAAGTCCAACTGTAAGGACAGCATTTCCTTCAACTTCATTCCACATTCCCACGCCACTAACTCTGGAACTGTCAAGTCCAGCAACAACATTTTATATCACATAAATTTAAAGTATTAATATATACGATCGAAAATGATTAACTGGACACAGGGAGCTATAATTGTAGATCTAACAGACTCCCTGGTTGGATACTGAGTTGGAGGTGGTGAATCAGTTTCCTGTCGTGTTCCCATGTGGATACCGTTTCCTTAACATCTAGGCTATTGGTTATTTATATAAACAAAGTGTTACCAGCTTTGGGAAAAAAGGTCATTACAACCCAGTCACTACATTCCAAATTTAAATGTCATACAAATTTGCTTCATCTCCACGAGTGGTATCTGTGAGACATCCTACATCCTGTTACTTAAGAGACTGCAGACATTAAGAATATCTGGTGTAAGTCCTGGAGGGTACTTTCTCTGTCTGATCCTGATTAAGTCAAATACACTAATGCGAGGTCCGGCCCACTGTCTGGGCATGTTCTTAGACACATCACATTGTTAAGAGACTTAAAACAAACCTCTTCAATTTAGTTATTAAATGTCACTTAGTTTGTCCCCATGTGAACACAAACAGTTTAAGAACATGTTATGGTTATGGTTAATGTTGTGTTGATATACCTGGTGCACAGAACCGGTCCCTCCTAGGACATTAATCCAGCGCTTAAATGGATTCCAGGAATCTATCGGCCCTCTCGCAGGCAAGTGCCTTCCTGCATGAGTACAGCAATACACGTCCATGATGAAACATTTTATGTAAACGATCTCCTCTTAAAGAGGATCTTATTTCTCTCAGTGAGGCATCCTTTTTTGATATATAATATCAGTTTGTCAAATGCAATCTAATAATAGGAATGTGGCAGTACTTTTCCTATGAACATGTTTTAATTGTGTATTGATCATGAAACCATTTTAACAATAATTCAGACTTTACATGTAGCTTTGATGTTATTCCCCGTACTGTTGTAATACTGTAAAATTAACCCTGTGATGTACCCATTAATTGGATTGTGTGTTTGACTTGTAAAATGCTATGATCAAACCGGTCCCACTAACACATCAAACTTGCATTTCTCCACCCATAATACTCGTATAATCAACTACAATCCAATATTTGCTGTATTTTTTGTTTATATTTGAACCTTGTTTAATTATTTGCCAGTGTCATGTTTTACTGTTATCTAAATACCCCAACTTTTGACTAACCCCACCCTGTCTTCTGTGAAACAGCATCCAGAAGAATCAGAGTGAAGCCACTGTAACTTTAAGAGCTGCCTTTTGCAAAAGAGAACTGATTAGTGGTCCTGGCAGCCAACCACACAAGCGGCTGAGTGAAGACTCAAACCAATGAGAAGTCCTGCTGGGCGGAGGTTACAAAACCAGCCTGAACCCAGTGACTCAGCACAGGCAAGTGCGTGCGAGATGACACTTAACAGCAATTTAAAGAGCCAGTGCTCACCATGCAAAAGTAGGTAAGGGTAAAATACGCACTCTTGAATCTCAGCAGCTGTTCCCCTCCCTGTGAGGAGGACTGTGAATATTGTTCAAAGTGACACGGCTGAGCACAACTTTCAGTTTTTGGCCATTTTCTCAAAGGACCACACCTACACACTCATGGTAGACGCAGCATGACTCAGCATTGGCCATCATGTCACATAACCGCACATGACTGACAATGATGAACGCTGGCTAAACAAAAATAATGGTTTGTGATAGAGCCGCACAAAGACAGTTATGCGTGACAGTTATGCGTGACTAAGCAAAATATAAAACCTATGTTTGTTTTACATTAACATAAATATTCAAACAATCACAGGATATGCATAAGAAAATGCTCTGTAATTTCAGATGAGTGAAAATGTGGGGATCTGAGCCACATCCTGGATGTAGTTCTAAACTGGATAGCTGCAACAAGCCAGAAAGGCAATACCTCAGAGACAAGGCACTGTATTTACATCATGTGCTGTTAACTTCAGAGTACATACTTCTCAAGCTGACGGCAGGGGTTCTAGAACAGCCTCTTTGTTTAATGTAGGGCTGGACTTTACAGGTTCCTGAAATCGCAGGATGTGATGAAAAGACATAAGCGCTATTCAGGTTAGTTATTTGTCTGACACATACATTGCACCATCTATTATGAAGAGATTCAACAAGCTCATATTAGTTTACAGTGTGAAATATGTATGCTATTCATTTAACATCCAAGCATGAAAACCAGCACCAATTGTTAATAAGATCATCGTGTAGAACAAAATGCAAATGTTTTTCCACACATTTACACAGTAAAATTATGTTTACAGAAAACCTCTTTAACAACAGGGAAGTGTAAGAGTGAAAATGCTTCGGAATGGGAGGTGTGATGAATCATGAATGCATTTTATAATGGTAGTTTTGGTATCTGAGCTTATGATTGAGCCACAGCTAAAGAAACGAACAGTGTGACCTGATTAAGTTTAAACTGAATTATTCAGCATTCTGTCAGTCGCCCATGAAACACAGCAAGACCTATAGTGCAGCGCATGGTCAGAACTACACAGGAGAGAAAATATCAAGAGGAATGTTGACCCACAACATTCAAAGGGCAAACTGTATTAGTCTCTAGGGTTTGCAGAGAACCAAACTGAAATCATCATAAAAATGATTCATTAATCAAAAGGATTATGTAAGCAGCGTTAATTCCATTACACACATTCATACAACCGCTTGCTAAAAATGATTAAATATTAAATAATTGTCAAAAAATTCTAAAAGCATTTTTTCAATTAAAGTAGTTTCATTATACACATACCTTTTTTAAAAGGTCTAGTTTCTCATGATGTATAAACATATCCCTACAAATGGGTCAGTGTGCACATTTTAAAAAAAAACCTTAAAATGCATTTATGCATAGGTTGGACCACATTAAAAAATAATGGGTAATTTTTTATATGATACTGGCAGTTTTTTAAGTTAGTGTAGTGTTTTACACCCTTTGACCCATGTTGTCTGTGTCTCTGATATTATGAAATATTATTGTATTTGCCCCATTATGTTCCATTGACCATGCCTTGTGGACTCTGGTCTTGTGCATGTTAACAGGCCTGTCCGGCAGTCAAAGTTTGAGTGGAATTTATCTCCCTTTCCACATGCAAGGCCAAGGCCTACTTACAGATATGATTAGCCTTGTTCTTTCAACGTAACGTGCTCTCCTTGACCACATTCAAAACAGCCAAACTCCATTTGAAAACAGTTTGAGTTAGCAAATGAATATGCTCCCAAACCTTTTGCCTTGATTTCTTTACCAGAGTATGTTCAGGCTTAATGTTAACTAATCAAGACAACCCAGACAACAAAGGAATGTAACCAACACAAAATCTGACAACACGCAGTAGAAAGCGGGATGCAGCCTTGCAAGAGAGGAGTCGAATTTGACGTGTCAAGCCAGGCGAAGTTAAAGCACGCCATTGCATCACTAGTCTATCGAGTACAGTGATTAATCTATACTGAATAAAAATATACAGAATGAATGAATGCATAGCAACACACTAAGAGATTAGAGTCTGCTGAAAGAGCTATGATCATTTTATAACTTAGACCCTTGGAGTTGTTGCATCACTGCAGGGCTGGTAATTAGTGAACCAGTGCTGTGTTTTCGAGATGGAATCAACAGCAGGTTATGTAATGGCCCTGATGGCTGGAGGTGCGATATGAGCTAGTTAAGCATGTGACAGTGATTTGGGTGTGCGTGACCCACATTCACATCCCAGCAGCCTTTGCCCATTAGGTCACCCGTGTCATGCTGTGCACAATGTTTTTCCTTCAGAATTTCAGAACAATTCTGTCCTTGATAATAATCCTTATTTAATGTGAGCAAAAAAACATCACTTTCAACAGATTCTAAGATCCTAGATGACCTTGGAAATACGTCACAAGCGATTGTGTCAACTGACAACACTGTTTTTGTTGTCTCGAGTGAGGTCAGTCTATATTCAAGTAAGGCTTCCCTCCCAGAAGAGTAAAGAGTTCAGCCTGTCCCTATAATACACACAAGCACCTGTCTAAAAAAGCAGCCGTCCTCCCACCACACCTGCCAATCTTACAGTCTGACACAGATCCAGCAGTTCGCCCAGCTGATTTTCCACAAATAGAGCCCGGTGTTCCAACTATAGCACAGCTCTCCGCTTAGCACTGCAAATTTACATAACCTGGCAAGCTAGGAAGGAAGTGCCACATCGCCAAGCAGTGACACTGTACCCGGACCGGCTACACCCTCATCCTGAAAACAGCACAAACACCTGAGAATACCCATGTGCCCCGTTGAAACATTTCTCATTGCTGGTCTCATTTGAGTGTCACATCCTGTTATTTCCATTTTTGTCTTAAACGACATATTTGCTTAGTCATGTCATCAGAGTTAGTCGAAACACATTATACTGACTGGATTAATCTGTAACACTCTGGTCAGGATTGGAGAATAGACCTCAAGGAATGTCATTGAGACATATTTGGTTCCAGGCCTTCTCAAAGATGAATGCAGGCTTTTACATGAACAAATCTGGCCCAGCTAAGATTCTGTAGGGAATATAGGAATGAAAATCACTCGTGTGTGTATGAATGGAACTAATTTTATGAAAGCAATGGCTCAGTTGTTTCATCGAAAGCGTTTACTTCACTCTCATATGGACATGAATGGAAGTACTGTTTTTATGTGTAGATGAAAGGATCCACTAATGCTTGTGTGTAAGTAGTGTGTGAATTACAGTAGATCAAAGATCAATATTCTATTAGTTTTAGTTATCCATTGGATATCTGATGAGATTAATCTTTAGGGCCCTGTTTACACCTGCTATTAATGCGTTTTGGTAGATCGGATCACAAGCAGACGAGGGAGACACATTCCTGTTTACATCTGGTCTTTTAATCCGTGTCTTTTGTTCATTTTCAATAACTTTTGTCATGATTTTTTCAGGGAGATGGTCTATGGGCGGGTAAATGTGCTTTTTCAGATAACTCGATCTAATGGCCGAAATAAGCTCATGCATTTTACATATGAACAGTGAACACAAGAGAAAACAGAAAAACATACAGAGAGCATTAGCTTTCGTTTCTGCTCTGACAGCCGCAAGAACGCTGTGTGAGTGCGTTTTAGAAATGAGGAATGGTGAGAGAACACTTTTACACTACGAAAGCAGTCAAGTCAAATGCGTTTTCGACTACCTCTGGAAGTGGTAAAAAAGTGGACAAGCTCAAAACGTTTTAGACCCCGTTCACACTTGAATTTAGCGTTTCCACTTGTGATCCAATCGACCAAAACGCATCTTAATACCAGGCGTAAACAGGGCCTAGGAATAACACATTTAAAATGTAAAATCCTTTATCAATGTATTAATTAAATAATGCAAATTTTAAAAATTACTTTTTATTACTTTACTTTTTAAATTAAAAATTTTTTTTAAATATATATACACATTGAATTGTTAAATAATTATTTAATACATTATTTTAATATTTACATTTTAAACTTTATATTTGTATTATCATTAACATTTTAAACTATCTTTGTATTATTAACATTTTAAATAATATAAATTAATTTTAAATATTTTACATAAATAAATAATTTAATTTCAAATACAATTTATTTGTCAATTTGATACGCGATTTATTCATGTATTTCATGTGTTGCAATAAACTGCATTTATAAAATAAACATTTTTAATATGTCTAATTATTTATCTGTCAAAAAAGTGATTTATTTATATATATATATATTTTTTACACATTTGTTTGTGATTTACTTAAAGAGATAATACTTAAAACATATCACCCCCTAACCTTCTGCCTTCAACTTCTAAAGGTTCAGGCGTTTAAAACATCTCTGTAATTAACATCATATTTCCCTCTTCTTTCTACATACAGTACAGTATAGGCTGATATGCCGACTATACAAATAAATTGCAAGGGCATATTCTAACCTCTGTGCCAAAAGCAGTCTTTTTTTCTGAAGGATTCTTGGTTGCACTTTATTTTACAATACGTGCACTTACATGTACTTACAGTGTGCTAAGAAAGTACTGGGTAATATAAGGTGACTACATGGATTAAGGTTAGGTTTAGGGGTAAGTTCAGGGTTGGTAGTTATTACCCAGTTATTGCCAGAGGTGGACATTAACAAAGTACATTTACTTGAGTACTGTACTTAAGTACACTTTTTGAGTATTACTTGAGTATTATTTTTCCTCGAAACTTTTAACTTTAACTTCACTACATTTGAAAGAGAAATATTACTTATAAATAAGTACTTTTCTGTCAAGGTCCTGTAGTAGAAAGTAGTAACGTCAGTCAGGGGATGATTTTGGTTGTAAATGAAAGTCAGATTGACGTCAGAACCCGATGTCGGACAGACATTGTATTGTGGTTGGAAACGAAAGTCGAGTTGACGTCAGAACCTGACTGATGTTGGTTTCTGACGTCAACCCAATTTACATTTTCAACCACAATACAACGTCTATCCAACGTTGGAGTTTAACATCAATCTGACGTTGGATTCTGACATAAACCTGATTTCCATTTTCAACGTTGGGTTTGGTCTTCTAAATGCAAATTTTTTCATTGTTTTAGAGCACACTAGCTTATAAATAACAGTAAGGCTAACATATACATACTAAAAGCCAAAAAACTTTAAATAGGGCACAATTTGAGGGAACAGCCATTTGGGTATCCGAAACCATTGTGGACGTTATTGAGTGCACTTATTCAATCTCACATTCAATCCCACAACTGGAACTGTGTTCTAGAAATACATTTGATATTGATATGAGGGTAGGTATGCATAGATTCAGAGGCATAAGGTACTATAAGTATTACATACAACAATGCAACGATAATAAAACAATGTATTGACATTTACTTTTTACTTTTGGTACTTAAGTACTTTTAAAAACGAGTACTTAAGTAAAAATCGTTCTTTACAACTTTTACTTGTAACGGAGTAATATTTGACCAGTCGTATCTGTACTTTTACTCAAGTAAGAAGTTGTGTACTTTGTTCACCTCTGGTTATTGCAATTACAATAATAATTTCAAAGTATGTATGGGGAACAGGACTGTAAAATAAAGTGCTACTGGATTCTTCCTAAGATATGAAAGAGTCAGGATTTGGGCAGTGCGACATTCGGCCAAGGCTATTTCATGTGGAGGTAATGAAACACAACATCCAATAAGCTGGGAGACAAGAGCTGTACTTTTCCAGGACCAATGCACCGATGGCCATGTGAGCGAGGGGCCAGGCCCACCCCAGCCCACTTCACCGCTTTGTTATGAGGAAGAGAAGCGGAAAGGTGCTGCCCTGTGGACAGAAGACACAGATGTCTGATGTACCCAGGGTACCCAGCCACCCTCCCCCATATCCTCTACTGCCAGAGGCTGACATCCCAAGGACGGGAGCCAGGAGCTGTGCAGTCCCTGCATGTTTCCAATAAATCAGACAGATTAATTACGGAGCCAGGCATGCGAGTGCTTCAGGTCCACATCTAAAAAGAGGACAGCACTATAATTGGCAGTGTGCGTTAACACGGTGCAATACCTTCCATTCAAAAGCATGATTTACATTCACTGACAGATAAAGAAGGGATAATATTATCCCGTTTATTACAATGCTACTCATCAAACAAATAAATAGACTAAAATAAACATACAATTTTGATTTGAGGTTTAAACACATTTTTTTATTAAAAAAATTGTTGAGTGCAAAAGAATTTCATCATACAATAATGTCTTTGCTTTATTCATATATCATAAAAGTTATGATAATGACATATTTTAGAGTTGTTGAGATGTATTTTGCGGGAAACTGCATACATACGCCATGCGTTCCGACTGTGGGGGTAGTATGAAGATAAATGTTTTTTGTCATAACGAAGGAGAAAACATTACCATGGATCATTCAAAACACAAAAGTTATTTATTTGTTCATCCGCTGATAAGATGTTCCACATCCATGCATGTGTAGCTACACAGATGCCTAGAACCATATTCATTTTCGGATATGAAGCACAATCAAAACAATGTTCTTCTAATTTTACTTGTGTTGTCTTAAAGCTAAATACTGGCAACTGGCAACCCGGGGTGTCGAAATATTATTGGATAATTTGACAGTGGGCAGGATCACACAGACCAAAACAACAATTGACATTCTGACCTGGAATGTACATTTCAAAGCAGAATAACTGGCTGTAACAGCATTGTTTTTCAGAGAAACAAGTATGTGAACTTTGTATGTTTACTAAATATCTGCAAACGTTTTATGGTATTTTTATGCTTTACTAGTCAAAAATAAATAAATACATATAGCACATTTAAAACTGAAGTGCTTTAAGCAGTTTTTTTAATATAATCAACTGAGACGGCATGTTCAGTAGTGGTTCTCAACATTTTTTACTTCAAGGCCCCCAATTATTAACAAAAATAAGTTATCTTGAGGCCCCCTTGGAAATTTGTTGAGCCCCCCAGACTAGTTGAGAATCATTGAACTAGAGGGCGAGCTAGCAAATGATCCGTCAGAATCGAGGAAAGCCGCGTAAAGAAGATGAAAAAGGGTTGAAATTTAGTTTTGATTACCTGAAATTCGAAATGCATTAAAAAATCATGCGTAAGGCGTTTATATCTGTTGTGTTTTAATAATTGAATCCCTCCTCATTGTAACAACCCTTGACTGTAACAGTGGAAACTAATGTCCCTGCTCTATTGGCCTGTGCCTGGTATATCTGATGGCAGTCAGCAGTTAAGTGCCCACAGATCATGCTACACAGGCGTGAAGTTGCACAATGGAAAAAAATAAATAAACCTGATGCAAGTCTCCACCAGAGAGGGCAATACCACTGGTAAACGTGGCCAGCCTCTCCTTCCTTCTCAACAAGCCGTAAAGATTGCAAAGAATGCGATTCAACCGCGGTGAAATCAAAGTTTGAAGAGGGCCAGATCAGGACCTTGCATTCTTCCGACAAGCCAGGCAACCTGTCAACCCACATTACATCTCCTGCCATCAGTCCTCATGTCTCTGCCCAGGGGACAGGCGTTAACCTGCTCTTCTCCGAGTCACAGCTATTCAGAGTGATTAAAGCAGATTTAGGTATGGGAAGAGAGAAAGAGAGAGCGAGAGAGAGAGAGAGAATTAGAGAGAGAATTAGAGCAAGAGAGATACATAATGCCTGTTAGAGAGAGATTTCAACCCACCTAGTACATCTGCGTTATGCAGATGCAAAGAATTTGCCGAAGGCTTCCACAAATATTTGCTCCTTGGGTTGGGAGTCCAGATTACATCAACAAAACATCAGCCAGAATTATGCGGTCTTTAGTTCAAACTTCAGTTTGAAGCTCATTGAGAAAAAATCCATCCAAAAACGTTAGGTAGTCAATGCATTTCATTAATGTGGAACATGGTGTACGGAAGTGGTCTTTCTTACATCTGCCAATGATGGGTCAATATAGCCCGCTGATGACCCACTAATGATGTCCATCCCGACCGCGATGCTAATTCACCCCTGTAATGCTGTTGGAGAACTTTTCTGAACTATGACATTCCCATTTGGTGAAACCCTATCCTTTTATGCACAGCAGGACAAAGGTATTGTTGTATGAAATTCAAAGCGGAATTTATTTAGGCTACATGTGTCATGTTTCAGCTTAAAAATAGGTGCTAAATATAAACTCGCTTTCCGAGCCAAAATGAGAGAGCTCTGCATCATGGCAACTGTCACTCATGGCTGCGCTGCTTTTCCATAGTCTCAGGCTGTTTCCCATACTGCCATCTGCTGCTGGAAAACACTTGCATGAGTATGCATAGATTTAGAACATGAAGATCTACAGACATTACCAAAGGCAAAAAAAAAAAACTAAAACAAATATTTGTTATTAGGTTAAGTCTAGGATTATAATGCATATTAATAATGCAAAAAACTGCAAACTGATAAATATTCACTCAAATTCACATAACACTTTGAGATCATTACAACTGATGTGTTGATTAATGTGGCACTATCTAAATTTGATATGAGACTGCTAGCTAATTTATTGACATGCCAGTGGTTATTGTTAATTAAAACTTAAACTGTTAAAAACTGTTTTCGTTAAATGAAATAAATCAGAAATAAATCAACGAAAAATTTACTTAAAAAATAAATGAAAATTAGGATTGTCTTGGCAACTAAGTGAAATAAGTTTTAAGTAAAAAAAAAAAAATCTAAATAAATTTGAAATTACAAAAGCGCATAAACCTATTAAAATGAAAACTAAAAATATAAAAATGTAATTAATTCAGAATAGATACTATAGTTACTAAATATACATCAAATAAATAGATATAAAAAATAATACTGAAATAACACTGTGACAAAAACTTCACGGCCAAAAGTATTTGGACACTCCCATTTAACAGGTTTCAGCTACCCACATTACAAAGTGCATTAAATACACTCAGTGTGCAATGTGCATGTTAATATCTTAAAGGAATATATTAGTAGGTACGAGGTACATTTTTTACACATTTTATATTTTGACACCCTGCCAATAAACACCTATATTGACTGTGGACCACTAATGGAAATACAGTACTGGTTACAGACCTGTTCTCAACTATTATCCACTAGATGGCCCCATAAGGCAGTTCTGTAAGGATTCTTGAATTTATCAATCAATGCATTAAATAGAGCAGCAGATTTTGACTATCACTTTAGGTAAACAGCTATATTGCTATTGTATGTAGCAAAATAGCATGACACTGCCATGGTTTGAAACTGCAAACTCTATTTTGATACATACAAAGTTGACTGTTTTCAACATTGATAATAAGAAATGTTTCTTGACCATCAAATCAGCATATTAGAATGATTTCTGAAGGATCATGTGACTGAGTAATAATGCTGACAATTCAGATTTGCAGGAATAAATTATATTTTAAAATATATTCAAATAGAAAACAGTTATTTTAAATTGTAATAATATCAGCATGAAAAAAATCTTACCAACCCAAAACTTCAGAACAGTACTGTAGATGCCCATAAATATGCAGTCATATTACTATAATACACATTAATTAAGAACAATGCATATTCAAATATTTCCAGGATGATACTAACTGCAAAATTGACATGATTTGATACAGTCAAACCAAAAATTATTCAGACACCAGATATCATTTTTGATATTTCTTTAGTAGTGGGTGCAGGACACTATAGTTAATTTGTGTCAGTGAATAATTT
Organism: Siphateles boraxobius; assembly: GCF_051911475.1. NCBI lineage: Eukaryota > Metazoa > Chordata > Actinopteri > Cypriniformes > Leuciscidae > Siphateles > Siphateles boraxobius. The sequence goes on along the minus strand of NW_027509186.1, from coordinate 25,106,902 downwards.
TTGGTTTGACTGTATATAGGTTAATTATGAAGAGTAAAGCCATTTTAAACTGCCGTAGTGCTGCCTGTCAGAGCTGGAGTCTGCAGAGACTGTCTCTTCTTATCAGACCTCCTCTCTCTAAGCTCATGCTCCAGGCTGAAGTTATATTTGGGGCTGTCCAGTAAAAGCCGGATCATGCATCCAATGAACTGTGTGATTCCAGGATCAGATAGCGTAGAGCTTTGTGACTAAATGCACTAAACGCTAACAAATGCTTCAGTTTGGCATTCACTTTTGCTCTGCTTTCAGGAACAGCTGTGGGAGTAAATTAAAATCCATTTCTGTTCCATGCAGTCTGTTGCATAACCTCTAATTCTGACGTACTGTTTACCAACAAAAACGTGATTCGCATACATCAACGTGTTTAGCTGAAACCCTTTAATGAAAGCTCCCGTGTTCACAGATCATTTAAACAAGAGGTTTGACACCATAGACATTACTCATTTTTAAATGGAGACAGAAAAGGCAGAAAACAAAAACAGTGAGGGAAAAAAAATCAGTGTTGGAGTTGTGAAAATCTGCAAAGCTGGCTCCACCCTTGTCAGCTTTCCCTGAAACCTCAGAATGACGTCATAAGAAACCCCAGCAGTGCCGACTGACATTTTACTCCGATTCCACAGGCTTCTCTAACGGCAGACTGTCACTTTACATCATTGTATGCACAGAATGTACTAATGCAAAACATTACTGACGTCAAAAGTACCAAAGGGAGAGGCCACTATGTAGATGGTTTTAATATTCTCTAAATTTTGGAATGAAGTACTGAAACATTCATGAGGTACAGAAAAATCATTTGGACCAATCCCTTTGAAAAAGAAAAAACACGACTTCAAGGCTTGTTTACATATACTGCCATTCAAAAACTATATATATTAATAATAATGATAATAATAAATATATTAAATAAATTAATAATAATAATATATTTTTAATGATTTTGAGATTCTCATATAAACATCCTAGATAAATGGATATTACAGCTTGTTTTCAGAGAAGATATCTTGATTTAAGTTTAGTTTCTTTTATTTTACTTTTTAATTTTCTTTAGTTTGGCAAACTTTTTTAACCATAAATCCTTCCAAATTTGGTGAGCCAAAATGGGATAAGAAATTTATTTCAGGATAAGGACTAAGTCTTATTATGTAAAACAAAATTATTATTTTTTTAACCCATACACAAAAAAACTGAAAACTTTTTTTTTTTTAATTGATTGAAATTTTGAAACCATGATTCAGTAACATCATCTTTCTAATGTCCTACTTCAGCTTTTAGCAATATTCTGGACAAAAATCTAATGTTTCAACACTCTCAAAGATAGGCATTATTCATCTGTTGACAGTGATAGTCCAATTCTAAATAGTCCTGAATGTAAACGGAGATATTTTGACTCGACTGCTGGTTTTCTTGGCTGTGACGAACAGCAAGTCAGACAAATGGTTCTAATCTATCTTTTTCTGGCAGTGTTCTCTGCTTTTTCAGTCTTTCCTAAATCCCAAACAAAGCATGGGACCCTCTGAGCACATCATCATCTGGTGTAGGACCTCTGCCAGTTGTAAATGGCGTGAATGTTATGTGAGCAGACGGGCAGTCTTTTGCATGTGCTGACGCTGCGATTGCGGAAAGTCTTGCCAGCCCCGCTCACACCCCTCCGCCGGGCCGCCAGCTTGGCACGCTCCTCTGCGGCGAAGAAATCGGTGGTGGCGCGAAAGAACTCCAATAAGGCCTGGTGGCTCCAGACGATCGGGCCCTCGTCTGATGTGGAGAAGCCGCAGTGGCCTCCGTGGGCAGTCAAAAGCAGGAAGAAATGTGGATTGCTCTCAAAAAGCTCTAAGGGTAGCGTGGCCTGGTCATCCCCTCGGATGGGGTCGTCCTGGCTGCACACACACAGCACAGGAATGGCTACTTCATCTATGTCCCTCAGAGGGTCGTTCCTCTCCCAGTACGCCTCCCAACTACTTGCACCCTCCGCCAGCGCCCCTTTTGAGCCAGAGTGACAGAACAGCGCCTCTTCCATCGCCTTCAAAGAGCAGCTGGAGAATAAGTTGTCCGTGTGGACAAGCTCCCCGAGCACAGTTTTATACCTGCAGTTTAATCATAATAGAGAAGAGCAGCAAAAGAAGAGTTTTGTTATCATCATCGATTCGAGCAGGAAACCTATTTAGACAGATCACAGAGATCAATAGCACTGGATACACATCGCTAGTCGTTATGGCAACAGCATTGTATTTTAATTTGGATCACCCTGAGCTGATTTATTTTAGATATACCTTATTGTGACCAATCCCTTTGAAAAAGACAACACAACTTTCATTTATATAAGATTTCATTTATATACTTCCATGCAACGCTTCAAAAAGAAAATGGAATTGGTATTTTATCATTAAACTGCCAAAAGATATAAAGACTAATATTCAAAGAATATATTTTTAAATTAAGTTTTACTTTGCTTCCTCTTTTTTTTAATATGTATTCTTATTTTCCATTTTTCATACATTTCTTTATCCCACTTTTAAACTGTTTCTTCTTGTTTTTGTTTTTTTAACCATAATTCATACGAAAAATATTGTGAGCCAAAAAGGATGTAATTCATGATGTATTTTTAAACGAAAATACCGCAGTGAAAAATTGCAACATTTTGAAAACAGGATTTGATAACCAACTTTCAGTGTCCTATTTTTAACATTTTTCTGTTGATAAATACATTTAAAAAATGTTATACTTGAATGTGATACTGCACTGTTTTTCTATTTTTTCTATTTGGTATATTTGATAGTGTGAATATTGTGTATTTTTGTTGTCTAAGCCCACTGATGCCAAGAATTTCCTTCGGGATTAATAAAGTATAAAACAAATCAAATCTAATAAAAATCTTCTAAAATGTTTCAACATCCTTAAAGATAAGCTCAATTCTAAATAGTCCTGAATGTAAACTAAGATATTTTGTGGAGCAACCCTACCTGCTGAGGCAGATTTTTTGGTAAAGCAGGAGTGCCCAGTTGAACGGCCTGGTCGGGCCGCTCTCAAACCAGCTCTGGCATCGGAAAACCGGAGAGAGGCAGGCCGCAGCCGTCACATAGCTGGAGGAGCCACACTCGCCCAAGTAGGACAGGAGCAGTCCTGAACCAGTGCTCTCACTCACGGCGTAGATCTGGCCCGCCGGCTGCCGGTACCGAATGTAGCGCACCGCTTCCCGCAGGTCGGTCGGGTCGCCGAACTGCTGCAGCTTGATGGTACAGAGCGGTGTCCCGTTCTGACTCCGACGGTTGAAGATCACAGGAAGGTAGCCGTGACTCAGAGCTGCCTCACAGAGCTGAGGAGAAAAAACAGAGACGGTCACAGGCCAGATACAGCACGCAGGGGTCATACTTGTGCATATACACAAAGATTCTTGTCCACACCTGTAATAAGTAGCCTTTGGTTAAACTAGTAAAAATAAATATTCTAAACTATATACTTTTAAATTCATTTTGAAACAGAGCGTTGCAATAAACTACCTGTTATAAAATAAAATATACAGTTATAAATGTTTTAAAATATACAGTATACTGTATGTGCATTCTACCATAATATGGTCATTTCTACCCGTTTGCAGAATTGTTTTAACATCAAGGTTGTGTTAAATTCTGTAACTCGATGGAAGGACCAGCAAAAATGATGCCAAATTCCTCAAGTTTCACAAGTGTGAAGAATCCCTATAAACAAACAATTCATCGAAGTGCAAACTATTTTCACATTTTCATATAATCTTTGAGTGAGATAAAGATAAATATATTTAGCTTGACTTCTAAATACTCCCCCAAAAAAAGAAACTGCTTAATTAATGATGATTTTATTATTACATAGAAGTAATAATAAATTCTATAATACATAATATTAAAAATATGAAATATTACCTTTAATACAGATAAGTAAACAAGGCGGAGATGAAAAGGTACTGATCGATGATAAAAAAGTACTATACCATAAAAAAATTTAAAAAATAAATTAAATTAAACTTAGTTGAATTTAGGCATCACAACATCATAATGTACATGATGAATACTTTAGAAAATTTTTCATACAGTAATTTGTGAAAGATTACAATTAACAGTGTTATTAATTAAGCGTTTTAAAAACTAAGTGAACGTTGGATGATGGCAAAAATAATTTTATGTGCAAAAAAGAATAAATTAATAAATAAACTGAACATGCACAATTATATATCCCACCCATAATAAATTAAACCAATAAGTTGTGCATACTGTACCTAAGACTTGTAAGGGTGCTGTTGATGTTTTTTGTTCACAGTGACTTATGGTGCTCATATGGGACAAATCTGGACTTAAACGTGTCCATCCCATTCCTCTTTTTTTCCCTATTACTTCCTGTCATCCCACCTTCGCTTATTAGCAAACTTTCAAAAAGACCAAAAACAAGCAACAGCAATTCCCCTATTCTATTCATGATGACAAATTACTTATCGGGCCAAGATGCAAATGAATTATGACTAAACAGGATCTGCCCAAGTACACCACAGTATTTTCATGTCCCTTACTTGCGTCAATTCCCTGAACAGCCAGGAAACACACTGCTTTGCGATGTGCAAATTTGGTCAAGCCTCTCGCCTAGTGTGCAATGATCACGGTGTATAACATTCCTTTGTAACACACGAAGTGGACTAGAATTCAACCCAACCAAACCCCTCAAATGTTTCTATTTGAACATATAGACTTGAAACAGAACCATGAAACAGACACTGCCATACCTATAAAACTAAAAGGGAACCATATGCATTACTTAATTATTCTGTAAAAAAAAAGAAGCTGGGTCTGTACTCATTTAAATGCGGTTACTGTAACAGTCAGTCTAATCACGGCCAAGTGTCAAATACAGTATACAGTTTTTACACAAACACACACAAAAAGTGATTGAGCAAATTATCCCATTGACTACTTGGCCAAGCAGAAGTGCACTCTTAAAAATAAAAGGTGCCAAAAGGGGTTTTTGCGCAGCGATGATATAGAAAAAACATTTTTGGTTCCCTAAGAATCTTTCAGTGAGAACCTTTTTTTTTCTTAGAGAGAAAAACATTGAAAAAATATAAAGAACCTTTTGTGCAGTGGAAAGTTTCAATGGATGTTAAAAGTTCTTCATGGAACCATTGATGCCAATAAATAACCATTATTTTTAAGAATGCAGCGCTTTGACTTTTGTATGGCTCTTATCTCACTACAAAGATATCTTCATCATGGCTGCTCTCAGTAATGCCCTACATAAAAAAGGAGAAGTAGAAGGAGAAAAGCCTGCTAACACATTGATTATATTCACAATGCACAGCTAACAAAGTTCCAGTGAACACAGAGTACATTTCTCCAGGTATCATCTACGATGGAGTGTGAAATCTAATGAGTTTACTTAAAGTTGCCCTGAGCTTTAGGTCTGGAACATGGAGTGAGCTCCAAATTGGCTGAGGAGGAATGACTCACTTCTGACTCTGCTACAAAGAGTCAGAGAGAAGCTCTATCATGCATGCTATAATCGGTAGAAATAATGAAAAAGTCATGTAGCATCTTCACTTTAATGCAAAACAGTCAGAGTATTCACGTCACCTTACTGTACCCCAGTTTCATAGTGTATTCTCCAGACTAATTTGCTCCTTGCCTCTTTTATCGTTTTAAATTCAGACTTTGCATAATGCAGCCTCAAAGTACATTCATTAACTCTTTCTGTATCGTATCAGTTTCACCTGTCCTGTTTGTTAAATATGACCCCACAGAATGCATTTATCCTGGACAATATGTGCAGATGATAATGGTTTCATATTGTTTAGCATCAAATGCACATTTGCTGCCTGGAAAAGCCTGAAAATGTGTGTGTGTGTGTGTGTGTGTGTGTGTGTGTGTGTGTGTGTGTGTGTGTGTGTGTGTGTGTGTGTGTGTGTGTGTGTGTGTGTGTGTGTCTGTGTGTCTGTGTGTGTGTGTGTGTGTGTGTGTGTGTGTGTGTGTGTGTGTGTGTGTGTATGTGTGCGCGCATGTGTGTGTGTGTGTTTATAAGCACAATTTATAAAACCACTTTTCAATCTGTCCCCATTCAAGTAGACAGAGATTTGGAATTTTCAAAACATGGTTGCTAAATAAGGACTACAACAAGAATGCGAGTTTACCATTTACCAGACATCTGGTAGTTTTTATGTAGCAACTTGTTATAAACTTAATTGACACATTGAATGTGCAATTTTTGCACAACAAAAAATCTTCAAGTACTGTTAGCCACAAATTAAAAAAAAAAGAAGGGGGGAAAAACAGGCGTATTAGACTTCTTGATTGGCCAACAAATTCACGTCACAACAGCAAAGATCTTTAAAAGTGATCTTTTAAAAGTGCTCCCAGCATTTTTGTTGCTGTGTAGTGTGTTAGGTGAAAATTGCATCCAATGGGTCTTTAGACTCATTATAATGGCGGAAATATATAATACCCTTTAGCCATATTCGATTCATGTATTCACTCACTGAAAGGTCAAAGGTGAAAGATCATAATTGTTTTAAAAAAATGGGTCAGAGTCAGAGAACACACACACATACATACACACACACACACACACACACACACACATATATATATATATATATATATATATATATGTGTGTGTGTGTGTGTGTGTGTGTGTGTGTGTGTATAAACTAGATATAAAAATATCTAGGTATATAACGATATTCAAATACATTTGTGTTTTGCGATATTCTCAGATATTGTTAATCTGTTTGAAATATAAAATAATATGAAATTATCCAAAAAGGCAAGTAGCCTACCTTTAACACATTCCTGGTGATTTTCCCATAGGAGTTGGGAATGATAAGCAGAACGGGACTTGTGGAATTACTGGAAGTCCTGCGCCTCTTGTGATGTGCTGCACCAACAACAGCCCAGTCTAACGCCACGAGTCCATCATCACTCAACTGCAAATGATCTCGGATGAAATGCACGGGACAGTCAAACGGCCACAAAGCACCGTAGACAGTTTGTAAAGACGAACTCATTCGCCAGTTCCATTTTTGTATCGATAACGACTTGCAAAAAGTCATGCAATGTTTGAGAAGGTAGTTTGCCAGTGCAGAGGGCTTGCATATCAAAGCGACTGTGGCTGATTCACCTTGTCCCTCGAGTTTCAAGTCACATCTCTCCGCGGATCTTTTGCTCTCGCGCCGTGGAAGCAGCAGCGTGGAGTGACTCTCCGCTCCAAAACACTTCACCACTGGCCAGAGTATGGCCATTAAGATCATAAAACAAGCAGCACCAATCCATTCCAGCATTTGAACGGCTTCTGAGGCTGCACAAATAGCCTAATGTTATACCCCCCAAAACTTCCGATTTTGGCTTAAATAAACCTAGCAAATCAAATAAGCTAGTCAGTTTAGTGTTAATTGAGAGCGCACAGGTAGCCTAAAAATAAATGCAACCTCTGGATAGCAAAAATTTAAACTTGAAAGTTGAGGCAGGATGTTTTTTTTATCCTCATACCCAACAATTCGCCGCTGTTCTCCAAGATGGCACGTTTTCTCGTTATCAAAAATTTATGTCAAAATAATGAGATTTGTTGCCGCCATAGTTCAAAACGAAGCTCCCTCGCTGCCTCCTCTCTTTGTGCTCCGTCGGATTATGCAATAGATCCACTTTCGCAGTCAACTCTTCACCTGCATCCGCATGTCAGACTCATGCAGCGCGTCTTCTGGCATTTTTTGTCCTCATTTCAGTGGTGTGCCACGGAACAACAGCTATTGTAATGAATGAATTGTCAGATAGTTTTCTGTGCAGAGTCGCATCACACACAGGCTCGAATCCGTGAATCATCCTTGTTATAGAGAAGGAACGCCCTCTCCAGAAGATGTTATTCATCTGCAAAATACTTTTAGGCTGATACTGTAATAAATGACTTTGTTATTTTAACCATGTTTCATGACATGTTGTTCATTACAAAATCCTAAATGCTTGGATCATTAGCATTTAAACAAATTCAACTATTCTGGGGTAGTTTAAAGTTTGACACATAAAAAATAAGTTTTTTAAAAATAAATATCAAAATTAAACTATTAGGACTAAAATATTGCAACTTAAATGAATTGAAAAGTAAATATATTAAAGGGATAGTTCACCCAAAAATGAAAATTCTGTCAGTAATTACTCACCCTCATGTTGTTCCAACCCCGCAAGACCTTCGTTCATCTTCGGAACACGAATTAAGATATTTTTGATGAAATCTGAGAGCTGGATCACTCCTCAATACTAGTCCATAGGCTTCTTGAGGGATTGAACTTGCCGGCCTTGAAAACTTATTAAAGACATCGTTAAAATAGTCCAAGTGACTACAGTGGCTTAATCTTAAGTTTATCAAATGATGAGAACACTTTTTGTTCGCAAAGAAAAAAAATAAAAATAACGACTTTATTTCAACTATTCATTTCCTTCTCTCTGGGCCTCGAGTCAGGTTACTAGTTTAACAGCGTATGATCTGTTGTTGTAGCTCAATCGGCCTAGCAAACACAATATGCATACAGTCACAACACACAAATCAAGGACAAAATGTGACATCAAATGCTGAAAGCAAACACACAACGGTCACAGCAAGGTCACAGCTTGGCCAGTTAGTGAAAATGGGTCAAATTAATTACTAATTAACAGAAACGTACAGAGTGCTCCTTTAAGATATTTGACAGATATTTTAATTTTGTTGCAACCATTGCTTACAGTTTTGTTAGATGAAAATGCGGTAGCCTAGTTTACGCTAGTTTTAGAGAGATAAAAAGGTTAGACAAATTGAAAGAGGTAGTCAACTGCTTAAATGCATTTGATATCCACAGAAGAACCTTATATTCATAGTATATAAGCATATTACAGTATAGCTTTATGTGACCCTTTAATGCATTTAAAGGAAGTCTGATCCTTAGCAGAGAGTTCAGTTTTTGTAACTGCATTATGGCTGAATGATTGGGGGGCACAACTCCAGCTGGGTGTGTTGCCTAGTCAGAGACTGCTGGCACCACTTGAGCTATTGTTCTCAGTGTATTCTTAATGCCTTCAGAATAGACACTGAAATGGTCCATTAATGCAGCATGTTTTATATTAAGTGCTGCAAACCAAGCATCAAGATTACAGGGGCTTGTGACATTAAGCTTTGTTTCTTTGACATTAAGGTTTAAGCTGGATTTCTAAATGCAACAAAATCTGTTTCCTCTCACATTTAACTTGGTCACTCCAGCGTGATTGCTGCTTTCATGTGGAACAGGGTAAATATGGAATGGGGATTATACTGTATTGTGTGGTGACTGTTATGAGATTGGAGAGATTGGGTCAAGGTGCATATGTGGAGCTGTTTGCATTATTGTTGCCTAACATATCCTTCATTTTCTATTTAAAGAGGCCATATTATGCCTTTTTACAAAGTCTTGATTGTGCTTTTGGGATCTAGTAGAATAGGTTTTGATGCTTGAATGTAATTTTTTTTTCTTCACATGTTACATTGTTGCAGCACCTCTCTTCTCAGTCTGTCAGTAACGCTCTGTTTAGTTCTGATCTCTTTGAAGCCCCTCCTTCTGAAAAGTGCAATGTGCTCTGATTGGTTGGCTGGAGCAGTGTGTTGTGATTGGTCAACGACTCTGAGCGTGATTTGGAAATGTTATGCCTCTTATCATTGACGCTCTTATCATCAGTGTCTCTTGGACATGGCGACAACACACTACTAACGCAACTTAACCAGGCCTCACCCAGTGTTTTTTGCATATGCCTTTTTATTTAAATAGAGGATATTGTGACGTGTATGTTCCTGGAAGAAAACTTGAGACTAAAAGAAGTGTTTTAGGGAGTTAAGAAACAAGTGCTTATTTAAATAGAGAATAACTCCGTGCTTTGTAACTTTGCAGATCTTTTTATGCGCAAATAGCAATATTACGCACTAAAAAAAAGTATAATAGCTAGCATAATCCTCTTTAAGGGACAGAACTCCAAATCTTACCTGGATAAAATGCTTTCCACGTATTGTTGTTGTCAAAAGCTGTGAGTCCAAACAAATTGTATTATTTTGGTATAAATTCCCTTGTCGCCTGGAAATATTTAACCCAGTTATGACTCCATCTGTACAAAATGATTACATATTAGTATTTATAATAAATTCCACTGTTTGATTTTAAGGAACATTTTATTTAACTCTTGTAAAATAACATTTTTTAGTGTGTATGCCCAATGTAAAAACTGGATCCAGAAGCAAAATCAGCCGATAACCAATGGTATAATATAGACCTCAAGGGAGTGTGCAGGACGTATAAAAACATTGTATTTTGGGAATGCAGATATATTATACAAGTTTTTCCACAAGTGTCACACCCACACAGGATTCAATGACAATGAAAGTGTCCATTTGGTATACAGGAAGTGCCTCAGAATAATCTCTGAAAAAGAAAAGACCGCCTCTGATTGCCTTGGGTGGACAGTGAGAAAACAAAGGATCCAAATGACAAATGGGGGAAAGGTTTTTGAACAGCCATGACCTTCAGGGCACAAATCCAACAGTCTGATCCCTTCGCAGAGGCCTGACTGTATCACATTCTCCATTGTGCCCGCTCGCCCTCCTTTATGATTCCGATCTCCCTTGTATGTGATTGCGATAACACACACCTGCACTCACTGGGCCATATAAATATGATGAAAGCCTTCTATACTAATGTTTTTCCACTGCCATTGCCCATTAAGGGAGCTGGGAAGGGCTCTCTATAGTGCCTTGAGTGCTGATTCCAACTGAAATACTAAAATTGAATATAAGCCTGCATAATGGCTTGAATTATAGAGAAAGTACCACCGCATACATTATAAATGAGAAATGTCCTGCTCAGGCAGCTGATCGTTCAGCAAAGCCATGCAGATTTAATTCACAGTGAGTTGAACCTGAACTGAAGAAGCATTTAATCTTTCTGCAAATGAAATTAAAACATGAACTGATTCAACAGAAATGTTTGCTTTAGTGCACAGAAATGAAATAAGAATGAAATAAAAAGAAAGGAATGAGGAGGTTTATGGATTTAAAGCAGTGTCACTTATTTTATTTTATTTTATTTTATTTTAAAATCTTATTGAAAAAAAAGATGTTGAAATAATGAAATGAAAAAGAAAAGAAAAATATTAAAATTAAAAAAAATATTAAAAAGTAAAATAATAATAATAATAATAATAATAATAAATAAAAGATAGGCTACATTAGTAGATCAATTATTTATATATTAAAAACAGAATATACAGTATAGGGTTAATTTAGAGGCAAGTCATATAAGTAATAAAAAAATAAGTCATAAATAGACTGCTCATCACAGGTTGTGCATATTGACATTGTCATGTCTCCCGCTTGATCACAACTCAAACCTGACGTCACTAGTATAAAGTACATGCATATGCCATAAATTAGTTTGCCAGTAAAAGTGTCTATGCACCATCATTACAGTAAACAATGAGTTATCTCCATTCCTCCACTCGTATATCACACAGCGGCCGTGCTACACGTGTTTATGCATGTAATGAAGCGCTGAAGAAGCTCATAATTTAAAAGAAGAGGTAGCATATACATGCCGTCTTCATCTGGTTGCTCATACTCTGAACCCCTCTGATCATAGACACTGTGACGTCAACCATCAGACACACACGGCTGCTTTAGAGGAATGTAAATAAACATTTCCAGTTGATAAGCAGAAACATTGATTCTGACCCACTGCTCTGTATAGGCCTTGTTCTGAGTGAAGGTTGCAGAAATGTTTAGAATGCAGCAGTGCTGCCAGATCTCTTTCAGCAAAGGTCTGGTTATGGCAGAGCTGTAGAGCATGCAGGGACAGGCCCTCTTTCCTGCGGTGGGTTTGCAGACATGTTGCAGTGTTAACCGACTTTGGGTGAAGGTAAATTTGAGCATCTCACTGTGGCGTGTGAGGCATTTTAACGCTTGACCACATCCTCCTTGGTGCTATTCCTCATACACTTCCTGTTTCAAAGGACCAGACCTATTCAGACAGGTGCACTGAAGTTTCGAAGGCTTTTTTGGTCCGCTCTTCTGTTTTCTCATTGGGTGGGTGTGATGTCAAGAATGTGAACTTGTTCAAAGTGAAGTTGCCGCGCGTCAGTTTCTACAGTGGTTACTCATTAATGGAGTGCTCAGATACAGATCAAAGTAAATGTCAGGATATTTTTACAGGCCTCAGTATCATTCATTCCTCCAATTGCACGGATATTCTCACTTGTGATAGATAATGACCATGAGCTTCTGTACATATTGCCTGAGCTTCAATAAGCAGACATAACAAACAAAAAAAGCAGGAAATACTTGAAATGGGAGATTAAATGGAGATGCATGTGTTTTCTTGTGTAAATAGCATGTGGTGTACAGGTTCTAAATAAGTTCCTATTGAAGGTGATATGTTATGGATCTTACTGTAACTGTCTTACCCTGTACCTCTGGCAAACCTAGCTGAGGTATTGCAGGCAGCTGCTTTGTAAAGGAACTGTGTGGTTCAGATCTATGTGGAAACCAAAGACTTTGAGCAACAGCAAAAAGCAGACCGGATGTTTTCACATGCTAGTTATGGGGGATTTAAAGAGTCACAAGAAGTCAGCTGTCATGCAGTCTGGTGTCAGACTTTAAAGTGAGTGATTAGCAGTGGTGGACGAAGTAATCCTGTACTTGTGTTAAAAGTGTTAAAAGTTAACTACTCTTTTCATATTCAAGTTGAGTAAAAGTACATAAGTACTTACATTAAATTAAGTAGGCCTATGAAAAGTCAAAGTACTAATAGGACAATACTTTATTTTTTTGCAATTCAAGTGAATGTCTATCGACTGCAAATCACATCATTAAAACCTCTGTTTTCTTTAAGGAAAATGAATAGCAAGATCTTAAAAGCTGATATTGTATGGGTAAGAGGATGTGTTAATTTAATTTAATTTAACTTGAATTATTAAGTGTATATTTAATACTATATCTTATATTTAATAATTAAAAATAATTAATAATTAAAAAAAATCTAATGATTGATTTATCTTATGTTACTGTTTTCACTTCAATATAATTCTATCGATTATAATCTTGTAATATAAGATTAAATGAAATCCCAAAATACTTTATTAGTGTCCATCATTGGTGGTTTAAAGTGTTATTTCTTTAGTCTGTCATGCATAAAAATCATTTTTATTGGGAAATGTGTGAAAATGTGTTATGACGATATGTCAGCATTCAAGCCACATGACGTACTCTTTCTGGTTCTCTCTCTCTTTCCGAGTCTCTGTTCATGAAGAGAAGATTAATACACACCAGAGTGATGAATGCGTCTGATGAGCCATGGAGCAGCAAGCCACAGATCAGGTCTCATTACAACTGCTCTCCTTCAGAGACCCAACACCCCTCACTGGTAAAGAGTTTCAAGAAAAAGGTCGATGGATCACGTAAACCTCACAATCATCCATCACTAAACAAAACTTTGATTGCTTTTGTTCCTATATGGTTCATTTTTTAAAAACGTAGCTGTACTTCCTGTCAGTGGTCTTTGTGTGCTGTGAATGTGTGTTAAACAGAACACGACTCTGTGGGCAAGTACACACTGAATAAATGGGCTGAAAAGGGTATTGTTTGTTGTATGATTCTGACCAAGTGAACCAAAAGACACAAAAGGAGGGACAGAGACACAAAAAACACATGTGACTGGAAGTGAGAGACATTGGGCCTGGTGTCATCCTGAAGTACATGTTCCAGTAAACCATCCATTCCCATCAGTGTTGTAGTGGATTGCATTTCACCAAAGCAGAATCATGAAGTGCTGCTCTGATGGTTGTTTGTCTCAACTGTAGCACATGACAACCCAAAACCCATGTGCAACCAAAAGCAAAATTTCATTCTCTCTCTCTTTGATTCTCCTTTAAAGTCTCTTTGTGAATGCATTGTGGGATAGCTCAGATCAACCCCAGACTCTTTCATACAGTAAAAGCAGAAAAGATGAAAACAAAGTGCAATTTGAGCCAATTAAATGTGACATAACACAAGAGACTTTAAACTCAATCACTGGCTTCTCTTTTCACTGCCTCAGAGTGTGTTTTGGAAAATTAGGGCTACAGTAAAAAATCTCACTGTCAGGGTTCTGTCCCTTCTGTCTAGTCTATTTCTTGGTTTTGTGACAGAGCCCTGACACTCCTGTTTTGTCTTGTCTGTGTGCCTTGTTTCATGTGCTTTCATTTCATGTTTTGTCTTATGCTGTGTTTTTGCATGCAGCTTGTGTTTATCACTGGCTGCGTGCTTTCATGTTGTCATGTTTTGTGTGAACACGTGGCTTATGAGTGTTCTCATTAGCTGCGTGTTCATGTCTTGTTTTGTTGGGGTACATGGCTGGTGATTGTGTTTGCTGGCCATGTGCTCATGTGTTTGTCACCTTTGGTGAGAGCACATGGGTTGTCATGTGTTTCCTTGTGCCATGTGCTCTCCTGTCGATTGTCTACCCCTCCCAACTTGTTACCTGATTATTGATTAATGTCAAGTCAAGTCAAGTCAAGTCAAGTCAAGTCATACCCCTCTGAGTATTTTTGTTTGTAATTTGTTTTATTTTTATTATAAAAAAAAAAAAATTGTTTCCTGTGCTTGAGTCCTCGCTCCTTTCACCTACCCATCACCTGACACTCACAAATTCTGTTGTGCAAAGAGATCTATTTCTCTGTGTGGAAACTAGTTACAAAATGTGTGCAGACTGATAAAGGGAGCTGAAATGAGCTGTCACTGATTCTGTGTGCGTTTGTGTCCTCATAATCTCAAATAAATACTGCCGGCTTTTTTGTCAGCTGGCTTGTGGAAACTCTCCTCTTTAAACAAGGCTTCATTCTTCATGACCTGCATTCTTCTTCTGAAATTATCAGAGTCGATCTGGGTACATTAGGTCTCTAGTGGGAGGTCAAAGTGGAAATAGTGTTTAAGATATATGTATTTTTATTTTATATTAAGTTGTTATGAAATTCAAAATAATATTTTTTTCTGGAATGTAGTGCAGTCAAAAGTCAAATTAAATGCCAAGCTCCAAAATGACAAAAAGTTCAAAAAAATATCATAAAATTGACCCACACGACCCATGCAGTATATTCCAAGTCTTAATTCAAATTACATTTTTGCGAAACAGGCTGAAATTAAAGTCGTCCCCTCCATCGTAGTTGTCAAATCAAATTAGGTGTCAATGATGTAGGTGTGACATCATGGTGTTTAATCACAAGACACATACTAATCAATTGTGTTTAAATTGCGGCCATTGGTGTTGGTGTGCCATTTTTGTAGTCAATACAACTTTTGTAGTCCATTCAGTGAATAAAAACTTTTAATTTTGGTCTTTGTCCTAGACAAAGCTATCATATGACTTCAAAAGACTTGGAATCCAGTGCATAAGTCGATAATAATACTTTATAAATAACCATACATTTATGTTGTATGGAAAGGAGAAAATTGGACTGTCATTTGTTACATTTCGCAAATGCATATCCAGGATCAAAAACCTCGATGTGAGCAGAATTGTGTAATCATGTCCTTTGGGTCAGCAAAAAAACTCCTTGCTCTCTCTCTCTCTCTCTCTCTCTCTCTATTACAGTGGTGAAAATATCACAGGCGCTGAAACTTCAGCAAATCAAAGCAACAAAAAAAGAAAGAAAGAAAGAAAGAAAGAAGAAAAAGAAAAAGAAAGAAAGCATAAAAGTCTTGGCTTAAAGTGATAGTTCAGTATCCAGTGCTGCAGTCAGGGTGACGGAATGAATAACACATCCTCTCCCCATTCGTTTCACAACACAATGTGCGAGATCAAATCACAACCACAAACAGAAACGTACCAGTGAACAAGTCAACTGTCTGCTCCCCAACTGAGTGCTTTTCCTAAATTATTATTATAATAATATAAAAAAATTATTATTATAATTATTATTTCCGTATATGTCCACAGTGCACTCTCAACTCAACATCTCCTGACTCAGTGACGCACAAATGAAGAGAATGAAATGGCACTCGCGGGTGATTACGAACTGACTCACATTTGCCTCCCACATCTTTTCTTTTTCAATGCATTTATACTATGCTGTCATGAAGTGATTAGTTTGTTTTCAAAATACTTTCTGTGGGATTTGACTTTTGTCCTTTTCGTGCTGTATTTGACTTTCCCGTGTAACTGAGACAGTCTGTCCCTAAAGAGTCACTTGCTGCCCTATCTAGTGATAAGCCAAGAGAAACACAGTCCCACAGGACACACGTGATAAGGCTTTCCCTCTCCTACCCCAACATTCACACATCAGGCAAACATGATCAAGTGTGACAAGTGAATGTTGTTTTACTGCACTGGCATTTTTTACTTTTTACATAATTACTGTTTTAAGTATAAACAAGTGAAAAATACACTTATTTTCAACATACAATACATAAAACAAATCTTAATATCATAGTGGCAGAGATTTTTCATTGATTATTTATGCTTGACATTTATGAGTGAGTCACTGAATCACTTAGGCTATTCAAACGGTTGATTCATTCAGGAAGGCAATAAGCCTTTAAAAGTGAATCATTTGTTATTTGAAAAACACTGATTCTCACATGAGGAATTATATATTCCACTGTTGTGTGCTGCTCAGAGACGTGTGGCGGTTAATAATGTTGTTGCTTTGCTTGGAATTTTTGTTGGTGGAGCAAAAATAATGTAACTGACAACATAGTGTCTAAGAATTCTAACAAGTTTGGGGTCAGAAAAAAAAAAAGAAAGAAATTAATACTTTTATTCAGCAAGGATGCATTAAATTGACCAAAAGAGTGACAGTAGTACATAGTTACTGTTTTTTAAATAAATACTGTTCTTTTGCCTTTTCTATTCAACAAAGATGCCCGCAAAAAATGTTCATGGTTTCAACAAAACTTATTAGCATCAGTAATTTTTTAACTGTGATATTAATAATAAGAAATATCTGGTAACGCTTTAGATTACAGCCTGAAAAGTACTGCGTAATAAGACGAATTTACAGTGTTACATTCTGTAATTATAGTGTACCTATAAAGTACTTACATAAGGGAACAATATGTAAAGTTTGGGGAATCAAGGGTCAACAACGAGGAGAAACAATTTTTTATATTCTAAGTATTATAGAACTAAAGGCTACTTATTCTACTTTTATGATACAACAATATTACATTTAAGAGCAATTTAGTGAGAACATACACTGCGTACCTTTTTGTAATAATGGTGTACCAACATACTGTATGGGCTTTTTAAAAATTACAGGGTATATCTAAGCATTTATATGTTTCAAGGCAAGTAAAGCTAAAACTATTGTTTTTAAATACTGGGGAAATATATTCTCGTTCCATGTAGTTAGAGGGTAAGTACTAAGTACTACCCGGTAACCTTTATTTAAAAAACAACTTATTACAGTTGGTCTGAAGCGCTAGTCTACAGTTTTTAAAAGTTATATTAAATATTGTAATTTTTCTTACAAACACCTATCGTTTCACTTCAGAAGACATTGATCCCTCCATTGGGGTCGTATTACTGCAGTTATTGCAGTATGTGCTGTTTGATGCTCCAACTTTTAGAAACACACAAGCTTGCATTATATGTACTCCCAGAGATTATTTGTTTTTCTAAAAACCTTCATTTGTGTTAATCTGAAGAAAAAAAGTCGTATACATCTTGGATGGCATGAGGGTAAAAGATGAGTAAATGGTGAGGGCGTATTTCTGATTGTACCGCATTTTCTTTTAATACATAATACAGAATAGCAAGACATGATTTCTTCTTCAGATTCATCAGTGGAAAGAAAGAAACAGAGGAAGAGGAACAAAAGGAAGAAGCCAAGCAAGAGAAAAAAGGGGGGACAAAACTTGTTACTTTCTGTCAAGACTTAAGCATTTGAAATGAATTGATGATTAAAAAAAGCAGTTTTAAATGAAAAAGAAGTGTTGTAAACCTGTTTTTAATGAAGTTGTTTTTCAAATAAAGGTTTCAGAGTGAGTGATATAAGATTGTGTGTATGTATTATTATTGTACTTACCCTGTAACAAGAAACAAGCAGAGGTGGAAAGAGTAATAAAATATTCTACTCAAGTAAAAGTACTACTACTTCAATGAAATTTTACTCAAGTACAAGTAAAAGTACCGGTCTAAAAATCTACTCAAGTAAAAGTAAAAAGTAGCTCATTTAAAATTGACTCAGAGTAAAAGTTACTGAGTTACTTTAACAGCGGGGGTGGGGTGGGGTGGGGGACCCTCCCGTGTAGGGTTGTAATGGTATAAGATTTTCACAGTATGGTAACGTCTCAGAAAATATCACGGTTTACAGTATTAATCAATTGTTAAATAAATAAACTGTATTATTAAATTATGGGTATTATTATTATTATCATCAGTTAAAATGACAGTTAAATTAATGTTTCTTTTTATTAGGGGTGTAACGATATTCGAACCAAACCGAAGAACCGCGATACAGAACCCACGATTCGAATGGCGATACTCTCATGGCGTACCGAACACGCCCCGCCCTGCAAGCTACCCCGGCCCCGCCCAGCCCATTGATTGGACCTGGAATCAGTGTTGCCAAGTCCGCTTATTATAAGCGACTTTGGGCTTGTTTTTCTGTAAAGTCGCTTACAAATATTGGTAGTCGCGGGTCGCGTTTTTTTTTGGGCTTGTTTCTAAAGTGTAGTTGCTTATTTGGGCTTGTTCTCAGCTCGTTGTCAAGCAGATATTTTCTATATGTTATTTAAACGTAGGAGTTTGTCTTGCCTGTTCCCTCTGTCTCTCCCCTTTCCCTATACACAGAGTTTTTTTCCCACCCACATCCTGCTTCTAATTGGCTCTGACCCAGATGGCAATGAGTACTAGCCAATCAGAGGCAGAGCAGGGCAATCGGGTTTTTTTCTGGTTAGGAAAACGTCAGTGAGTGACGTTTAAATGAAAATACGTGCGAGTCGCGACCGATGGTGACTGGACTGTAGGAGAGTTTTTATATATAAATTATATTTTTAGATATTATAGATATAGATATAATAGTTTAATATCGTTTAACCCTTTAACTGTCACTCCCCCTTTTTTCGCATAGACATGAAAATCACTATTCAAACTTAAATGGTTGTAATTCAAGAATGCTTTGGAATATAGACCTATGGTTGGTCTTGTTTTAAAGAAGACATTTGCCAGATTAATGTTGAAGTGAAGTATTATGAAGTTATGAAAGTGAAACAGAAAAAAAGTTATACAAGTTTGAGTTTATGAAAATGAACAATTTAAAAATATAATTATTTATATTTTATATAAAATATATATTACAAAATATATTTTACCCTAAAACTGCCAGAAAATGTAAGCCAAAAATCTGAAGAAGTTGTGTTCCAAATTTTAGGTTGATATCTCAAAAAATGAGCTTTCAGTAAGATTTTATTTGGCTGCGCAGTACCAACATTTTTCACTAGATGGACAGCCAAGCTTCATTACAGAAGAAAAATAAACTACCGTGTGCACAGTTTTACAAAACAGGGCACAGTTTACCAATCTGTGCACTTGGATGTAAATTGACAATCTGTACCCAAAGTTTAAAACTATCTGTCACCACGGATTGTAACAGTAGCGGCAGCGCGGAGTAAACGCGAGTAAACGCGATCATCTCTTCCTCAGTTACAGAATAAACATGAATGGACACCTGAAGGTATGCTGAAAAATACAGTATACTTACTGAAAGGCATCATAACTCGTGTAATCGCTCAATCAGTGTTTCAGCAGCGCAAAGACGTCAATAAAACTGCAAAGCTTGTCACTAGCATTTTATTTACCTCAGCAGGCAAGTGATTCAGTGTCCACAACTTGTTGGTTCCTAGAGAAATTAACTCTTGCACTAAATAAATGCACAATATTATCCTATATATTATATTTTACTTAACCTGTTAATTATATCTTGATTATTTAAAGTACGTTTAAAATATCTTTAATGAAAATGACAGCAACTGTGTAAATTATTATATTTCAATAACAAATTAGAATAAAGTTAATGCAAAAACTGCCTTATGTTCAGTTTACATGTTTTCATACAATGCGTTGGGTGTTGATTATTATATCTAAAAAATAAATAGCATCTAAATTTAGGCTCTGTTGTTAACCTTTAATGTTATAGTAATGTGCGGCTCCCTATACAGCATTAGCAGATTTTTAATCCTTGCAAAACGTTTAATTGTAATTGAATTAATTTTAAGACAAAGACAGCATTTTTTCATTAAACCACTGTTTAATTTTTTTTTTTAGCTTTCTAAACCGAACCGAGACGTCAAAACCGTGGGAAATCCGAACCGTCAGTTTTGTGTATCGTTACACCCCTACTTTTTATGATTTAATCCAAATATATTATCAAAAACGGTGGTAATCAAATGTAAATTTAAACTTGTGTCCTTTTATTTTTTGGGGAAGCGCTGCAAAAACAGATTTACTAAATTAAACCATGAACAAAAAACAATATTCCTTTAAATAATGTTCAAATAAAATGTATTATTATTGTTGTTATTATTATTATTTTGAGAAGTAGGCTACGTTCTACTGTATGCCTACAATAGTAATATATTTCTGTCATAATTTCTCCTAGTAACACCGAACTTTTATTTTGACGGGTTGTGAAGACCTGTTAAAAGTGTATTTGACAATGGATTTTCTCAAATAAAATTATGAAAATGCTCATTAGGCGTTCTCTCAGAGCAGCTCTGGTAATGTTCACGTATTCATATCCTCAAATTGTTTGTGAGACGCTGAAAACACCATGAACGTCACGAGTACTTGAGTATGTAGTAGACAAACGCAGCTCAGCAGAACAATAGGGTTATATATTTACATGCAGTATTTTTGTGCTTAGCTTAAATATTCACAGACCATGTCGCGATTGGATTTATTGCACAGTTCTACTTTCCATGTATTCATCCATCCATTATTTTACATGTTTTACGTGACATCTGCATTAAGTGAATTCCATTTTCATGACTGGATTCCGGGATTCCCTTTGCATCACGTAAATCGGGACATACCTTTATCTGCAGGAGGGATGGTGTCCTATATCCTCTTTTTGCAGCCACTTTGCGCCCACATTTTTTGCAAATTGGATATCTATCCTCGAGGACAACCACGCTTTTTTTCTACTTTTCATACTGGCCATAATTCGCTTTGCGCTTAGCTTTCAGCTTCAGCTGGGCGTCACCTTTTTTGCGCGTTTGTTCTCCCGCCCTTCAATCAATTCAGTAGTTTCCGGAGTGTGTGATTTTTTTCCCCCCCTTGTATTATTATTTTTTACTCAGTAACGGATATGATTTCAAATGTAGCTAAGTACAATACTTCTAAGAAAACGTACTTAAGTAAAAGTAAAAGTACAGATTTTAAAAACTACTTTAAAAAGTAGAAGTACACAAAAAAACTACTCAATTACGTAACGCGAGTAAATGTAATTCGTTACTTTCCACCTCTGGAAACAAGTGTATCTTTCCCCAATATTTAAGCAAAAGTTGCAATAGTTTCAGTTCTCAGTGCACTTTTGTTAAAAAGATTACAGTATATATGTACCCTGTCATTTTTAAAAAGCCTATATTGGTACATTATTAAATTATTACAAAAAGGTACACAGTGTATGTTCTCACTAAATTGCTCCCAAATGTAAGATTGCTGTATCAAAAAAGTAGAATAAGTAGCCCTTAGTTCTGTAATACTTACAGTTTAAATATTTTTTTTTATTCTTCTGGTTGTTACCCCTTTATTCCCCAAACTTTACATATTGTTCCCTTACTTACATGTAAGTACTTTATAGGTACACTATAATTACCGAAAGTTACACTGTAAAATCGCTTTAATTATGCAGTACTTTCCGGGCTGTAATCTAAAGCGTTACCAAATGTTTCTTGAACACCATTTTAGCATTTCAGAATGATTTCTGAAGGATAATTTGACACTGAAAACTGGAATCATTCACATTTAAAAATATATTAAAATAAAAAGATGATTTTAAAATGTAATAATATTTCATAATATTAATAATTTTTACTGTATTTTTATTCAAATGTAGCCTTGGTGAGCCTAAAAGACTTCTTTAAAGTCTAATCTAACAAATCCCAAACTTCTGAATGTATATAGTGTGTTGCATTGAATAATTTCAAGATAGATTATTCGATCACAATATTCATGTCAACCTTTACTCTAAAAAAAAATCAAACGCTTTTCAACCTCAGTTTACCATTCTGTTTTCCCAAAGTTTAATGTCTTAAGAATGAAACTACTGAACTCATGCTAAAGGGCATTGGGGCCTCCTAGAAAATGAATACATGCATCTCCCTGGCCTTTTACACAGACAAATCAACGTCACTTGAAAGCTTCTCTCCCCTCATCTGATGGTGAGGAGGATTTCTAAAAATATCCCCCATGAACACGTCCCCTGTGTAAACGCCACTCTTTAACACCACTGCCTTATGCGTAGTAGGTCGTTCTTAAGATTGTCAGTACAGTACATTGCGCTCTCACTGTAACTCTAACCTCCCTGACACAATTCCCTTTGTCCTTGCAATCTGCTCATCTATCTGAGACTGAGATGGTAAGCCTCTCCCTTTCATTTTGTATGGCTCACACATAAACCCAGAGCCTTCCGGTAATATTATAGGAAACTTTGCATGGCGCACTCTAATTTTAAAATAGGATGAGTGTATGACATCATAGGTGTTAAAGTACTCTAACCAGGCGGCTAATATCTTCTCCCACGGTCCCACCAATCAGCACTCGATACGAACAGGTGAATTGTGTTAGGACTCATTAGCACAGAACACCATCTGCTTTTTTAGCTTCCTGTATATTCCTGTTCTGGGAACAAATAGCAAGCTCTAAACCCCCCACTGCTGGGACAAAGTGACGGACAAAGGCAGAGTTGTCACAGAAACATGCTACTTTAAATGCGATACAGAGAAAAACAAGCCGTGATGTTTTTAGTTTTAATCACAACCGAAAAGAACATTATGTGTAATTAGTGTTACAGGACCCTTCTGCCAGACAGATGATAACTCGATAGCTTGTTTTGTTCCACTCAGTGAGACACTGTGTTGCAAGAGGACAGTACATTCGATCATGGCAGTAATTGCATGAGTGCTGCTGGCAGTAACTCATGCTGTCATAATGGAAAGGAAGCGGCACCTAATGCACTATAAAACCACACATAGAACCATGTTTTGAAGACACTTCCAAGCACTCTCTGCTGAGGTCTTCATGTTGACACACAAGTTGAATGAACAAACGATATGACAACAGGTCCAAATGCTTGTGTTCAAGGTATTTCATTGAACACTGGTGTCTAAAGCACAAACACTGTTTAACTGAAATAATACCTGTCTATATTGTTTGAAAGGCCTGCATTTTGGGGGACTAGGAAGCTTTTTATTTCTTCACTGTACAAAATCTGTGATATTTAATGTAAAATAAACTCCAAAATGGCAGCTGTGGTTGCTAGAACTTTACTGGAAAAATATACAGCTTTGTGTGAGGGAAAAAAACTGGTTTCACACACAGGGTTAATTTAGATTAGGCCAGAATTTGGCCTTAGTTCAATTAGGGAATATAAGTAGCTTTTAAAAATGTATCTTGGAAAAAACATTACTGGTGTGCATCTTGAGACAAAACAATGGCATTGACATATTTTAAGATATGTCAGTTCAAGTTGCTTTCCGTTAAAACAGCTCAAACATGCATTTTAGTCTGGGACTAAAACCGGGGCAGAAAATTGTTATTGACAGTGCTCACATTCAAATTTCATTAATGCAGTGAATATATGCATATTCAAACTTGGCATGTTTGCAGTAACAAGACGCATAAGAATCAAATGGCTATATATGACTTGTAACAGCATGCAAGTAATTCGGGTTTAAGATTTTTTTGTGATTATGGAGCTTGACAACTCCTGGTCACCATTGACTTTCATTGTATTTAAAGAGCAGTGTGAACCTTCTGCTAAACCCACTGAAGAATGAATTTGGAATTCATAGAATTTAAATTTGAACTATCCCTTAAAGTGCTTCAGCTAAGCAACAGATCAGTCTAAATGAATGAATTCTGTGAGGACACATCTTTAATGTGCACTATTTGTTCAACATTCATTTCATCTGCTTTTTCTACATGATTTGCTAAATTTGATCTCTGCTTGAATCGCCAAATGTCCTCTGCCTGGCCAAAGTGTGCACACTCAATATGAGCATGCTAAAAAAAGCAATTGAATTCATATCTTCTCATCTTGCATGAATAAGCAAAATGTGTGTGTTGTGTGTGAGTGTGTTTGACCTAAGGGCAAATTGCCCTCGCCAATACTGAAAAAGTCACCGGTCTAAAATATAAAAATGCAATAAAAAGCAACATAATGTACTGTTTCTTTCTGGTTAGATGAGAGTGGCTGTTCATAAACTTTTAAAGATCATCAACAATTAAATTAATTAATTTCTTCTATAAAGCAGTTCTGCAAAAAATGATGTCATCGTCCAGCTCAGTTCTCACTCAGATTTACATATCTTACATTGTTGCAGCACCTCTTCTCAGTCTGTCAGTAACGCTCTCTTTAGTTCTGGTCTCTATGAAGCCCCTCCTTCCGAAAAGTGCAATGTGCTCTGATTGGTTGGCTGGAACAGTGTATTGTGATTGTCAATCGCTACAGCATGTTTCAGAAATGTCACACCCCAAACCATTACCGCGAGTTTCAACATACTTTGGCTGAGTCCAAAATTGTATACTCTCTTTAGTAGGTACTTATTTTGAATAAGTAATTACTTCATAACCACTAAAAAAGTATGTTCTATATAGTATGAATGTGTGTTGGATGAATGTAATCTGGACGTACTACATTCACCATGTTGCCATTATTATGTGTGTGACCTACCAGCGTCAGTTATGTTGCTTCAAAAGCTCGCCGGAAGAAGTAGGTCATCTGGGTACTTTTTGCTGACTCTTTTATGAATACTCTGAATTCAGACATACTTCTTTTGTCACATACTGTTTTTCGCCTACTATATAGTAGGATAGTATGCAATTTCGGATGCAGCATGTTAAACAACTCAACCAGGCCTCGCCTCTTTTGTATGAGTGTGTATTGGGCAGGAATTATTTAAATGAGAAATATTGTGATATGTATGTTCCCGGAAGAAAACTCAAGAGGCAATTGAGGCATTTCAGAGAGTTCAGAAACAGTGCTTACTGATATTGAGTGGACTTTGTGCTTAGTAACTTTGCAGATCTTTTTCATGCTCAAACAGCAACATTATACACTAAAGTAAGTTGAAAATGTAAAAAAGCATAATAGGACCCCTTTATTATTCCAGTTCTGTCCTGACTGTTCTTTGCATCCTTAAAAGCATTTTATTCCCTTAGAACAGTAAGTTATCAAATTGACTTGTGACCTACATACTGAGCTGTTTCTTTTCTGTGCCAGGTGACAGAGATAAAGCCCTGTTACAGGGCTTCCTGTGCAGCACGGTCACTGTCAACTGAAATTTCATTAACCCAGCACGTTTTTAAACAGCTCAATTAATCTCTCATCTACACAAGCTTGCATCCTCATGCACAAAAGCACACTTGTGCCACTAATATGCAAACACTCAGTCCTACCCTCCCTGCTGAAACAAACCTACACAACTGCACTCACATTCTCTCCTATCTCAGCCCCTGGATCCCGTGTACTTTAATTTGTTTCACTTGGAGTTATTTGTGTCTTCACTAAAGGATGCTTCAGAGTCTTTCCTGGAGGCTGATAGCTTACGGTTCTCTCTTGCTCCCTCACATAGCACAGAATGAAAAATGATACTCCCCTCTGCTTTTTTACTTTCCAGGACAAGAGGGCAATTACTCTATTAGGACAAAATGTGCACGCAACCAGATCTGTAGTTTCAACAGAGTTTGCATGAAGGCACTAATGCACTAATGGGTCTTGTGCTCTGCCAAAAATGTAAAAGAGTGAATTAAGATGTCCTTTACAGCCAAACAAAGGGGCTGGTATCAAATGTCCTGAATGCATTCAAAACCACAAGAGCCCTCTGTGCATGAGCGGAACTGGGTGAAAAATGGTTTTTCTTAATCCGGAGCATACTGTACGATTTATAATAGTCCTTTACGATTGTACGAGCATGTTCCCCGGTATAAGCCATGTGTCACAGACATTTAATCTTAGTTTCATTAGCATGGACTTTTAGTTTGTTTTCACCAGTTTCCTGTCTTTTAAGTTTTTGAACACCTGCCATCAAGCCACCTGCAATCCCTGAGGACCCAAGAGAGTTACATGTCTTTCGCACTGTGGATAGATGGATCAACATTCACAGTGAGCGAAGAGGAGAATGATAGCAGCCTAATCCAGCCACACCTCACATAAGTCTCGCAGCCAGACCCACAGCTCAGCCCACCATCACCCAGCACCACGGAGACGACGACGCCTGAGCCCCCCGCAGACGGAGAGCATCTGCCCGCCACGAGTGAGCCACCTGTGACGACAGCGCCAGCCATCACCCTGGAACCGATGCCCCAAAGGGAGTCTGACCAGGGGTGTGAGCCGGCGACTATCGTACCAGTGGGAGTCTTAGTGGAG
This sequence comes from Siphateles boraxobius, assembly GCF_051911475.1. NCBI lineage: Eukaryota > Metazoa > Chordata > Actinopteri > Cypriniformes > Leuciscidae > Siphateles > Siphateles boraxobius. The sequence continues at coordinate 25,080,251 of NW_027509186.1, read as the reverse complement.
CTTGAGACTGAGGACTGTTTAATAGACTGGGACTCGGAGGTAATGCATCCCACCCTGAATCACTGTACTATCAACATCTGTGCACTCATCACCACTGGATAAGCTCACCATAATGACTGTATTTTCACCCTGTACAGTGAATTATCGTCTTTGATCCCGCCCAACCTCCCTCTCCCACGTCCACTACAGATCTCTGCCAGTCCCTCAGCCCTGCCTCAGTTGGTTTCCTGCAGTCCCCAGTGACGCCTTATGGCTCCACCTCCGGCTACTGTTCCCTTGGCTCCACCTCGGCCCCGTCGACAATAACTGTGCAATAACTAATAAGGGTGCAATAACTCCTCCGACCCTTGGCTCAACCTGAGATCCTCAGCATTTCGGCTCCACCAGGCTCCCTAGTCCCTCCGGCCTTACCTTGGTCAGCCATCACCATGTCTGTGCTGCGGACTTATGAGCCATTCGAGGGGCTCCGGCTCTCCACCCCTTTGGCTCCAGCGGGCTCCGCCCTCCCTCCGGCTCCACCTGGGTCCTCTGTTGCACCGGCTCCGCCTCGGTCCTCGGATACTCCGGTTACACCTTGAACGCTCGTCGCCGCAACTCGCCTTGGTCTCCAGAGCCAGCGGTGTCACTCAGGCCCATCAGCTCTCCGTCTGCACCCTGGGATCCCCTAACATCGCCTCTGTCTCAGTCGACCGACCCGTGGATGTTGTCTGACATGTCCTTGGCTCCTACCTCCATCGACTCCCCCCTGGGCTGTCGTCATAACTGCGCTCTGGGTCTGCAACATCTGGCCACTCCTCTTGTCAAAACCTTGGATGCTCCCACCATCTGCTCCTCCGTGGGTTCTCTGCCATTCTATCTTCCTGTTATTACCAGCCCTTCGCCTACTCCTCATCCTCCAAAGCCACCACCCTCCCTCCCTCATCTCCTGTTTGTCTCTGTTTTGGTTACGGTGCGAGGTCGCGCCTTCTGGGGAGTGGCGTTTTCACAAACATTCATTCTTAGTTTCATTATCATGAACTTTTAGTTTGTTTTCACCCGTTTCACCAGCACCTCTTGATGGAAAAACATCACAATACACAATATTTTGTTCCATCAAGAGGTGCATCAATTTTTTATCAAGATCTTGTATTGACAATGCAAGAGTCAAGCACTCTGTAAAGTCTACTCCAACACCAAAGACTTTCAATAAATATAGGGTCTGGACTGGTGCCAATTCATGTGAAAATTCTTTCAAAATTCAAAATCATGCTACCTCCCAACCATTCTGTGACAATTTGAGCCTGATGAATCTGGAATATGGCCATTATACGTTTTCCAACATGGTTGTTTAAGAAATGAAAAGCTATACATTCCATCAGTTAGAAAGAACTGTTGCTAAACATGTAAAATGCTAGAAACATAATAATCACTGCAATAATGATCCGAAAATGAAGACGATGTGTGTGGAGCGAGAACTGGGGCCAGTTGCATAAACATAGTCATTATGTTAAGACTGTGACTTAAGTACTAGTACGACCAACTAGCGGGTAGTCGAGGGGAAATCAGTCTTACTTTTTAGCATCAAATTAGACCAATCTCCGTTTTTATGTAACTTGCTTAAAACAGTTGTGAACAGTCTTCAAGAAAAAAATGTGATGACTAAATTTTTTAAATAAGGCAGTTTATGCAACTGGTCCCTGGTTTGTTGTTGTCTCAGTAATTGCATCATCATTTTTGGCACTCCGGTTGGTTTTTGATTTGATGGTCCTCAAAGGAGAAGTCACACTGCAGTACTGTGCCACAAATCTTCTGACACTGCCAGAATTTCATCGGAAGTAAAATTTGATTGCAACAGACATTAATCGGCTGTCGGCGAACGGCAAACTAGTGATCCAAAGACTTCCGATTTTGGCCTAGAATCAGAAGAATCTTTTAGGATTGTCAACATTTGTCTCAGACAGGCAAATCGTGACCAAAATTGTACAGTGTGAAGTGTGAACCCGGCTTTACTTTTTTATTGAGTTATTTGGGCATTTCATACTTATTTTAGCAGCAAAAAAAGTCTACATTTGGTCACACCTAAAAATTCAGCAAATTCATTGCTTTAGATAGCAAAATATAACATATTTTTAGGATACTGTTGAAGTTACTTTTAACTAGTTGCATTACTTTATCACATTAACACTGGACACAAAGTTTGACAACTAAAAGTGTACTTTTTATTAAAATTACACAGAAAATAATTTGGTGTGAGATTTACTTTGAAACAATTAACAAGAAATTTCACAAATAATTACAAATAAACGGCAATTAAGTGTGAAATTTTGAAGTAGAAGGCCTGAAATAGTATTTTCTTGTAAAACATACTCTCGTTCGTTACATACTACATTTGTTTTATTTACAACTTTTAAAAGGTATTTTATAAAGTGTATATCTATTGTTTCATCGTTTAAACCATGACATAACCTAATCAGTTTTCACATATTTGCTAAAAAAAAAAAAGACATTTACAAGACTCTATGTTTGAGAACTTCACTGAAATACTGTAACACTTGCTTTTCTCACAACCCTCCTCTTACTTCCTCCAACTCCCTCAGCAGTACTTATATTTCATTATATTATCACAATGATGACGTCAGTTATTAGGCCCTTGTGCTCAGTTTCTTAAATCACATGCAGCAGATTCCAGTCTAACCACAGTGTAGAGCTGATCCCTGGGATTAAAGAGTCAGAAATGGAGACAGAGGTGTTTTAGTCAGTTGACTAATAATGACATGGAGGAGATTGGGGTTGTGGACAGCTGCTGGTTGGGTCCAAAGACTTCCTCATGTTTTGCTTTAGCTCAAAGAGGCCTGTGGGTTTCAATTTCTCCAGACCGGGATCATTTGACCATGTGGGGATCTCCACACTGAGCAGGGTGGAGCTGAATTCTGGCTCGGTTACATTATTGCGGCAGCAGACCGCTGTCACTCTGTAATGAGATCTGTGTCACAGGCTTACACTTTTAATGGATTTACTGCATAGTTTGTAGTCTATTCATCATGCATTATTTTAGTTTCGTATTTTTCCAGTTCCTTCTAAGAAAATGAATACACTCAAGTAAACAACCTTAAGCATTTGTTTAGGTGAATAAGTTATTAACAAGTTAATAACAAGTCTGGGTCATACTTATTTAAATACATTTACTCAGAAAGGGTGCAATAACTTGCAAAAAAATCCTGAAAAACATGCATCATCGTTTTGCATGCATCATCCAGGTGCGGTGACGATCACTACGTGCAGAGCGGATTCCAGGTGAGCAGATCCTCCTTTAGTTAGCTTGGCGTGAGCAGACGCTGTTCATTGATACGTCTCCTTTTCTATTTCAGATACAGTAGCGGACACGGAGATCTCGGCGGGAACGTGGGACACTCAGACGAATCTCCAGGACTCGGGGAACATGGGACCAGGCAGGACTTCTGGGAACAGCGGGACAAGGATACAAAGGTGAGTATTTCAAAGGTGAGTATACGTTACGTGGTGGTTTTCAGGTTGACTTGGAGACTTCAGGAGACAGAGGGTTATGGTCTATTCCTGTTGGAGGCTTGACAAAGACTGAAGTGTGCATGGGTGTTTTGTAGAGCTGGGTGATGAGGTAATTGATGGTGCACAGGTGTGAGTGGTTAGTATTCCGGGGAGAGTGATCTTTGAATGGTGGATGGGAATGAATCTGATTGATTCCTGACACTACCCCCTCCTCCAGCGTCCGCGCCAGCGGACCCAGGACCCCGACGTCGCGGGGGTCTACCTCGAGGTCGAGGAGCAGGTTTTTCAGGATGTTGTTCATGGAAGTCAGTGAGTAGCATGGGATCGAGGACGTCCTTACGAGGTACCCAACACCTCTCCTCTGGTCCATAATTCTCCCAGTCAACCAGGTACTCGAATTGACCACCCCGACGTCGGCAGTCCAGGATCCTTCTTACAGCGAAGATGGATTCTGCTTCAATGGGGAGTACCGGAGGATTCTCATCTTGCGCCAGATCAGTAGAGGGAACTGGAACAGGTGAGTGATGGGGCCTCAGAAGGGAGACATGGAATGAGGGGTGGATGCGATACTGGTTTGGCAGACGGAGCTGGTAGGTAACTGGATTAATTTGCCTCGCTATGGGAAATGGACCGATGTATCTTGGACTTAGTTTGCGACAAGGTAGTCTCAGCCGGATATCCTTGGGTGAAAGCCAAACCAGTTGGCCAGGTTGGTATTCGGGGGTGTTGCGACGATGAGCGTCTGCGAAGTGACTGTGGCGGTTTATGGCTTGTTGGAGGTGATGGTGAGCTTGGTTCCATACCCTCTCACTGTTCCGGAACCAGGCGTTGACTGCAGGGACTTCTGAGGACTCCCCGGACCACGGGAACAGTGGGGGTTGGTAACCCAGAATGCATTGGAACGGGGTTAAGTTGGTGGAGGTTTGTCGAAGGGAATTTTGAGCATACTCTGCCCATACGAGATAGCGGCTCCAGAGATGCTGGTTGGCATGGCAGAAGGTACGGAGGAAACGTCTGACATCCTGGATTTTACGTTCCGCCTGCCCATTCACCTGTGGGTGATACCCTGAAGTTAGACTTACGGTTACGTTCATTAATGCAAACAAGGCTCGCCACACCTTTGAGATGAATTGTGGCCCCCTGTCTGACACAATGTCCTCTGGAAGGCCGAAATTCCGGAAGACATGTTCCATTAACAGTTCTGCGGTTACAAATGCTGTGGGTAAGTTCTTCAGGGGAATCAATTTGCACGCTTTAGAAAAGCGATCAATGGCCACCAGGATACAGGTGTTTTCCTCTGAGGGTGGAAGGTCAGTCACAAAATCAACCCCAATGTGTGACCAGGGTCTTTGTGGAACAGGTAGGGGCATGAGCTTTCCAGCGGGTAAGTGACAGGGATTCTTATTCATAGCGCACAGGATGCATCAGTCTTGACATCGCGGAGCATGTTGGGCCACCAGTAGCGGGTCTGGAGGGTGGAGCAGGTCTTGGTTATTCCAGGGTGACCCGTCCCAACGGATGAGTGTGCTGAGGAGATTAGTGACATGCGAAATTCATCGGGTACGTAAATCTTTCCGGTTGGGCACTCTGGAGGACTGGGCTGGTGTCGGGACAACTCCATCAGTTGCTCGTTTAAATCCCACTGAATGGGATTGACAAACATCCTTTCTGGCAAGATATTCTCGGGTTCTTCGTGGTGAGTTTCGGGGGCATGGAGACGAGACAGAGCATCCGCTCGGACGTTCTTTGAACCAGGGCGATAGGAGATCTGGAAATGGAATCGAGTAAAGAAGAGTGCCCATCTGGCCTGGCGTGGATTGAGTCGCTTTGCTTCCTTTAAGTACTGGGGATTCTTGTGGTCAGTGAGAACCAGCAATGGGTGTTTGGCGCCCTCTAACCAGTGTTGCCATTCTTCAAGAGCAAGCTTTACCGCCAGGAGTTCCCGATTGCCGATATCATAGTTTACCTCAGCAGGCGATAACTTGTGAGAGAAGAACGCACATGGCATAGGTTTGGGGGACGAGTTGGAGTACTGGGATAACACAGCTCCTACCCCAGTAGTGGAGGCATCAACTTCAACAATGAACATTTCCTCAGGATTAGGATGTCGGAGTAGAGGAGCTGTGGTGAACGCTGTCTTTAGAGACTGGAATGCGTGATCGGCCTCACCGGTCCAGAGCAGTGTCTTGGGCTTTCCTTTGAGGAGAGATGTTAGAGGGGCAGTTAACAGGCTGTACTGGTGAATGAACCTCCGGTAAAAATTGGCAAATCGAAGGAACCTTTGCAATTCTTTAACAGTCTGTGGGGTTGGCCAGGAAGCTATCGCCTTGGTCTTGCGATCGTCCATCTCTACTCCTTTTTCACTGAGTTGATAACCGAGGAACTCGACTGAGGTTTGGTGGAAGGAACATTTCTCTGCCTTAAGGAACAGGGAGAATTCACGTAGCCGTTGGAGTACTAGGGAGACATGTCGTTGATGTTCCAGTGGATCCTTGGAATAGATTAGAATGTCGTCAATGTAGATTATTACGAACTGATTCAGGTAATCTCGGAAGACTTCATCCATGAAGCTTTGGAAGATGGAAGGAGCGTTTACCAGACCATATGGCATAACCAAATATTCGTAATGGCCTGCTGGGGTGATGAACGCGGTCTTCCATTCGTCGCCTTCTCGAATTCGGATGAGATTATATGCGCTTCTCAAATCCAGTTTGGTGAATACCTTAGCCTCTCGAAGTTGTTCCAGAGAGGAAGGAACCAGCGGGAGTGGATAGCTGAACTTCACGGTTATCCGATTCAGGGTTCTATAGTCGATACACGGACGTAGTCCGCCATCCTTCTTAGGGACCAAGAAAAAACTGGCAGCAGCAGGTGATGTGGAGGAGCGGATATAACCCTGTTTCAAGGCTTCTTCAATGTACTGTTGCGTGGCTCTTTGTTCGGGGATAGACAGGGAGTAGATTCCCCTAGGGATGGGCTCTCCTGGAACGAGATCGATGGCACAATCCCAGGCTCGGTGAGGTGGTAATTTGGCAGCCTCGACAGGATTGAACACATCTGCAAACAGAGAGTAACAGGTAGGGATGGACACTGACAGGCTTTCTGTGGGGCTTTCAACGGAGGTTGAGTTCACTGGAATGCAGCCGGGTATGTTAACGATGGGCGTGATCGCGAGTTCGGCGGTCCTGGACGCACATTTACAAGCCCAAGTCAGTATTTTACCAGATTTCCAGTTGATATTCGGTTGATGTCGTATAAGCCATGGGCGGCCAAGGATTATATCAGTCTGACTGTTCTCTAATATGAAAGGTTCAAATAATTCATGGTGTGTGTCTTCGACACCGAGGATGACAGGTTTGATCTGAGATGTGACATACCCCTGATTTATGGTTTCACCCATCACTGCATGGATGGAGTACGGTCTGGTGGTGGCTGACTTCTCGAGCTGGAGTTTTTGACAGAGCTGTCCGGAAATGAAGTTTCCTGCCGACCCGGAGTCCACAATGCCTGTGGCAGAAACATGGAAAGTCGTGGATTTTAAGATCACTGATATCGTTAATGGGGCTGACACCGAATTGGTCGTAAAGACAGAACTCACAAGCATTCTGGGGGGTCGAGTTGGACATGACTGACGAAAATGTCCTCCCATTCCGCAATACAGACATAATCTTAGCTCTCGACGTCGGGCACGTTCCGCTGGAGACAGTCGGTGAGTATCCACTTGCATCCTTTCTCCACCTGCTTGGGATGGACCTTCCGCGGGGTACTGAGAGGTACTAGTGGGTCGTTGAGTTTCGAGATAGCAGCCCTGAGATCGTTGGTGCACGCGGAGAGCTTGCTGGATAAACTTTTCCACACCCAGGCTGTCATCATATATTGCCATTTGAAGACGGAGAGCAGGATTCAAACCACGTCGGTAGACAGAGATGAGCGCCTTCTCGTTCCACCCACTTGCGGAGGCTAGAGTGCGAAACTCCAATGTATACTCAGAAACCGATTTTCTGCCCTGATGCAGTTGCAGTAGTTTGTCGCTGGTGGAGGAATCATCAACTGGTCGCCCGAAAACTTCTTTAAAATGGTCTACGAATTCCTGTACCGACGAGGTAACAGTGGATTCCTGTAACCACAATGTTTCAGCCCATCTTAAAGCAGCCCCGGATAACTGTTGGATTATAAAAGCAATCTTCGATCTTTCTGTGGGGTACAATTGGGTCTGCTGTTCCAAAGCGAGCGAACACTGAAGCAGGAACCCGTTGCAATCCTCCGCCCAACCGGAGAATGGCGCTGGACGTGATGCTGGGTTCGCGAAGCAAACCATAGAAGAAGTGGGGCCTGTGGAAGTACTGAGCGTCGGCTGACTGGAATTCACAACAGCGGTTGTAGGTTGTACAGGATTATCACCATGGCGGGTAGACTCCATCGCGCTGTTTCTTTTCCTTTGTAGGTCAAGCCTTCTGTCAGGAGACAGGCACAGAGGCGGAGGTAAGTGAATTCAAACGTGAGTTTATTTACAATGATTCAAGTGACAAGGTGAATAGGCAAGGTTCAGGTGAAGGTGCGGTGACGATCACTACGTGCAGAGCGGATTCCAGGTGAGCAGATCCTCCTTTAGTTAGCTTGGCGTGAGCAGACACTGTTCATTGATACGTCTCCCTTTTTATTTCAGATACAGTAGCGGACACGGAGATCTCGGCGGGAACGTGGGACACTCAGACGAATCTCCAGGACTCGGGGAACATGGGACCAGGCAGGACTTCTAGGAACAGCGGGACAAGGATACAAAGGTGAGTATTTCAAAGGTGAGTATACGTTACGTGGTGGTTTTCAGGTTGACTTGGAGACTTCAGGAGACAGAGGGTTATGGTCTATTCCTGTTGGAGGCTTGACAAAGACTGAAGTGTGCATGGGTGTTTTGTAGAGCTGGGTGATGAGGTAATTGATGGTGCACAGGTGTGAGTGGTTAGTATTCCGGGGAGAGTGATCTTTGAGTGGTGGATGGGAATGAATCTGATTGATTCCTGACAGGAATAAATTACATGTTAAAATATATTAAAATATAAAACAATTATTTTTAATTATAATATTTTTTCACAATATTACACAATTTACTATATTTTTGATCAAATAAATGCAGTCTCAGTGCCCATAAGAGACATAAACATTAAAAAAAATCTTACGACCCCAAACTTTTGAATGATATACAATTATTTTTTAGAATATATTACATTTTAGACAAAATATGAACTATGTGATATAGGTGAGATTCACCTTATGGTAGAAGAATCGTTTGCCTACAGGGAATTATGTAACCAGTGTGATGACATTCATCAATGCAAGATATCACGCAAAATGAATGATTCCAAAGTCCGACAAATTTATTACTGCATTAGTTCCCATGCACTGCACACTCACATGAATATCAATTCAATCACCCCATGTGTTTGCACTTGGTTTTACACACCATTTAACACTTTTCTAATATGATAGGAAAATCAACAATGGAGCCCTTTTAACTTCTTTTTGTCTGTGCCTTAATGCAATCACCATTCAGAGACCCTATGTTGGGCGTCCTATTGATCAGGGAAGGCAGAAATTGAGTTTGGTGCAAAGCAGTGAGCAAGACAAACAGAGCATGAACCGATGGGCCACATTAGTGTAGGATGGCTCCTCTGTCTGCCAGGTGACAAGAGTTTACAAAGGCTGAAGTGAAGTGCTGAAGCACTTTACTAGAGACTGAGTGAGTGGGAATGCTTTTAAGGGCCTTGAATGAGGGGTCATTAGCGCCTGAGTGACTTCATCAGGCCAGACGGTAATGCAGGTTCCTATAGCCGCTGTGTTAAGGAAGATGGCATGCTTTAGTGCAGACATGAGCAAACACAGCACAAGGTAGGCTATGGCTCTTTTAGCCTGTTGACTAGCAGATTAGAACAGACCTCAGCCAATACAATCTAATAGCAGGTGATCCCAGCCTCTTGGCTGTTTGATGGCAAGAGGCATCAAGAAAGCTGGATAGCGCTTGTTCTATCCAGACTGGACTATTGTAATGCTCTTCTGGCTGGTCTTCCAAACCTCTGCAACTGATCCAAAATGCTGCAGCTAGAGTGGTCTTTAATGAGCCGAAGAGAGCACACGTCACTCCTGTCCTCATAAAACTGCACTGGTTGCCAGTTGCCGCTCGCATCAAATTCAAGTCACTGACGTTTGCCTACAGAACAACCACTGGCTCTGCTTCCTTTTACCTAAACTCATTACTTCAGACTTACGTGCCATGCAGAAACAATGCTGTCTTGTGGTGCATCTCGAAGAGGCACAAAATCTCTTTCTCTGACCTTTTCCTGGTCTGTTCCATACTGGTGGAATGATCTGCCTAACTCAACCAGAGCTGCTGAGTTCGTGGCCATTTTCAAGAAACGGCTGAAGACGCATCTTTTTTGGCAACACCTGATCCATTAATACAAACACTTTATCATCTATTCTATGTCTATTATCTTAAAAAAAAAAAAGTACACATACTGCGTTAGATTAAAATGGAAAGGGTCATAGCACTTGCATATTGTTGTCCTACTGTTAGTTTCACTGCTCTATTGTTCTCATGTGTAAGTCGGTTTGGATAAAAGCGTCAGCTAAATGAATAAATGTAAATGATGCATGCCATGAGCATGTGCAATGCTAGGTAAAATCATTACTGCTATCAAATAAGAGCGCAGATTCTTCTCTATTAAGATTTGTAGTCAGTTGTGTGCTGATCATGAGATCAGCAATAAGAAAAAGAGTGAATCAATTAATTATTAAAATTAACAAGCCTCCGGAGACAATTAAAACAAAGTATGCATGCACCATGCAAATGCACATACACATCTTAACCAACAGCCTAGGAATAAACTCAAACATTTGTGCATTGAATTTAAAGACTGACTAAAGTATTTGTGTGTTGGTGTGTGATTTAGGTTCACATGTAAAGCACCCTGAGGGAGTGTGTGGCCTCTTTTAAATGCCAGATGTGTCATTCCTAGGCTGACAGTGTCATATTGCTAACAAGGATATGCTCCAAGGCCTGCGCTAGAAGACGACATGTGAAGAAAAGCAGTGCTGCGGTCAGCGCCAGTGCAGATGAAATTTCGTGCCCAAATAAACAAGCATCTCCGTATCAACACAAGTGTAGTGTATCATTATGAGAGATCTGCTAACCAAAATATGGCATTTCCAGTCTTTGGCACACCGCATCACTGATTTCATATTAGCAATAACTGTCAAATACAAGCTGATAATATCGTAGTTATCATATTATCATCTTACAGAAATGACTCAACGTTCTAAACCCTCAGTAAATTCAGATACTAAGTAATTATTAATGGTAAAATAGCACCATCTAGTGGCACATATTCCATTATAAAATGGAAACATTATAAGATGTTTTGTAAGTGACAAACATTATATAAATCATAATTTATTTAGTTTAGGGATTAACATTATTCATTATTTAGTTATTAATGACTTATTAATACATAATGGCTAAGATTAATGATGTACATCTGTTTTAAATCAAAATGACAGAACAATACAATTTGCTCACTTTTGAGCACCCTTGATTGAAGTTCATTGAAAAGCACATCTAAGTGAGCTAAAACTCTTAATGTACACAAAGAAAGCTTTCAGCTTGTTTCCATTAAAGCTATTCTAATCCAAAAATTGCATTATGGATTAAATCATGCATTATGAATCAACAACGCATCACTCACAGTCATTATAAAGTTGCACAATAACATTCACATCACATCATTATTTAAAACCTGAAATAGAACACATAAGACAATTATAAAAGTATAAAACTTAAAAGCAAAAAATATGATTAAAGTCGCAACATACAAATGGTTGTATCAACGGTAAAATGCTAAATCATGAGCATGAGCTAGCATGAGCTGCTTGTTGGTCAGATACTTGCAATCTATTCTTTTTCCAATCACAAGTCTGTTCATAGAGGCATGATCTACATTTCCAGGCCTCCTCTATGTCCACCCCTTTGGGTTCCCTCTGGCCTGTCCAGTAGGCCAGATAACACTGAAGCTCTGTCCGTAGTTGGGCTTCACTGAAAGGAGCGACTCTGATCCCAATGGGTCCACTAGAGCCTTGGTGATAGTATTCAAGCTGAAGCAGGTCAATGCATGGAAGATCAGAACAAGAACATTTTATCAGTAGGGCATCAGCCAGTTCCTCAAAGGTAGTCACCTGAACCCCAATGCTTTTAGCATGGGCCTGGACTCCGGCTCCAAGCACTTGAGTTGAACGCAGTTTAAGGTGATTTAAAATATGGTCTTTCTTCACTTCCCCTCTCACCAGTCCATCAAATAGCAATTTATACAGGCCCACCTAAATAACAGATGGACAATTTAAAAAAACAGATGCAAAGATCCAACGGTCAATGGTGCATTAGAGTGTGCATAATAAAGAAAAGGAAAAGGGAAGAAAAATCTGTGCCAAGTTCTTAGAAATGCGCTTTTTGTATTCATGTTGGTTTCCCATGATTTTGAGGGAAAAAATGATGCCATTTTCCTAATTTTAATGTATTTTTAATGGTAAAAAAAAAAAGTATTTCTATAAATTATGAATTCAGTTTTGGGGAGTCAAACCACATGATTTGGCTGGTTGCACCACATGACTTCGATTCAGATATCATTTGTTCAAATATTTGTAACGGATTGTTAAAAGATAAAATTTTATCAGTGTTGTAAACTGAAAATAAAACTGAAACTATTAAAAATAATTTTTGGAAATTGAAATTAGGCTGAAATTGAATAAAATAAAATATGAAAAAGTATAACATGAAAATTAGAAGCTGAAATAAATACATTTAAGCTAAAGTACTAAAATTACATGCTAAAACTGAAATAAAAATAAATTTAAGCTGATATAAATCATTTAAAAAAAAGAATGACTGACAATATAAAAATAAAAGCTAAAATATTAAGAAATACTATAATTGTATATTCATTCATAATACTACAATGAAACCGATTTTTTTCTACTAAGAAATAATAATAAAAGATTACACCAAGCTACTTAATATTTCATCTCTAGAATTTAATTCTTTCATGAGGATTTATTATTATTATTATGACATTATGACACATATTATAATATTGTATCATCCTGACATTTTTTACTTAATAATCTTCAACAAAAAAATTAAATATCATGCTCTTTATAGAAAATAGAACAATTTGTATTCAGGTCATTGTAATGTTGGGTTTATTTTTTTTGGTAAATAAATTAATAGATGTCACAAATAAGCATCACATCATCGACCCTCACTATATGGCCAAATGTATGTGGAAATACAATGAAGTCCAGGAAAAACAAGGCAGCTGTGCACAAAAAGCACAGTGCGATCATTAACTGCTGCATCATGATGACCTGTAATAAATAACTCTAACTCACCTGTAAGCAGTTAACTTTATCTTGTGCAGAACTAGGCATGGAGTTGTGTTTGCGTGTCTTAAGCTCATTTAGGACTAGCTCCCCCTTCTGGTTATACATCAGTTCATCAATGACTCCCATGAAAAAAACACCTTCCTGCACACCAAACACAGGGAACTCTCGCACACGCTCCCCTGAAAAAAGATGTTTGAGAATTAAATGTTTATACTTCATCAAAGTACTAAAACAATACCGAAAATTATTTCTACACTGTCAACACACCTGCTTCTAACCGTGAAATCATGTGTAACATGTTGAGATGTTTGATGGCTTCTGCATCCTCTCTAGTCCGGATATCTATAGGGACAACATTCTGTATCTCCAGTTCTGGAGATGATAGGCATGGATGGAATTACTGAATATGCATGATACATTATGTTGCACTATACACAAAGTATTGAAGGCCAATGCAGTTTATTACATCACCTCTTGATAAATGTATTTCTGCTCCGACTTGCACCTCAGTCCGTTGCAGGTCTTTTCTTTTGAGATATGGCTTCAAAAGACTGTAGACGGTCTTCATCTCACACCAAGACTGGTCACACAGGAGAGTCACACTCAGATGCCGCTTGTGGAAGCGTTGCATTGGGCTGAGGCTGTTTTCATGGAGGCTCTTTCTCTTTAAACCCCTCGCATCATCAGCTTTTACTGCTTCTTGCGCCAAAGTCTCTTTGTTATGGCTGAAAAGAAGAAGAGCATTATGTTATTATGTGACGAGAAGAAGAGTATTATGTTATTATGTGACAACAGCAAAGAAAAAACATGTTGCAGAATGACGTGGGTTGCATGTCGGCCCACAATATTTAGAAACAATTTTTCTCTAAGCATCACACAAAAGACTTACTTGTACACTGATGAAGTGGACACACTGGGGCTGTTAAAGTCCACTGAGTTTTCGTAATCAGTTTCTCTACTGAAAGGACGCTGGGGATCTAAAAAGACAGAGAGAAAAAATACTGTTTACGTGTTTAATACCTAACAACAACAACAAGAACATACAAGTTGTATCTCATTTTTCTTTCAATGGAAAGAAACACAGAGATACAAACAAATGAACAGATAGGAAAAAACGCATGACAATCACAACAAATTCCCAAAATTACACAATATTTTGTGGCTCCCAATAGACATCGAAAACTACACGACATTTTACCGATATTTTGTTGCTCGCATGGGATGTTGAGGAATTCTGAGTCGCTAATGTCATCCCAGTCATCGTGCAGTTGTTGTGATCCAGAAGCATCCATCTGAAAACGAAAATAAAGTAACTATCAGCTCATTCTAATCTTTACACCGATATTGCAGGAACAGCTATAAAATGAACACGCCATTAGTTCTTATATTTGTTGTATATGCTTAACATTATAATGCGTAGTGTGGATTAGTTGCATTCGACATAGTAGTAGGAAGTATACCAAGTTAACATCCCGCCCCGACAACATAAACAAATGTATTAGATTGGCTACTGCTTCATGTAGCCCCGCCCATTTCTTACGTTTCGCAAGAGACGTATCCGATTGGATACTAGTGCCAAATGCTTTCAATCTTTAGTGTAAGCAAAGAAGAACAGTTCCTACAAATCCTGTAACGTTACGATATTTAAAAATTACACATTTTATCATATTAAATGGAAAATTAAACCATTATAAAATCACATGTTTTTACAAATTTACATATTATTTATCGTAAACAGTGAGCCACTTAAAGGAATGGCGTTTTTGACGTCACGTAGTCAGTTGTAGCTGTTCTTCTCACTATTTGAATAAAAACAAAAAATGTTAAATTGACAGTCCAAATATACGACCGAAGTTATAAAGAAAATAATTTATCAAGACACATAACTGGATCATGTCAGGTCAGAACATCTCATCCACATTCAGATACAGGTGGGTAGGAAAGACGGTGGCTATAGCCACTAGTTTTACACTAATTTAGCATAATGATCTAAATCACAAGTCTCATGAAGTTGTAAAAGTTAAAAACTATCATAAAATATCGATTATTTTAAAATAACACGGGACATTGTTACCTTCACAGTTATCACAAGAGGATTAAGTTAACCCTTCAATAGAAAGCAATAGGCCTAGGCCTACTAGATGAATCACCTATGGACCAGAGCCAAACGTCTAAAACAACACCTGAGACCATGAGAAAGCTGAAGAGCAGTCCTGGAGATCATACATGCTCACAGAAGACCAGAAAAAAGGCCAAAAAAGGGAGTCGACGACACAAAAATGTAATGGTATCCACAGCCAGGCCCAACCAACCTAAAAAGACATCCATGAGCCAGTCCCAGGAGAGTCTGAGATGGGTGGGAGAGCTGGCCGACCCTGTGGAGGAAGAAGAGAGGATTGAGATTTATAAAGCCAACAGAAGGAAGCGCTATTCGGACTTAAGAACACTCAAGAACATTTAAGCAAGAGCTTCATTAACAGCCAGTAAAGTATTGTAATTCTTGTATTTAAACTTCAAAAATAAATGCATGTTTTATACATAATGCTATACATTTTTAAATTGCTGCATTCAAATTGTTTAGGAGTGAAATCCTTTTAAAGTGATAGTTCACCCAAAAAAACTAACATTTTGTCATCATTTACTAACTCTTGAAGATATTCTGATATTTTGAAGATATTTTACCACAA
The DNA here is from genome assembly GCF_051911475.1 of Siphateles boraxobius. NCBI lineage: Eukaryota > Metazoa > Chordata > Actinopteri > Cypriniformes > Leuciscidae > Siphateles > Siphateles boraxobius. The sequence continues at coordinate 25,064,631 of NW_027509186.1, read as the reverse complement.
AAGAAGATATTTTGAAAAGTGTTGGCAACCACAGTTGACAGCACCCATTGACTTCCATAGTATTTTTTTCCTACTACGGAAGTCAATGGGTGCTGTCAACTGTCAATTTGAGGGTGAGAAAGTAATAACAAAATTTTCATTTTTGGGGTAACTATCCCTTCAACATCTGACCTCTAATACTTACTTTCACCTCTAGGGGGCTCTCGAGTACAAAAAATGAGAAGATCATTAGTTGCACTAACTTTGTATTTGAAGTAGTGTCTTGTTTTCTAGCATGATGCAAACATTAAGGAAAATGCACATTACATTACATTGCAATAAAAACCAACACTTTAAATAATGAATTTATTTAATTTTAGGAGTTTATATCCATCTTAAAATAAACATTAATAGAATCAGAGTTAAAATAATTAAAATAATTGTACACAGCATAACTACAGATTTTAAAGCCAGAACATTTGTGTCACTCCCTCAATCAATGACTGTGCACAGAATAAAAGGGAATTAAAACAAGAAGAAATAAATAGAGAATAAAAACATTTTTAAACTGAAGTGCTGTTATTTACATTATAATTTATTTCAAACGCTAGTCTTCATATACCTCAGTCTGCAGTATCAAGCATGATTGAACTCATTTCTAATGTGACCCCACTTGTAATTTTTCCTTCATGAGTAACAATACAGAGAACAACTTACTAAAACCAAGCCGAGCTGTGGAAGTTAACTAGCCTTTAAATAAAGAAAATATGGTTAACGACTTAAGTGTGGCTACAGTAGTAAAAATATGCAGGTTAGTTGATTTTCTGATGGATTTAATGTTTCAGCCCAGATATAACCCTTGTGCAAAGACATCCTAAAATACCATGTTTTTTGTTTTGTTTGTTTTTTCCCCAGAAAACCCTTTTAGGCCCTAATATATTAACTTTTCCCTTCTAGATCTCAGTGAAATGTGAATCACATGAAACATATGGTGTGTGGCAGCTCTAACTTTGTAACCCAACCCTAAAATATGTTGTTATTCTAATACACAATTAATGGTGTGGACTCTAGTGCATCCCATATTTCTCTATGGTCAACTGTGTGTCCTAGTTGAACATCAAATCTAACCTTTCAAACCAGTGATGGTCCAATATCAGAAGATCTTAAACTTTAATCTCACTATTAAATAAATCAACCACATTTCTACATACAATTAAACCCATTGGTGTACACTACCACTAAACACTGATGGAGAAAACCATCCAAACCTTCATATGCTGCATCTAACCAAACCTTCAAAACAATGCATGGTTAAAAACACAGTTGCTTTCCCTCCTCCAGCCTTGAACTTACTAACTGCACTTTAGTCTTGGGAACCCCTTTCCAACTGGCAACAATTTCAGTCAGAGTTTCCTTTTTTCCCCCCTCTTGGGACTCAATGAATGCAGGCGGTGGTTTATAATTGGTACATATGGGCGTAATGTCAGGCACATATGCCAGTGTGTCTTTCAAAGACCAGCCTTGCAATTAGAAGCCTGCAGCTCAACAGCAGAGAAGAAGCGCTTGGTCAACTTGTGCCCGTCATAATTGAGCTGGGTGGTGTAGAAGGTCCGTGTGTGTTTGGGGTACACTATGGTGGTGCTCTGGTAGCGCTGCACACGCTGACGGGGCTGGAACTCCAGCTGGGTCTTGTAATGTCTCCAGGTGCTCTGAGGCAGGGCCAACACTGTTTGGCTGCACATCTCCAGACCCAAACCCTTGGGCTGTAGGGTCACGTCCTGGATGAAGTGCCGATCTGAATCATAACGCACAGACGATGTGTATCTGTAAAAATGCATGTAACAAGTTAGTGCTGCATATGAATTGCACCTGCCCAGAGCAAATTGCCCAAATCCCCAAAATCATGCGATAGGGTTACAGTAAAAAAAGAAAAAAGAAAAAACCATCACCTTATTTCTTTTAGTGGCAGAGGATCAAGTTCAATTCCTTCTCCATAGGACAATGCATGCAATTGACGATTATTAGGAACCTGTATAAAAAAATATATATATATAATAATATGACTTTGGGTCAGGTAAATAATATATGCATAGCCTACATACTGTACATACATAAATAATTACCAATATATTTAATTTAATAAGTAACTTTAGTAAATATACATTTTTATATTAATATAAATCACACTCACACATAAAAAGCATGTTTGTTAATCGAAATGACGCTGAAATATGCATTTTAGATAAAAACTTCTTAAAAACCATAGAAGTAGGCTACTTTTTGGACTATTAAATGTCTTGGCTTAGCATGAAGGAATCATACCACAGCTGTCCCTCTGCTCTCTTCTTCAGTAATCGGGGTTCCAGCCCCGGTGCCCTGCAGTAACCAGACGCTCGGACTCGGACTCGGAGGCAGACCCGAGTCAGGACTGTCCAGCGCTCGATCAGCTTTAAAATTCATATCCAGCGGATCGTCGTCAGACACATTCCGCAAGTTCAGTCTTCCCACCATTGCTTTTTAAAGTTGCTCAACACTTGCGGGCAAGTTCCACAAGCTCTTCTAACAATGCAATTAAATCGAATTATGTTCAAAATTGTTTTTCTCTGTTGATCTTGCGGGCAACCCGGTCCCGGTCTAAAAGAGATCCGAGCGGTTCGTATAAAGTAAACCAGCTGTGCGATGCCGTGGACGATCGTCGATAATCCGTTTCGTGGCTCTGGCTCACCGCTCCCGTTTCCTCCTAGACTTTGAAACGCAGATCTGAAGAAGCTGCAAATGTGTTTGTTGTCGCCAAGTTCAAATGGGTTTATAAAAACTGAGAGCAAAATGGAAACTTCCCTGACTTCGCTCCTGAGCGCATTCAGTCAGGGGGTCATCGCCGGGGAAGGGAACGCAAGTTTACCCGCTTGTCAGCCTGCCTGCATTCAAAATTGTCCACACTCAAAGAAGTTCATTGTTTTACAAGCGCCTGCAAGAGAGGAGACGCCTTCAAAACTGCCTCCCACTGATGATTGGAGTGACAATTAGAGAGTCAGAAGGAGGCCCTTGCTTTTAACAGAGGCCAACTTCACATCAAGCTTAACAAGTCAAGTTTATCTATCTGTCTGTCTGTCTGTCTGTCTGTCTGTCTGTCTGTCCATCTATTGGTCTATCTATCTATCTATCTATCTATCTATCTATCTATCTATCTATCTATCTATCTTTCTATCTATCTATATGTCTATCTGTCTGTATGTCTGTCTGTCTGTCTGTCTGTGTGTGTCTGTCTGTCTGTCTATCTATCTATCTATCTATCTATCTATCTATATATCTATCTATCTATCTATCTATCTGTCTGTCTATCTATCTATCTATCTATCTATCTATCTATCTATCTATCTATCTATCTATCCGTATGTCTGTGTGTCTGTCCATCTATTGGTCTGTCTGTATATCTATCTATCTATCTGTCTATCTATCTATCTGTCTGTCTTTCTGTCTGTCCATATATTGGTCTATCTATGTCTGTCTGTCTGTCTGTCCATCTATCTATCTATAGCCCCTTTCACATAGAGATTCCGGAAAATACACGGATAAAATGACCCGGGATTTGACCCAGGTTCGTTTGATTTTGGTTCATTCACACTGCCAGTGATTTTCCGGAATCAGAGAGTGTGTTCACACACAACCCGTAAAAATCCCGTGAGAGACGTGACATCGATCTGAATTGTAATGTCTTAGCAGGGTTTATAGTTTGCTTATGAGCTGCGATATCTCTCTCGAGAAACGCTTGTGCATTTTTTTCTCTGATTCGATCATAAAATAGCGGATTACGTACCGTTTCACTAACCTGCTTTCACTTCACTTCAGCGTCATCATTACGACACGGCATTGATTACGGCTTTTGTTCAACCAGCGCGTGTTCCGGGACTGATCCCGGCAATGTTACTAGGTCCCCAACCCGGGATCAATCCCGGCATAAGTCCCGGGTCGTGTTTGCGTTCAGACTGAAGGCGTTCTGGCAATTTCCCGGAATCAACGCGCCGTGTGAAAGGGGCATATCTATCTATCTATCTATCTATCTATATATCTATCTATCTATCTATCTATCTATCACACATACATAAAATGACAAAGACAATTATCAGTTGATCCATTCACATGTCTTTCTAGCATACAATACACTCCAGGGCAACAACAAAAAAAAGGGTCCAAAATGGCTAAACACTAGGCTTTTAATTGTCTTAACCACAATTTATTGGTCAGGAAACTAGCTACATTTAAGCAAATGCACTACTTAAAAAGCCATTGCTGTCTGTGAAAAATAGACAGATTTTTGGCAGAATGTAGGAAGTTGTGTGTGTAGTAATGAATCACAATGAAACACCAGTTGTGCTCCATAGCGGTTTCTTCAAAAATCTGGTGAGAAAAAAAAAAAAAAAAACTTCTCTACCACAGTGAAAAATGGATGAAGAGCTGTCATTGTGTGGGGATGCAGCTTTTTAGCTGCTGGTGTTGGTGAGCTGCTTCACTGTGAAAAATACAGGAGAATATGGCAGAAAGGGTTGCTTAAGTTATCTAAAGAGGAATGATTAGATGTTATCAATAGTTTTCAATAAGACAATGCTCCTGTCCAAATTGCAAACAAATTGCAAAAGAACTTGAGAAAAAGTTCATCAGGCTCATGTTTTGGCCTGGTCAAAGTCCAGATTTGAACCTTATAGTGAATATTTGTTCTCACATTAAACTCATACTAAGTAGTAAACATTTTTCATCTACTCATGAACTGTATGAACATCAACATTGAATGGAACGACACTGACACTTCCTGTAAAAAGCTGTTTGCCAGTTGGGAAAGGCTATTCCATGCCAAGTTACTTTATCTACAGTATTTGTGCAATCGTTGCTAATTTCCCACTCAGTGATTTGAGAATAAATTGCTTAAGACCATTAAAAGACCACTAAATATTTTGCCATTTTTGGCTTGGCCCACTTTTTTTTTTGGGTCAGGAGTGTACACACACACACCCCTCAGTTCATCCATCCATCGATCATACATACAGAAAATATCAGACAACTATTGGCTCATCCATCATACAGAAAATGACAAAGACAACAAGTTTATCAATGCCAATAATCAACAGATTTTTATTGACAAGAATTTATATCTGTAGTTGACATTAAAAAGATGTTGTCATATTCACAGAAGGCAGGAATGTTTTCATTAGAAGCAATCAACAGTATAAATCATAGCAGAAATATTTGCAAATAATATTGCAATAAACTCACACATCACAATAGCCCATCCAACACATAAATCATACATTCATTTCACACATTTTAGCTTTGATATACACTGCTGCTGAGGTCTTTTAACAAGTACAAAGCCATGTGCAGAGAAAAAAAAATTATGAAGGAGAGTGTGATGAAATGATGATGAAAAGTACAGTAAACCGATTCCGGAGTTCATATAATCATCTATTAAAAGGACTATAAAATAAGTTATGTCAAACAATGGACAAAAACAAATACTATCTTTACAAAAGCAAACAGTAGATGAAGTAAAGTAAAAGAATGCATCCACATTTCTGCATTCCAATAATCTCCCATGAACTAGTTATTGTTAGCGGAGAAAATATCTCTAGCATGGGAAAACACAAGTGGTAAATATTTCTTCCTTACAGCTCCTGCAGGGTAAAAATATCTACAATGTGAGTGTTTCTTTCTTTTCACCCCAAATTTTTCACTGGGAAATTATTTTTAAAACCAAAACAAAGGGTTTGTCATTTCAGAGGAGACAGGAAATCCCAAGCTCCTCTGTGGTGGAGTACCTGAGACCTGAAATATCAGTCCTCTTCTCCACAGGCACCTTTACCCAGAGCAAAAGCCAAATTCCACACAGCCGTTTACTCTTATAGTGAGGGGACAATTATAAAAATGTTGGCTTTAAATCATTTTAAATGTTGTAAATCCCAGGGCAGAAGACTTTGTGCCAGAATAGCAGCAGGTTTCTTTTCTGGGCCACACTGCCCTCTGTTTGGCTTTAAGTGCAAGCATATTTCAGTGAAATGTGCAAAGTAAATGACACTGGGGGTATTAGTGTTGTAAATTGGAGCCAAAAAAAAGGGCCGGGGGGGGGGGGGGGCAAAATGACTCATTCATGCCAGTAATGTGTTGAGGTTCAGGAAAAAGGAAAAGACTTGAATCATAAGGCTTATAGTAATACAAGTCATGAAAGCCTCAAAGTTAAACAGTGATCTGTAACCAAACATAAATACATGCAAAAGACATAGCAGTACTATTTTCATCCCATTTTAAGCATGATAAAACTCCAGCGGAGACAAGTTGTCAGGCCATGCACAAAAGAGAGCGCTCACTTTAGTATATTGATAAGAATAGAGTTCCTGCTAATTTACTGAATTCTCTTTTTAATGAGCTTTTCCAGTTTGCGGATACGGGAAGATTCTTGTTCAGGGGTGGGGGCACTGAAGGACAATGATGGGCCACCGTCTGGTCCTGAGGGCGGAGTGGGCAACCTCTGTCTGAAAAGCTCCAGCATGGTGCTCTGCTCACTCCGTTTCAGACCCTATAGATTTAGGGGTAAAAGAGGCCAATCAATTTCAAAGATCTTTTCCAATGAATTTCAAAAGATCTTTTCAATTATTTGTGATTAATGGATAAATAATAATTTATATATACACTTTTTTAAACATTTTTTACAATTTGATTTATTCTATAATGAATCAGTTAGAGATGTTTATGAACCAGTTGAACTTATTCTTTCAAAAGATCTGACTCAATACTAATAGATTGATTCGCTCACAAATTGGAAATTAACTACATGAGAAATTACCCCCAAAGGAACATTTAAAGTCATTATTGTCATTATATACAAAAAAAATTGCGTTATATATATTTTTTTGATTCAACATGGAATTTATTACACAAACTTGAATGAATTACACTGCAATTACAGTTGCATAAATAATGGAATGAGATTCATGGGTATTTCACATTTGCACTCATTACTCCTGTGATATTCCTTAACTACTGTATATCATATTATATAAATATGAGAATAACTCATTTGGGCAAAAATGCCCTTGTATATCTAGGATTTTAGGGGCATTCTATAAGCTATATCCCGCAGTGAGTTGTTGCCCTGCTTCATGTTCGTCCCCAATCAACTATGAAATGTATGATGACCTCGGGGGCGGAGCAAATACGGTAAATACATTAATCAATGTAACAATTTTTTCCATAACCAATTGATTAAATTAACGTGTTAAATCGATAAGCCTAATATATATATATAAATATATAAATATATATATATATATATATATATATATATATATATATATATAAAATGTTTTTTTACAGTTTTTATGTGGGTCTCCTGTTCTACTAGTTGTCAGATTTCATGAAATATGAGGAAGTTTTCCCTGAAGCAAATAAAACAGACTCACCTTCATATCTAGTATCTTCTGGAAAGTCTCAGGGTTGCTGTCAGCAAGGAGCTTGATGTAGTTGTCCACAAAGACCACGGATGGTTCGTGAGGGGCCATGACCACCTGGAGAGGTAAAAAAAAGAAAGAAAAGTCAGCTAAACTACAACTGGGTTCTCTGAACACATGACACTCTGGGAGCAGGAGACAACATAATACAGTGAGCTGATAGATAAAGTGCTAAACAAAGACAAAAACTTGAAGTGTCTATTTAAGGCTCATTTTAACAGCATAATTACTCTATGCTTGAACGAAGCTGAATTAGCCTCATCTGTATTTTTTTTTGTGGGGTATAATGATCTGAATTGAGCAGTAAAAATAGGTTAACTGGGGTACAGGCCTGCATTGTGAATCTGTTTCTTTTCCCTCCAAGGTTGGGAGGAAAAAAAAATGTTTGATTGGATATCTTGTGACTATTTAGATTTGTAACAGGGCAGAAAAACACATGGCCGACAGATACAACTGGGATAATCAGCATCCTTAATCAGCATCCTGTGCAACATTTCCCTTTATACAATACCCATTATTCTTTCTTTTCTTTTTACTCTCAGTACCTGAAGGGATACACCAGGATATGCGGATAAGGGTCAAAACGAAGCGGGACACGGAACACTTCAGATCATCTTGAATTCTGAACGTTCCTTCCTTACCACAGAGTGATTTACTTAGCAACCATCCTGGAGACAGGCCAAGGATAAGGCTCGAGAAGGCTTGTTGTAGTTACCTCGTAAATGAGAAAGAAAGAATAGCGAGCACGAAAGAGAAAACGCGAGGAGGGGGATAAAGTCTGCCTTTCTATTCATTTCCAAAAAGAGCCACAATGGGGGGTGGGGGGTGAGACAGGCAAGAAAAAAAAGAAAAAAGAGAAGACTGTGGAAAACAGCCACGTCTCACAGGCAGCAGCAGCATGCTTGGCTTGCGCTACCTCCTTCAGCTTCACATCTCTCTGAGGTTTGGGCCCTAGGATGGGCAGGAACTCGTTCCCACCCAAGGAAAGAGAGAAAAAGTAAAGACATCTTTAACAGATTACTCTCCACGTTTACCCTGTAATGAGCATCATGTGGACAGCCAAGCCACCACCAGCAATGAAGGTCCTATTTCACCCATAAACCACTTAACCGGTGTCACACTTCACTGATGTAATTCGTGAACGATTAAGAAAAACGATGACAAGGCGAGACTGAGGTGGCAAACGATTGTGCCATTGTTTCACTAAGCACAAAACAATACAATACGCCTGGCCAAATGGCACCAGAGCCCCTTATGCTAAGGAACATAATGAAGTATGAATGACTCTTCCCAGAACCGCAGAGCAAAATGCTAATGAAGATGGAAGTAATTACCTGAGAGGCACCTGGGGCCCAACAAAGCCAATCATTTAACGCCAACCAGACTTTGAAGACCCACCATATGCAAGTCAAGATCAAGGCCAGGTTTCTTCACACAGACCTTCGAATTTCAATTAATGAAGGGCACTGGTCATGTGTTAATCAATATTCGTTTAGTGTATTGTCTAATCTGGCTTATTCAGGGCTTATATAGAGATGGAAAGATACAAACTCAGCTGTTGCAGGGATAGTTACCCGAAAATGGAAATTCTGTCATCAATTACTCACCATTGCCATTTCAAACCCATAAGACTTTCGTTCATGTTCGAAACACAATTGATTATATTTTTAATGAAACCTGACAGATTTGGGTTCCTCCATTGAAAGTTAATTCCTCCAAAAATGTCATAATTCAAAAAGTTCTTAAAACCATTGAAAAGTAGAAAAAAAAAGGAAAAAAGAAAAAAATCAAGCGGTTAAATCAAAGTCTTCTGAAGAGACACGATCGCTTTACGATGAACAGATTTAACTTAGGCTTTTAATCGAATATAAATATTGATCAACGCACATACATAGAGATTGTCAAATATGATGAACGGAAGCTCAAACGTACTTTCTTGACGCACGAGAACCAATGAGGTTTGTTCTTGTGTCAAGAAAGTATGGGTCAGCCTTTTTTATCTATCTAATTAATTAAAAATATCTTTATTGGAGTTTTGAAGTCTTAAAAGTCTGAAACAACACAAGGGTGTGTAAATGAAAGAATTTTCATTTTTGGGTGAACTATCCCTTTATGTAGCCCAAGTTTTCTAATAGCATTTTTTAAATGCTCTTTGCATGATCTTGCAAAATTAGAGCCGAGCCCAGAATGAACATTAGGTGGATAAAGGCTGAATTCCAGGCAGTTAAAAGACCAGGAGCAGGAAAGCCCCGGAGAACCTCATAAAAGCCTGTGGAAAAGCCATATGTGGGGCTGAAGATAAGGGTCATGGAGAAGGTGGTGGGTCTGGAGATCAGGGAGAGGAAGATTCACTAAGGCACACGCTCCTCTCCTCCTGTTGCATTTCATAGTACAACACAGAGCTCATACGCCCAACCAGAACGTCTGTCTACACATAATAATAAAGGGGACATATCATGGGAAACACGATTTTCCTTGACCATTTATGAAAATTAAGGTGCATGAATGGGTCAGAAATCATTGTGCCTCCCAACCTTTAAAGATGACTCCCCTCCACTTTCTGGGAGATAATCATTAGATCTTTAAGAGGTTTAAGGCCTGTTCACATTAAGACAAACATTCAGAGCGAAAGTTTGTTCCGATATGAAATCTTTTTCTTTCCATTGTGAAGAAAACTGGCCAACCAATAGGATTTGCGCTTCTGGTCATGTGCCTTTAGTGTGCATACAACTACAACTTGGTCGTAGAAACCATTGTGCTAATTGACAATGAATAGCAGAAGAACAACAATCAGATAACTACCTACTGTCAGATGGTGAAATTTTCATTTAGAAAATAAGACCAAATTTTTAAGCCGAACATTTTGGTGTGAACAGGCTTTTAAGCAGCTTGAATGCTGCTGTCACTAAAGCAAAATAGGGACAAACAACGAGTTTGTTCTGATCACGTCAAATTCACTTTCAAATCCATGTTTCTCTCTTAATAATTATAATAACTTAACATAAGTTGTAAAGTGAAAAAAAAGTTTGAACTCCACTGTATGTTACAAGTTTATATGTACATATAAATAGAGATCTATGAGTGAGGAATATTAAACTGTGGACTGCTGAGGCTGCAGGCAGAAAAGCCAAGGCATGAGCACTTCCTGTCTCTCAGAGAGAGCTCATTAAACCAGACGTGCACGGCTTAGTAAATAACTCCAACCGAGCGCTGCACCACACAGAGCTTTATGAGCAGCTGATCATTAAAGACTTTCCTGTATTGAGCTTCTCATCAGGGAGGCCTGTTTAAAAAAGAATTGTGTGAAAGCTGAGCGATTTCTCAAATGTTTAAGGGTCGTGAATGCACATAAGGTTCCCACCTTGAGGATCATCTCCGCTCGAGTCATTCCTTTAACCACTATTTTGGTGTAGCTGGCCGGGGCTTTACGGACCACCTGAGAGCCAATGGAAGGGAGGTCTAGAAGAACGGTCTTGAGGGAATGTGTGTCCAGGAGTAGCTGTTAAGGAGAAGAAGAAGAAGAAAAAAAGAACGCATTTGAACTTAGTCAGGTCTATGAAACGCAAACATCACAGTGTCTGAATCTCCACCTACCTGCTCTGCTCCAACCATGCTGATTGGCTTACACCTGAACAGGTGGTTGATGAACTTTGGAATGAAGGAGCTGAAACGAATTGATAGAAAGTACAGTTAGCAGAGGTTTAGCAAACCCTGTGTTAAGAAAGAGTCTTTGTTGCACTGATTAGTGAGTGGTTCCGGTACTGACTTGGTGAACTTAATGCAGAACTGCGTGAAGTATTTCCGGGTGGAGGCCAGGTTGTCTCTAATGATGGGCACATTTTGTTTGATGTGCATGATTACAGAGGTCACATACGGGCTTTGGTCTCCCACATGTTCCACACTCTGCCACGGCATCTGTACAAATATATACAAAATCAACTTCAAGTCTAGTATAAATATCCTTAAGACACTCATAAACAATGTTGTTATTGTTAACTAAAACTTAAAAATGGAAATAAAGCTGAAAAAAAAAATATTAGATGAAAAACCTAAAAATGACTGAAATAAAAATGAAAGTTGAGTAGAAAAAGAATACATATGACAAAAGCACAAACCAAATTTACTCTATGAAAACTGAAAATATAAAAAATATGAATAAACCACTATGCTAGTATATAAATAATAAATTAACACTAAAATACTAAATATTTGTGTTTTTACGGTTTAATTTTAAACCGGTATTAGATCAAGGTCAAGGTAAACATAGGGGAAATTAGCATTACAATTAAAAACCCAATATTGCCAGTGGTGGTAAGTAGAAATACTTTGTTACTTTACTTAAGTATTTTTTTCGGGGATCTGTACTTTACTTGAGTATGTTTTATTTGCATCTACTTTTACTCTTAATCCACTACAATATTGAAGACAAAGTTGACTTTTTACTCAAATACTTAGAGCAGGCATGTGGAAATGTAACTATTACACTGGCTTTCCAAACCAATGAAAAACTTGGTTTTATTTTGAAAAAAAGAACGCGCGAGCTCTTTGCCAGCATACGCTCACATAGCAGTCAGTTCGCCATTGTGGAAGATGACCGCAGAAACAGGTGAAGGTGCAGCTCTGCCCAGCAATGATCCTGAGATCCCTTGTATCTTGCACATCTTCTGTTTGATGCAGCTAATGTTATGGAACATGTCTATTGCAGAGCTGCCAACTCTCACTCATTCAGTGTGAGACTCACGCAATTGACACTTTCCACACGCTCTCACGCAGAGAAAAATATCGAAGCAAAGAGGACATAGACACCGACAGACAAGACAGAGTAGGTTACTTTTGATATGGAACAAATTCTCAGCTCTCAGATTCTGTCAATTTTATTATGAAATTCAAACAATAAATACCGTTTTGGAGCTTTTAAATGTGACGTGACAGATAGCTAGCGCCTGCTATGTTAATCTCTTTACTACTAGTTAATTGTAAATAAACACAAATGAACAATAATAGGTAGCCTATGTTGAAAGATACAGTACAACTTACCGAAATGTATATACCTTATACATAATATCAATAAATCAGTGTTTTTCAACTGCGGATAGAGGTCAATAAAACAGCTGGAGAACAATGTCACATAACGTTACATTTACCTCATGAAAAAAAAAAAACATTTAATGACCATAGTATGTTAGTTGGCTAGAAAAATGTGTATTTTATAATATATGTAATATTAGTAGCCTATAAATTAGTATTTTGTTAAATGTGCACTATATATTTATTATATTTTTACTTATATCATTAAAATATTATAAAGTTGTTATTATAATAAAAATCACATGTATTTTTAACATGTAATAATACCAGCTGATAGGGCTCTCTGTAGCCTATGTTTACAGAATTAGGTGAGATTTTCTTAATTTAAAAATTAACATGCATTTACTGTACCAAATATTTATCAAAATGAATCTATTGAATCAAGATCGGAATCAAACCACAAGATTTCCATTACACGAGAGTAGATGTTAAAACTTCATGCTGATTTGTACAAGGCTTTCGCCAAGATAATCACCAACTAAGACGTAGCTTTACAGTAACCTATGCTTCTCCTTCCATTCTTTCCATCTGGTGACGTGAATTTTCTGTCTGGTGTTAATACAGTGTATTGCGCGTCAGCACACACAACGGCTGCAACCACAGTGCGGTCCCCCCATAACAACCCTCTGGATTGAGCGGAGTAGGGAACATCTCTAGGGTCTTCAAGTGGGCACCTTCCGTCCTCAGTGTTTCGTCGACTAGCCCACGACACCTCAATAGGGCTCGACAGTGACTCTGGTGTCCCAGAGTCACCCCCCTCCGTCCCCCACTCAACTCAGCCCAGCTTACTGACCTCTACTTCCCTCTTGCTGCTGAGACCTAACCACAATCTCACAATCTCTCCGCAACCCAACCATACGCGCCAACCCGTTTGACTAAGGCTGTCGAGCCCCACTGGTGCGTTAATATGCAGTTTCAGTGGCAACGGTTCCGTATGGCATACCACCTACCGCAAAACACAATATCTGCCCAACCACCCGTCATTCACGCAATATACACAGGAACGTAATGACTGTAAATACTATACAACCTCTACAAATAAACCAACAGATTTATAACAATAATTGAATTGAAATTGTAAAATTTGTATCAAAGAATAGCCTACCAGTCCTTGCACCATAATATGCTGTCACTAAACTTAATGAAATTGTTTAGAATTGATGCAAGGTGCTTCATTGTCTCTTATGATTGCAAATCTAACAAATTCTTAATTGCAGTATCTAATAATTTGTTCAATTAAAACAGATCAATTGTTTTGGGAGTGATATGCAATGTTTAATTATTGATATTTACAGTTTGAATATTTACTTTTTACTTTCGGTACTTAAGTACGTTTTAAATTGGATACTTTTGTACTTTTACTCAATTGATGTTTGAATGGAGGACTTTCTACTTTTACTGGAGTCATTTTTTATTTAGGTATATATACTTTTACTCGAGTATAATTTTTGAGTACTTTTACCACCCCTGAATATTGCTTTGTACGATAAGCAGGAGGGGAGGGGATTTAATATCAGCCGATAACTGCTATAATACCGGTATAGTACCTTGCTCATAGCTGTAAGGGCTGGATCACATGCAGCATCCAGGTCCTGAACCAAGAGCTGGATACTGTTTGAGATAACCCTGCCAAACAGAGAGATTCATGGAAACATTACTTAACAACTATTAATTAATTTTCTTGGGCAAATATGTTTTTATTTAGTGTTAAGGGTCAAGTCAATGTGACTGGTAATTACGTGCTAAAGGTGTCCATCTCCCCAGTTAAGTTGATTCTCTCCATCAATGACTTGTCCACCTTTTCCTTAAGCTTCTCCTCCAGCTGTGGACATGATATAAGATATTTGCATCATTCAAAAAAAAAAAAAAAACTATCCATTTATGATATGTTAATTGATGCATGCGTGTTGGTCACCTGCTGTGTGGTAGCCAGGCAGTATTCGGCTGTGCTTAGGATGCTGCAAATGAGACACAGCTCTTCCATTGTGAACTTGGCCGCTTCTGATCCCTCTTTCTCCTTCAGCAGGCTGCTGATGGTCAGACCACCACCACTATTGGTGCTGGTCCTGCATGCAAACAAGCACAAACATGGTTACCAAAGAACACAAACTCAACCCTCCAGCCCACCCCGCTGAAAGAAACAGAAGAAAGACTGCATGGAAACCACAAGACAGCTTCTCCAAAACAAAGATCCCTTTTGAAATTCCCAAAGACAATACGGGGTCAACCACACAAGGCAGCGGGTGGGGATTTTTCTTCTTTTGAAAAGCGGCAACAAGAAACCCCACAAATGCGACCACACAGAAACGTCCACTCGCTCTCCTCTCAAGCATCACCACAGCATAAACACCCCGAATAAAAGCCACAGCAACTGGGAGGATCAAAATTCTACCATAACAAGGGAGGAGGACCAAATAAAAAGTAATGTGAGAAAGTCAGGTGGCTCAACTCACTTGGGTAGGTTTCCAGAGAGGATCTTCCAGGCATACTCGCGCAGATACTTCTGGAAGATTGTGCTCAGAGCAATCATGGGTTCTCCGGTGCTCAGTTGCGAGCATTGCACCATACACTTCTTGTAGTATACGAAGAGATCTGCACAGCTGGGAAGTACAGCACCTCCCTCATCTGTCCCTGATTTAGGGGGACCCTGTGCCCGGAAGTCAGCAACAAAACGATCGATCAGCTCTCCGAGATTTCTAAGACAGAAAACAAAAACATTAACGGCAGTAGGCCCAGACATTATCTACATTTCCTCCACTGCTTAAATCTGTGGAATGGATTTAAAAATTGCAACATATGTTAAACAGAATAAAAATTAAAAAAAATGGTAATTATAATTTTGCATATTTTGTATTTTATTAAGTAGTTTATTCATCTATGGTTATGCATTAATTTATTTTATTAACGGTACCAGGATGGGTGAAGTTCAAGATGTTTTGAATGTTTTCAATACTGCTTAGTTTCAATATCAAAACAAAAGAAAAAAAATGTATGCAAGGTGAACTTTTTTGGGGTATTGGGGTGACCAATCTGATCTCTTTGTTTTGTTGGAAAAAATACTAAATATTAAAAATGAAATAAAATATTTGCAAGGTGGATCTTTTTGGGGAGAGCTATATGGTGGACACTGTTTTGTTGGAAAAACTACACAATGAGATATTTAAAAAAAAAAAATCAATAAAATAAAATAAAGTATTTGCATACCAAATATGTGCTTTTTTGGGACAAAGCATATGATGGATTGCTTTGAGTTGGAAAAAACTACTAAATAAAAAAACAAAGTAAATTAAAATAAAAACTTGGTAACTGAAAACAGTCAAATTAGCAAAAACATTTAATATAGTCTTTAAAAAAAAACAGATTGCACCACATATCTGACTATGACTGAAATCATAATGTGTTAAACTTGCTTTGAACAGCGATTGTATTGTGAGGTCAGTAAATAGGCCATCTCTCTCAGCACTGAGTAATCAGATAGATGCTGACCCCAAGAGAAGAATGTGGACACTCTCATGCCAGACAGGTCAGTGTGAACTGGTATAATGCAAGCCATTGTTAACAGAAAGGTCATTCTGCTTTAGGCAGTGCCAGCGGAGTGTTTAATGGGCCAGAGAAGGGCCTGTACAAGAAGCCCTTTTCTTGGGAGCCCCTTGGGTGAGAGAGAGGGTAAGTGGGGAAAAAGAGAGGTAACGAGCGAGAACAGACGAATAAAGAAAGAAATCAGCTGAAGTTTTCAGGTTGTCGGCAGCATCTGTGGTTACCAGCTAATGGGAACCATTTTTGCCGCAGTGGTGAGGAGGAGAGTCGGAGAAGAGAACTACTGAAAAGGGGTGTACAAGAGAGAAACGATCACAAACCAAATGAATGGGCTTATTCCCATTTGGCTTGTCTGACATGATTGTGCACAAAGTTCCATCACATTTCACTCACTTATCCTGCGACTCGATGTAAACATAGAGATGAGGCTCAAAGCACTTGGACACAATGCCGTGGAAGGGGTTGTCTGGAGCCTTGGGCTTCTTTGGCTGTGAACAGCAAAACATTACTCAATCAGGAATGTCTTAAGAGGTTCCTTTACCAGTGTTATATTATTGTCATTGATATGCTATTAGAGTTTAATTAAATTACATTTTTAAATGTTCTGCTTTCACTTAATTTTTTTGCATTTTTGTTAGCTTTAGGGTTTTAGTTAGTGACATTAACCCTGGCATGTGCTACAGTTTGACAGGAAGGTGAAAGGAAATTCTGTTGCAAAAACACCACAGTGATAACGGTGAACTTTTGAGGAACCCAAATCATCAGAAATGTTCTTACAACAGCTAAAACGGAGAACATCATTGCCAATTTGAAGATAAAAGGGAATAAGTGTGCAATAAGTATAGGGCCTGAGCCAAAGTCAAGCTGTAGTTATATTAAAGTACACGTTAAGAGTTTGATAAATACATAGCAAATAAAGACTTCTAAACACACAGCGTCTTGAATGTTTTCATAACACGTCAATTACAGAGAATAAGCGCCTGATCAAGGCTAGAGTTCAGATGCAAGTCAAATCAAACTACATTAGAAAGAAATGTAAATTGCATGTTGGAATGCTACCAAATGCGGTATCAAATTTCTATCAGAAGATGGGTGGAGTAGACTGGATATGGTGCAAATAGGGTCATTGCTGCATGATAGAGAGCAAATAAAGATAAGCAGCCTCACTCTATCCAGATCTTCCTCCTTTTCTGATACGTTGTCCTCTCCTGACTCGTCTTCCAGAAAGGGGTTTGTTGGCTCTAGAGGCATCTCAGGTTTTTTCTGCTGAAGAGGGCAAAGGAAAAGAAACATCACATAACATCCAGATTACCAGCATGTTCACGCCTCAGTAAAGCCCTTTGCCCGCAAACAGGCATGGTCCAAAACACAGTGCAAGTGTGGCATTTCCTCACCCCGGGGCCGTCGTTCAAGGTGCAGCCCGAGAAGCGCTTAGCCAGCAGTCCCTCGAAATTGGTGGTCCTCTGAATAGCGAAGAGCAAAAGCTTGACCTCGATCTCCCTGGCACGGGTTCGCATCAGCTTGGCTAGCTCGATTCTGATAAGCAAATGAAACACAGACATAGTCCTTCTTGGCACGTTAGGTTCGGCTCACAACCCTGTGTCTAAAGCTTCAGGTCAGTGCTTTTATAGGCCAGCGTGTGCTGATGCCTGTTTTGGCTGTTAAAAGGAACCACAGTGGATCAGTGTTGTATTCAAAAGGAAAGATCCAGTTACCGACAGCTTGAAAAATTACCTATTTGAGAGCCTACATAGGGAGAAGATGGTGGTGTGGTGTATCCATTCTTATATAAAGTTTTGTCAAAAAAATGAGAAATATATTAGATTGGATTACAGTGGACCTCAAACGTTCTTTCCAGACATTGAGGGTTTTGTTATGACTCCTTCGAGAGGAATTCGACTATAGACAACACACATAGCCTACTTTAGACTTTATCAATACCACTACTGAAATCCCAGACATGTAACCAGTTCCTTTCCATCTAATCATTCATGTCATACTGTGCACAATTATGTCTTTTGCTAAATCATGCCAGAGTGGTGTGCTGTACAATGTCTAGTCTTCTAAGCGAACCACTAAATCCACATGTAATTCCCCAGGTATATTTTCTGTATGGGGCAACGAAGATAATGAGGATTTATGCTGTGCTGATATCATGTCGGAATTACTGTAATTACACATCTACTCAGACTCTTCAGACTCAATTATTAGTTTCTATGGCAACACTCATTATGCTAAAATGTACCAATGTCTGGCTTTGTCATTGAAGACAGCAAAATACATAATCACTATAAATGCCTTCCTTTATATTCTTTATATTCTATTCCCCCAAAACATGTAGAGGTACCTACATACACTACAGCTCAAACGGTTTGGTGGTGGTACAGTTTTTTTTTGTTTTATTAGTCTCTTATGCTCACCAGAACTGTATTTATTTGATAAAAAATACAGTAATATAGTGAAATATAAAAATAACTGGAATGGTACTAGAAATTGAGTTTTTTTTATTATACAGTCACATGACTTGTTGAGATATATGGACATGACTTTTTGGATGTGCATTCAGGAATTTATTCGATCTTCGTTTATGTGAATGTCTTGGCAAAAAAGAAAATCCTCCACAATTAAAAAAAAAAGAAGGTTTTAATGGTATTATGGAAATTTAATGTCAATTCAACATTCTATATCCCAATATTTACATAAAAATGTGGATAGAAATTGGACTAATGACATGAATAAATTTATGAAGAGCCAATATTATGTGAATGCAGTGTTAGTGCGAGGTGTTCAGTCGGGTACCTGGTGATATGACAGAACTCTACAGCGATGCGCTCGGTCATCCACCACTCCTCAGGGAACATTCGTCCATACTTCTCTTCATAGTCCACGAGCTGACGCTTGATCCACGCATAGCGCCGGTCTATTTTGTCGAGCCACGCCACCTGTACTCAGGACAAACAGCAGAACAGACCGTAAGAGATATGGTTTAGCACAATTTCTGCATGTACAGGATGCACAAGGACACACTCACATCCTGGTTCTCTTGGAAGAGAACTAGGTATTCTGACAGGTGCTGCCTGATGAACTTTTTGATGATCTCCTGCTTAATCCGAGGATCCAGGACATTCGCCACCAAGCAAGCATCTCTGAGAACAATGCTAGGACCTCCAGATTTCTGTAAATAACAAACTAAATGTTTTTTATCTGTCACAGGAATGATACAGAGACTAGCTATGCATTAATACTAAAAGTTGATTATTTGTAATCTTTTCATTAGAACGTAATATCTGTACCTTTGACCCCTGGGCAGGAAAAGTCTCCTCGAAGTCAGCCAGTATCTGTGTACCAAGCTCGCTCTGTGCAGCTTTGACTCTGAGGAGGGGCAAAATAAATGGGTTAGTGTTTACAAGACACCTGGGGCCTGTACCATGATGGTAGTTGAACAAACTCAGGGTTACAGGATTAGTTTAGAGTTGACAAAAGCAAACCAATCCAACCAGGCTTTGTTGGTACCATGATGCTGATCATCAACTTTCTCTGTCAACTCAGGCTTTGATCCTGAGTTTAGGAGTTTAAGTGTGACATAAGTAGTGAACAGCCAATCACATGTTGAGAAAGAGTGAAACTGAGATTAATTTCTCGCAAGAAAAGCGCCATTCACTTATTAAATAAAAGTATTAAAATAGTAAGAATTTAAACAAATTTACACAGCAAGAAGAAAACAGCTGTCTATGAAAGAGGACAACTAAAAGAAAAAGTCTCGCTACTGTATATCAGTGCAAGTAAAAGTTCTGAAGTTATTTTATACACCTGATAAAGGTATAGAGAGAATTGAACATTTAAGCTCACATGTAGTCATTTATAGCTTCATTTATTGATGCTAAAGCGTATTTATATTACCTTTATATATTTATTCATTTAAACTGCGTAATAATAATTGATGAACTAAAATTGTACATGTGTGATTGATAAAGGGTATAATAATTACATAATATCTAAATCATACAAATGTATTATTCTAAATAAGCATCACTAAAAACCAGACGATTTTGTCTATAAAAATCATTTGCTATGTAGTGACCTTTAATTTGGAGTAGAAACAGGTGGAGTGACTTTATCGCATTAGACATGTGTCACTTTGCTCACAGCTGATTGGTCCAAGTTCGGTTTGCATCCTCTTACCTAGAACATAACCTGCCCCGGACCAGGGTAGCCGTGGAGCGTAAGTTACTATGGCGATGAACACTGCTAAAAGCCAAACCAATTTCATGGTCCCTAAAACCCAGGGTTGACGCAAACTAAACTGAAACATAGCTGGCTAGCCACCTAAACCGGCTTCATGATATAGGCCCCTGGTAGTTTCATGATTCCCTGGTGTCTAGTGAGATTATCAGAGCAATAAAGTCAAGACACCAAATGTTAGAATCTAGAGCAAAACCAGCTAAATTTTACAATACTTCATAACTGAATTTAAAGGGGTTGACATGGATTTTTAAAAATATGTTCCTTGTAATGCACACTTATAATGTTAATAAAGTTTTCCACAAAAAATTAATTAAAAAAAAATATATATATATATAAAAAAATGTATTTTCCATCTTCATTCTGAAAATCTGTTTGAAAATCTCATTGCCTAGGAAACAGTATTAACACCCACTCATTATTGCATGCAAGTAAGTGTTTTGAAAACATTATCTATACATTGATTAAAAAGGTAGAATATGCAATTTCGGAGAGGCTAGAAATAACAAGCTAGCTTTAAAAGCAGAAGATCCCACCCTCCCTTCAGAGTGTCTCTAAAGCCACACGTCCTTTAAATCACATGAACGCACACAGCCAGAGCAGAGTCTGCAAAGCATCACAAGAAACAACGTTAATTTACCTCATGTCCCAAAGCACATAACAATAATAATGGACATAAACAGATTAATTTCGCCATTGATAGTGTTGCCACAGAAACGCATAATTTCAAGCAGCTCCAAGTACGAATGTCACAGGTTACCATCGTAATTACAACATTATGAGAAAGCAGTTGTTGTTTTGGTTCAGGAGAAACTGTAAAAGGTGGCGGCTGTTTGTTTGTGGCGCCTGGTCTACAACTCTGCATAGCATCATGGAACGCACTATGAGAGCAGGGTGCACGGATGTATGGAAATACATATGTTGACAGGCAGGTAGGACATCCCATTATTGCATTCGGACCGAATGCAATAATTGGGCAAACATTTTTTGGTCCTAAGACTTCCACAGAAGGTATATGTACATTTGTTATTATTTAGGTCACTTCCATTCTAATGATTGCTATCAGGATCTGAAGAGAGTTTCAACCAGTATAACAAAAATTGTTTCTGAAAAACTTAGCCAACCCTACCTTTAATTAAATTCTTTGTTAATAATGAGGATGTTTTAAACCATGAAACATGGTGGATGTTTTAATGGCACAAAGACCTCTTATATGTCAAAAGATCCAGGAAATCAAAATTTGATTTATGTCATGACTCACTTTTATATGAAGTATTATATATTATAATTTCTATTTCTATTAATATATTATTTTCTAATATGTTTTTTCTAAGTAAACAGTCATTAAAAACTATGTGCTAATCTCTATTAGAGCAATGTGAATAGCTAATACCTAGATCCCACCTAAAATATTG
Source organism: Siphateles boraxobius (assembly GCF_051911475.1). Taxonomy (NCBI): domain Eukaryota; kingdom Metazoa; phylum Chordata; class Actinopteri; order Cypriniformes; family Leuciscidae; genus Siphateles; species Siphateles boraxobius. Next base: position 25,042,874 of record NW_027509186.1, on the reverse strand, counting down.
CCTTGAATTAGAACTATTGGAACAGAGACAGAAATATCAGCTACTTGTATGAAAACAGATGTAAATTTTAATTCTATTAAACAACAAGGTCAAACTGTACTTTGGACTAAAAATCTAAGAGACAGTGTAACGTAAGCCCAATTCCACCAAAAGGGTCTGGACGAACCACAACTTGATGATTAGATGCTCTTTTCATTTCTGATTCAGTTGCTGGCAGAAGCGTCTTCCAAAATAAACAACAAGATACTCAGAGGGAGAGTGAGTGAAAGAGAGAGACGGAGACACATGCACTTGCCAGTCAGACACCAGTCTTCAACGTGGCACATGGCTGCCAATTTGCTCTCTCACCAGCTCCATTAAGACCTCCACACTGTCTGAACCACAGCACATCCCTCAGCTGCCGCCCCTGATCTACGAAACATCTCTGCCACACCTTAGAACCAACCAGACATCTCCATTTAGGGACAGTCGTGCTCGGAAAGAAAGCATCTCAGTTTTTCCATATTTGGCATGTACTAATATTAAACATCACAAAGATCCAATTAGACATCACAAGAATTTTCTCAAGACTTTTTTTGTCCTCATAATATGTGTTAAGCTTGTGTAGTTCAAAACAACATCACTAAAATCAGCCCATCTGATCACCAAAGGGGAGGCTAATATTATTTACACTGTAAATTCCTAGGCAGAATCCCCACCCTCATCAAATATAATCTCTTTCTACACCACAAAAGAAGCGGACGAGAAAAAAAAAATGAGTCACGCCGCGGTCAGAAAGCGCTGATGTACTTTGGCATACTTAAATGCTGTTTTAACAAAAACAATGGATTCGCTTGATGTAAAAATGCACGTTCAACCAAACAAACTCTCATCATCACTCAAGGACGCCTGTGAAAGTTCTTATGAACAGAATGGGTAAACTTGACTACAGGGGCACTGAAAAGGAACAGCTGATACATGCTTTTCCAGAGAAACATTTAGAACAATCAGGGGAATCATATTTCCACATCAAACACACCCCTCCTTGCCATATGCTTATGAAACAACAGCTTTATCAGCCCATCCAACATAAACAAGCAATGGGAAGCGCAGAATCATAGGGACCGGAGCCTCGTTTCTACCCGAACAAAAGGCCCAGTCTCTGAGCCTGCAGGGGACGTAGACAGCACCACCCAAACCAGAGAAAGCACCTCCACTGGAAAAGGCCTGAAAACAAAGAGACGCTTTCCACTCTGGGAAAAGTCCAAAGTGGGGGGAAAAAGTAAATAATGAGATACTGAGAAGCAGATTTCCTTCCTGTGCTCATCTTCAGTAAACATAAACAGGATCTTCAGACCCTCAGCACCATGATTTAGTCAAATAAACAGTGTTAAGAGAGTCTTGAGATTGTATCCTTACCGCTCTGAGAGCTGGCGTATCTGGGGGATGCCCATGTACTTCTGGAAGTGCTCAAGCACGTTGACTACACCCTGAAGGAGATTGGCCACCTCCCCATACTGCCTCTTTCGAGTCATAGCTCTGCAAAGGTACAACGAGAGGTACAAGTTTTTAGCACACCACTATGAATGAGCAAACATACTGATCTTGGGAAAAGGTATCTTGAATAAACATACTCAAGAGAATCCACACCGCCAGCCAGCATGTGCAGGTGATTGAGGGTGGTTATAGAAGTCGTCAGGTGACGCTTTGCATGATCCAACTGCTTGATGTCCCGTGTGATCTCTTTCACCTGAAGAATTTTTATTTTAAGATACATTAGGTATGCACTGATATTTCAACTCTGGCTGATAATTATTATTATATTATTACTGTATGTATAATATTATATTTAGTGCTTTCAAATAGATTAATCACGATTAATCGCATCTAACAAAAAAGTTGTTTACATATGTGTATATATATTATTATATTTATATATATACACACTATATACATGTCTGTGTGTATACATACTGTATATACACAGACATGCACACACACAAATATATAAATATGATAATACATACAAACACATTATGTAAACAAAAACGATTATAGATGCGATTAATCACGAATAATCTATTTGAAAGCACTAATATTATATTATAGCACAATATCCTACGGAAATTATTCTATGATACTGATTTGGTGCTCAAGAAACATTTCTTATCAATGTTGAAAACATGAATTTTTTCAGGATTCTTTGATAAATAGAAAGGTCAAAAGAATAACGTTTGTTTTCGTTTGTTTGAAACAAACCAAAGAATGTTATTATATTATATTATTTATATTATAAATAAGCAATAAATATAACTATTGCTAATGAGGTAAAAAAAAAAGTCTACACAACTTGGTCAACACTAGAAACTAAAATCAGCCGTAAATGTGAAAAAGTTAATTTAGGAATCATATAAATATAATGTAGTGTGATATATATATATATTTATTCGAGATTTGCTTAAGATTATTTTTAAAAGTGTCATTCAATTATTAGTGTTGAGTATGTGAGCATTAAATGATGGCACAAGTAATCTATTTGTAAAAATAGACTAAATGAACAAGCAAAAATTCAATTACTATTGATCCAATACTAAAGATGATTTATCATTATTTTTTCAATACTAAAAACACTCCAATATTGGCTAATAACCTATATGGTAACGATATTTCATCCACCCTTCTTTATATTGCTGGGGACACAGGGACAGAGCTTTGCTATTATTCTCCTGCCTTCCTCCCCTTGCCCTTCCTCTGTTCTGCACTGCATAACATTCACAGATGGGGCTCAAAAAGAGTGCTGTGGACAAAACCACAGGATGTCACAGTTACTTGTGCCTTGGTTACCCAGCCTATTGGGGTGGGTGGGTGGTGAATGGCTATTTACTCTGGGTCGACTTTCAGGCCTTAAATGACTAGGTTCCTGTCTAGAGGGCTTATTTTTACTCACCATTTGCTCCGATTTCTCCGCTTTGTCTTTGATGTCTTTGATTTTGCCAAAGAGTTGCTGGATGGCTTTCTGGGCCTCCTCCAATGCCTGGAAGAGGAGACAAAAGATCTAAGATGACCCAAACAGCACCGCGGTAGCTTTTTCTTACAGCTCGCTGTCAGTTCGATGTTTTCTGTGAAAAAGCAACCTGAAGTTCATTGGTTTGAGTTCAGTTTGTGTTGGGCTGGTTTCATTGCTTTCAAACTAGGCGATTAGAAAAAGACACTCAATCTAAATCTTACTGCCACATCAAAAGCAATTAATAATGAACCCATATTTAATATGAAAATACAGGCTGAATGACATTTTAATGAACTTGCTTCCTGCCTGCCCTCCTAACCCTTCAGCTACTATATTATTTTTAGAGGGAAGATTTCTGTACTTCAACAGGGTGGGGACGGCCTGCACGGCCTCATGAAACCAGTTTTTACTTGACATTCTTGTATGCGAAGACTGCAGCAGCTTCAGTTTTGGCCCTTCCACATGTTGCCACCTGATGCCACCACATCACAAGGCTTCCGGCTTGGCCCTGATGAGATCCAACCTTCCTGGCCACTCGAATGCAGAGTCACTGCAAGTGGCACACCTCCCACTGCAGCCACACTGGCAGTGTTTGGACTCTGACAATGCATAATTACTACTTCCTTTAAAAGTAACTGCAGCCCTGGATGATTGGGAATACTGGCTGCTGCCAATGTATTTAGAGACGTGCCTGGGCTGAGAGTGGAGAAAGTTTGGCCGTCCCTTTTGCCTTGATTCTTCACAGGCAAATGGAATGCTAACAGCCGGCACCAGCTGCCCCCCTGGAATTTACCACTTTTACAAGCCTCCTCAAAAACACAATGATGCTTTGAGCCACACCGTGTTAACAGCAATGCATCCTTCCTTCAAAGAAAGGATTCTTCAAATTGCAGTATTGCAAGGTTATGCCAAGACTTTTTACAGCTTTGAACAAAAAGCAGAACTAGAGCCCAGGTGTTTACTGGGATGCAGCCATGTTGTAGTTGTGCATAAGAAAAAGCGATCCAGAGTTGATTTTCTGAGGTTAGAAAAATGGACTGCTTGTTGGAGGACAGTCTCTGGATCTCCTTATTATACTGCTGATCAGAAAAAAAAGAGAAAGTGAAAGAGAGAGGTTTATTTGGATTTGGCAGGAAGGAGAGCAGCTGCTATGCATGTGGACTCTATTTGCAGTTTCAGGATGTCCCCCCCCCCCTCCCCACCCACCCCACCCCCCATACAGATGGTTTAGGCAGGCCACAGACTACAGGACGATATGGATGCTGGGATGCCTGCTACATTTCCCTGTAGTATTGTGACTCGACTAAAGAATATGTAGGAGCACTGAGAAAGAAAATGTTGATTATTAGGACAGTTTAACAGGCATGAATGAGACTGTGTGGTTATTTCCTCTGTGATTATGTGGTCAATCACTTACAGCATTCCACACGTGCACTAATGATGATTATCCTACATGTATTTATTTTCTAAAATGCTGAAGAGATTATGAACAGCCTGGTTGTCCCCTTTTATGGTTGTATACTCTATTAAATGTCATTACCTTCGGGTTACAATTTTCTTTGTTCTGCAAGATATCAAGCATGTTGGGTGATACTAAAATGGCTATTTTAAATGTCTATGGTCATTTTAATCTTTTTCTGCCATGGTAGACTTTGATTTACATAATTGTTCTGAGATTTGCCTTGAAATTTCACCCATCAAATTATGATTTACATTTGTTAGTGAGTAACTTTCATATAGCACATTGAGATATACAAGTTATTTTTATGTTATGAGAAATTGCTTAAATATTGCCTAAAAGCAAGCAACATTGTGCAACAGTGGAATGGATGTACACTACTGTTCAAAAGACAGGGGTCAGTAAGAGTTTTTATTTTTTAATTAATACTTTAGCAAGGTGCATTAAACTGATCAAAAGTGACAGTAAAGACTTTTACATTGCTACAAAAATATATATTATAAATGCATGCTGTTCTTTTGAACTTTCTATTTATTCAAAAATCTTGAACAAAATTCCACAAAAATATGAAGTGGTACAACTAATGATGCTGAAAATTCAGCTTTACCATCACAGGATTAAAAAATACATTTTAAATTACATTAAAACAGAAAACCTTTGTGAGCATAAGAGACTTTTGTCAAAAACATTTAAAAAAAATCTTATCAACCTCCAACTTTTGTGTAGCTCTCCTTTGCAGTTATCACGATACTTAAGTGAATTCTTTTTTTGTATTATCCATTTTAATGTCTCATTGTATTAGTGAAAGTAAAATTTCATTTAAAAGTCAGTAAAAACCTGATTGCATTAGACTGTCATGTTAGAGCCCATCTATACTGTATTCCATGTACTGAACAATTCTGTTAAACTATTTAGCTCAATTAAATTGTTGACATGACAGTTTTATGACATCAGCAAAATGTACAGTGGCTCAATTTCAACACAAACACTTAAAAAATTGATTAATTTTAACATACTCAAATGCCATACAACAAAAGAAAAAAACAAACAAACAAACAAGGGTTAAAGAGGGTTAAAACCTAAGCATTAAGTCGATAAAACCTCTGTCAACAAAGTCTGCGTTGACTAAAACAACTCCAAAGGGACAATCAGGAACGGCCTATAACGACTAATAGAAAACCACACATGCAGCAAACTTTCCATCGTGTGTTTAGATTAAATATTTATACTACATTCTTGGGGAGGCTCCTTCTTGGCATTCCTAATAAGCAGCTCCAGATGCCAAAAACTACATAAGACATCCTGATCCCAACTGGCTCCCTGACAGCTATAAACCACTCATCTGAATGCTCCATCTGGGAACAACAACATGGCAAACTTTTTATATGGAACTTTCTGCAGCACTGAGGAAAATAATGTATATTAGCGCAAACCCAGCGTGAGACAAAGGGGAAGGCAAAGTGAGGGACTCCTCAAATAATTCACACCAAATGTTTTGGCCCACTGTTGACTTTCCTTTATGAATGATATCACAAATCTAGTTTCCCCACATTGTCAAATGCTTTTCCAATTCAGAAAATATTTCCAAATAGGTTGCTGTCTGTTAACAATAATATAAAATAGTACTTTCCTCACACTGTAAATGTCCTGATAAGAACCACAAAAATGTTTAGAAAAATCAGGGAAGACTCCCCACCCCCCTCCAACTTCCCACGTGATCCACATAAGAGTTATTATAGTTAACTGAAACCATATAAAAATGTCATTTCATTTCAGCTAGTTCCAAAGGAAACATTTCTCAATTTCATTTAGTTTGACTTGATGTACTAAAATAGCTACAGCTAAAGCGAATACAAATGTATGCACGTATTAAAAAACTAAAATAAATAAACTACTTCTTACTAAAAATAAAATAGAATATCCAATTGAAAACCAATTCAGAATAGTTAAAAAAAACCATAGCATCTCAATTACTCTAAAACAACACTGACCCAAACAGCAAGCAGACGATAACAAAACCAGAGAGGATTCTGGGTCTTTAAACAGGGTAAAACATCTGTGGCGTGACTGCCTCAAATACTATTTATCAAGCCCTCAGCTTCATCCGAACTTCAGAGACTCAGTCACAAATAAGTGCCTGGCGATGCCCAATTCTAACTTAAGCATTTTCTTTACCACTGGGGAGAAGGTTAAAATACTCAGTTAAGACAAACACATCCGTCCACCTCCTCCACACAGCTAGAAATGTCATCAAGCAGACCCCTGGGATCCCGTTCCAGACACGGATGTCTCCATCTCACTGATAAATACTGCACAGACTAAACAAAAAAAGCTTCAGCGGGTCTTTCCAGTCCTCTCCCTCTGTCTCCACCATCACTCCCAGCCTCGAGTTGGGATGTGTAATCCACACTTCCCTGCCGTCTGCTGAAAGGATTTTTCCTTTGCTCTGTGGAAACAACTCAGAAGGCTACAGGCCGTGAGACTCATGGTTAACAGCGATCCCTTCAGACACAACCAGTTTCCAAAAGCGGTGCATGCTGGGTAATTTAAGCTCAGCTGACCCCACTTGGCGGTTTCAGCCACATTGACTTTTAACAACCCAATCGCATTTCACCTCAGCCTGCTGCTCTGATTAAGAGCGGATCTGTGTTGAATCAACATGTTCAGCCTCATCCAAGAAATAGTAGGACACTAAACCACAATGTGGAATGGAACTGTTGCGGAGAACAGGAAAATTCGGGGTAAAGTGTGTCTTCCTTTCCAGGAAGACACAGCATCTGGGACTTTCAAGAACCTCGTCACTTCCAGAGACGTGAGATGGAAGAGATGCAAAAGACATCCATAATGTCGAGAGCTGTTGTGAAGTGGGCAGAGAGGTTTACCAAGGACAGAATAACATGCGAAAGCTGCTTTAACCACAACAATGATTTGATTAGAGTACCAAAAACACTTATTTAGTTCGCCCAAACATCAAAACTCTGTCATCATTTAATCACTCTCATGTTGTTCTATTGTACTCCACAGAAGAAAGTTGTGCAGGTTTGGGAAGATATTTTTAAAAATGTGGGGCTTTTTGTCCACACAATTAAAGTAAGTGGGGATGTTGTTTTGGACCCCATGCTATTTATTTGCCATTTATTCCTATAACCTGAAAACTATGGAAGAATGAAGGGGAGAAAACTTTATATTTATTATTTTGATCTTAAATTATTCAAAGTTATAATCACTTGATTGGATCACAACAGAACATATGGCATTGATCTGAAATAATGTATGTGGAACCAAAATGCTCACCTGTCTGCCATCTTGCCCCACATTAGTCTGTCCCCTCACCACTGTCCTGATGTTGTCATCCAACCGTCTGATTAAGAGAATTATATACAAAATCAATTTAATAAGAATCTCCACATATAAATGCAGACCATGTCAGGGTCTAAATATTGAAAACTCACCTGATTTTAAGTCGTATGTTATTCACCACATCGTCTATGTTCGCCAATGACTACAAAATGATAGTGGGGGGGGGGGGGGGACAAAAACACTACTGAAATACATCAGCTATCCTTTCATTTCATTTATCCCTTTAAAAGTCAACATCTCATAAGTCAGTTCTTCATGTTCAGAGAGAGTAGCGCTCTCTAGTGGCCAAGAATATGAACATTAAATAGGCCGCAATGTAAAAAAGCATAAATATTAGTAGTATGGTCACTGGCCTCAATATGGGTTACCTAAACACAGATAGACATGCATTAAATTTGATTAATTAATTATTTGTATTATCAATGCTAACAGCATACAATAGTATATTGCTCAGAACTGAAAGTTTCAGAATGAAGGTAGCCTACATTCATAACGTTGAGCATTATGCAAGTATTCTAATTCAGACTCACCTGCTCTGTTGGAAACAAGGTATTAATGTATTCAACAGCATTGAAGTCCGCTCGATCCAAAGGGTCTTGGCTGGGAAAAACCTAAAAATTTAACAGATGTCATATGACAAGCCCAAACCCAGAAAATCAGTGTCTGCTGATTGAGGATCAGCTGGCCACAATGTTGCTAAAGATGTTCTGTGAGTCTGAAGTGAACAACAAGCTTTACAACACTGCAGTCCATTCAGGTGGCACAAAAAAACTTAAATATATCTAAAGAGCCAGTTGTATTACTGATTATCCTGGACTCAACTGGAGCCAGTGGAAGATAATTATTATTGCTCAATTAACCGTGAAATACCATTCTGCACATCATTCCTCTCCAATGATGCTTCTTCAGTCCAGGTAACGTTATTTTTCTTTCTCACTGTGTTTTAGTAAACATTAATAAACATTGTGTTAAGAACACACTACTAGTACATTTTACAATCACCAAGAGATAATTAAAATATAATTAGATAGAAATTGCAGTGCAATTAAAGTTCTTCATTGTATGCCTATTCTAAAAGGACTCCCTTGTTTAAAACCTTGAATGTGTCAATCTCTTTTTCCCTGTCTAGACACCTCCCATCAAATTGCAAGCTAGCAATGACAAATTTACGTTTGCGGGTCCTTCGTTTTAAAAACAAAGTCGGTTTTGACAACAGTTATCTACGTTAACAAAAAAGTAAAATGATAAATAAAACAGACAAGACCAAAACTGTGAGCTTCAAAGGAGAATTATCAAACCGGCTATTAGCATCTCATGAGAAGACACTCTGACACTACAATAAAAACAGACTCAAACCCAATTAAACTCTTACCTGCTCAATGGCCAGCTGCACTTCTGGAGTAAGGTGTAATATCGCCTCCAAATCTTCCACAAACTCTAATTCTTCATCCTCCATCATTGTAAACAGTAAATAGACGTTTTATTTCCTGTGCTGACGTAGATGCTTCTTTACTATCGTCGATGATCAGGGGAAATATGATTCATTAGCGCCATCTTTCGAGCTGGAGACTCAACAGGAGACTATTTTCATAGTATTTCAAATAAGCCGAAAACCCGAAATATTGTTATTATCGATTCATTTAAAAACGATGACAATACATTTTTTTTATATTTCTGTTTTTAATTGTTGTGTGTTCCTTGTATCATAATAAGCTATTATACAGTTTGTGTGTCAAACTTAACTGGTTTTAAAAAAATTCATCAATCCCACTGTGAAAAACAGTAAATAGTTGCCTATCCTTTGCAAATAGCAAACAGATCGAAACAGTAGGCTATTAAAACAAAAACACATAGAAATAAAAACAAACATGAGAACATATGATAAATAAAACTATAGTTAACAAATATTTTTAAAAACATTAATCATAAATGTCAAAATGACTTCCTTGGAACGACCCTTCGAGTATTGTCACCACTCACCAGCAAAAAAAAGTTCAGTTCAGTGGCTTCAGTTCAGTGTGAATCTTGTCCATAAGTGCACTTGAGCGTGAGGCTTTCGACATCACCTCTAGACTGGGATATTTAATGCTGTGAAGATGATGGAAAAGCAACCAGAAGCTGCAGAAGAGCAACAGGCTTCTTCCCACTAAGCAAAATGATGTCATCTTTTGCTAAACATCTGTAAATCACACATCTTTGGATCGTGAGAGAACCAGATCTGAAGGAAAGACTTTCTGGCTCAGACACTTGTGCTGCCCTTAATCACAGACATAACATACAGATACTTTGACTATTTCTGTCAGACATCTACAGAAGATCTTGATTAGAATTAACAGAGGTTTAGATGTTGATATTTGTTTCATTTGAAGTCACCATTGTGGTGATCAGTGTTTGATTTAGTTGGGCTCTTGGTCCACTTTCTTTATGTGTTAGCTATTCTTTGGCTGCTGTAACTGTGGCAGAAATAACCAAGATAAAGCGAGGTCAGCTGTTATCAGCTCCTTGTTGATGATGACAAAATCCTCACAAAACAAGCATCTAATGTTGTCAGATGCTTTGGCATTTATAGGCGCCCACTTTGTGGAACTGCAATATTGGCACCAATAGCATTTAAATTGCACTTATTTAGAAGTGGATAAAAAGGATGTGCACACAATGATTTGAAAAAGTTTATCAAGTATTCACACACAGGCATCAAGATTTTGCATATGATTCACAACAATGGTGACAATAAAAAAAGAAAAGCTTCATGCTGTAATGCATGATGGGTAGCTTAAAACTCATTCTTGATTCCCAAGCTCTTTTGTTTTGATTGTCACCATTGTTGTGATTCATATCCAAAATCTTGATGTCTCTGTGTGACTGTGTTATACATTTGCTCAAAACATTGTGTGCACATGCTTTTTATCCACCATCAAATAATTGATCATTTTAATGTTATTGGTCCCAATATTGCTGTTCCACAAGGTTGGTGGTTATAAATGCCAAATATAAACACAAAACTTTTAAAACAACATTAGATGCTCATTTTGGAGCTGATAACAAGGAGCTGATAACACCTGGGGCCTGTTTCAAAAAGGAGGTTAAGTGAAAACTATGTTAAAGCGGCACTATGCAGGATTTCTGTTTTTGTCAAACAGCAACCCCTAGAGTCGCTGTAGAGTACTTGTATTTAACGTTACTGTCGTAAACACCACTCACGCAGAGCGTATCTCCACTCACGGCCTCTGCACTTCATAATAATAAAGTAGCCTACCGCGTTAGGCTTACCTGAGCCTAAATGCCAGATGACACCAATAAAGTGTATCATGTACGTCGCATTATTTCGCAGGGCTCTCAAGTTTTGAAGACAGGCAAGAGTGACATCCAGCCGACAGATACATTTTTGTCATTGGTTGTTGCTCTAAATCTTACCCAGATACAATAGTGCTATTTTCTGATTGGCTATTGTGTAGCTCGACGAACAACACCAGAGGAGACGCGCTTGATTACTGCCGGTGTGCCGAATTTCGACCCCCTGCCAAATTATTACCCCCCTCGTTGAAGTCAGTACCTGATTTCCTAATCCTAACCCCACCCCTAATCCTAACCCCTCCCCCACAACTAATCCTAAATCTACCAATGCTAGGGGGTTAGTAATTTGGCAGGGGTCAAAATTCGGCACAACACCGGTTCCACAGTGAGAGCGGCGCAGCCAGAGTTTTGGCATATTAAATATATTACAAATAGTTTTTCAGCGTGAGAAATACAATGTGTGGCGGGAGAGCGTGACAAAAGACCGAAATGAGTGACTGTCACGCTCAATGCGTGACACTTGAGAGCCCTGATTTCGTAACAATGTCCGTTATGATGTTGTTAGACATGATTATTGCAATTTATCATAATAGTTTGCAAATTGTGCTCATTTACACTATTTACAACATGTAGGCTTATTTATGTCCTGATAATTATCTGAGATATTGACAACTGTTCTCATGATAATCGCAGGAATCAACTTTAACAGTGAAAGACTGAGCGAGTGGGACTCTTGTCCGGTTCCTCATGCTGTCAGATTCTCGTTACCTTTTTCTAGACTCTTCCGACCGCGCTTTCTTCGTTTTTTTCACCATTCTGAAAACGCATGTCCGATGTTTACTCGTGTCTGACTCCTCGCTCGGACTTGTCTGCCATTTCCTCTTTGTCTGTTCCTCCGACAATGCTTTTCTAGCTTTCTGCTTCTTATATGCCAGCTTTGCCATGGGACGATAGTTGTTCTTATAGCTAGCCGTATCCTGGATGGGGGCGTGTACGCGTGCAGTGCCGTAAAGCAATTCGCCCGCCCGCCCAAAGTTGCAAGGGTGGTTTTGAGGCTCACAGGCACCAGGGGGGTGCGAGACGACCGAAAATCACGAAATCAGTAATATAAACATTACAATGATACCAAAGCTGTTCGGTTAAGGTAAAAAAGTTACTTATTTCTGCTTTAACTAACTATGAAAAAGTATGTTAAACCTGAAATCAGGGGAACTTTGGGTTTTCTGTTTCAGAATGAGAGGTAAGCCAAACCTGAGAAAGCAGGGCAAGTCAAGCCATGGTAACTTACTCTGTGAACCTAACCTGGTCGGGAGCAGGTTTACTTCCGTAAACCCAGAGTTTATTTCGGTCTCCTCCCCTTTTTTAAAGAGGAAGCGGTGTTTAAACACCTCATTCATTATTTCGGTACATTTATTCATTGCTGTTTTTTCCCCAATTTTTTTAATAAGATGAAGTCTATATAACTTCTTAACTGGCAACTGAAAATATAGTAGATTAGAGTTACATCATGTAGTTCTAAACAAATTCTACAGAATTAAACTGTGGCATTCACTGAAAATCACTGAACTGTGTCCACTGTGCACCAGAAGTTGATGGACCTTCCTCCTACTGTTCTTCCACACTCTGGGGACGGGGGAGAGATAAGAATATCCGTTTATACTTAGATATAAACTTAGATTCTAGGCTACTCCACATAAATAATGTGAAGAAATGTGAATGTGTAGATTGTTTGATGGGTAGACACATAATATTAACATGTCCTCTGTAGGCCTCTTTGTGGCAGCAGAAACTGTTTCTTTATCCCCATCGTCCTGTGAAGATGAGCATTTGGTTGAGCACATTTTATAATACTATTTGTCGTAATTTCTGGTGTATTGAGTAGGCTACTTACAACTGTCAGGGGTTCTGTTGGGACAGGAGGCTCCAAAAGACAGATATTACCATCAGAATCTGTTGGGAGCAACAAAAAACCCAACCCAAAGTAAAATATATGGAAATATCAAAAACAGCCTATATAAAAAATAACACATATGTAGACCTCTTACATTTTATGAAGGCACTTGAATCTTCGGGAGTGACTGGCTCTGATGAAGTCCCTCCAGGAATTCCCTCAGCCATTGGCCTTCCAGCATTCAGGCTCAGAGCCATCTCTATCTCCTCTGCATCTCCATCTCCTCTGCATCTCCATCTCCATCTCCTCTGCATCTCCATCTCCTCTGCATCTCCATCTCCCCTGCATCTCCATCTCCATCTCCATCTCCTCTGCATCTTCATCTCCATCTCCTCTGCATCTCCATCTTCATCTCCTCTGCATCTCCATCTCCATCTCCTCTGCATCTTCATCTCCATCTCCTCTGCATCTCCATCTCCATCTCCTCTGCATCTCCATCTCCATCTCCTCTGCATCTCCATCTCCTCTGCATCTTCATCTCCATCTCCTCTGCATATCCATCTTCATCTCCTCTGCATCTCCATCTCCTCTGCATCTTCATCTCCATCTCCTCTGCATCTCCATCTCCATCTCCTCTGCATCTCCATCTCCATCTCCTCTGCATCTCCTCTGCATCTCCATCTCGATCTCCTCTGCATCTTCATCTCCATCTCCTCTGCATCTCCATCTTCATCTCCTCTGCATCTCCATCTCCATCTCCTCTGCATCTCCATCTCGATCTCCTCTGCATCTCCATCTCCATCTCCTCTGCATCTCGATCTCCTCTGCATCTCCATCTCAATCTCCTCTGCATCTCCATCTCCATCTCCTCTGCATCTCCATCTCCATCTCCTCTGCATCTCCATCTCCATCTCCATCTCCTCTGCATCTCCATCTCCTCTGCATCTCCATCTCCTCTGCATCTCCATCTCCATCTCCTCTGCATCTCCATCTCCTCTGCATCTCCATCTCCATCTCCTCTGCATCTCCATCTCCATCTCCTCTGCATCTTCATCTCCATCTCCTCTGCATCTCCATCTCCATCTCCTCTGCATCTCCATCTCCATCTCCTCTGCATCTCCATCTCCATCTCCTCTGCATCTCCATCTCCATCTCCTCTGCATCTCCATCTCCATCTCCATCTCCTCTGCATCTCCATCTTCATCTCCTCTGCATCTCCATCTCCATCTCCTCTGCATCTCCATCTCCATCTCCTCTGCATCTCCATCTCGATCTCCTCTGCATCTCCATCTCCATCTCCTCTGCATCTCCATCTCCATCTCCCCTGCATCTCCATCTCCTCTGCATCTCCATCTTCATCTCCTCTGCATCTCCATCTCCATCTCCTCTGCATCTCCATCTCCATCTCCTCTGCATCTCCATCTCCTCTGCATCTCCATCTCCTCTGCATCTCCATCTCCATCTCCTCTGCATCTCCATCTCCATCTCCCCTGCATCTCCATCTCCATCTCCTCTGCATCTCCATCTTCATCTCCATCTTTGCGAGCCTCTTCCTTCTTTCTGTTGGCTGAGTAGAAGTCAAATGAGAATGAACATTTAATTGTGTTAATTACACCTATGTCAAAAAAGCTGCTGCACTGCAAGACACTGGATGCTATTTAGTTATTTAATATGTCAAATGTTTGTAAAGTCAGGTAGCCTACATCCATGATATGCTCAAGCCTTACCTGATTGAATTATGTTTTTATATTTCATTTTCAGCTGCTGCCATGTTCTTTTAATGCCTGCAGGATTGCACCTATATGAAAATTAAAATTAGGTTGAATAACATACTGTTCTTCCAGTTTCACCTTTGATATTATAACAGTTGGGTAAGTTACTCTAAAATAGTTATTAATTACTAACTACAAATGACATCTTCAACAGTGTAATTAGATTAATGTAATAATTACTATCTCTAGAAAGTATCGGTCTCCTTATTACTAATTACTTTATAAATCCCATATCAACCTCAACCACTTGAACAATACAAAAAGAGACAATAAACTGCACTTTTAAAGCTTTCAAATTAACAATATTCAATTGCATGAATTATTCTTGAATTGACCAACGTGTGTGTAGAGAGAAGGTTACATTAAAAATATACCTTTTAAAAATGTTATGTTAAATCCACTATTGTTTTATACAGAATTGTTCTATAGTCTATGCAGTATTTAATTTTGACTTACATTTTGACAGGATGTAAGGTGGCTCTTAGCCAATGTCGGTTTACTTGGCGCCATGACCAAGTATTGCGATGTTTGGCTTTAGCATTGGAAGGCAAGCGTAGTATGACCAATAAGTTGCCGCCTGTTCTAGCAAAACATTACACGCAGAAGACAATATTCCTCCGCCCAGGCGAGCAACCACCAAGAAAAGGTGCTAACACCAATTCTCGCCCAGGACAACTGGAAGCTACTAGGGACTGGAAGATGCTGGCTGATCTTGATCAACGGCTTATTTTTCCACCTGAGATTGCCACCACTAACCTACGACCAGATATTGTTTTGTGGTCTGGATCAGCACGCATTGTTCAACTGATAGAGTTAACAGTGCCATGGGAGGATGCGGTAGATGAGGCATATGAGAGGAAGAAACTGCGGTATGCTCATCTGGCCACTGAAGCAGAACAGCGAGGATGGAGAGTCCAGGTTTATCCAGTGGAAGTGGGTTGTCGAGGTTTTGTGGCACACTCTACAACCCGGTTCCTCAGAGACGTCGGATTCAGTGGTCAAGAGTTGCGTCGCACAGTAAAGAACTTATCTGAAGCAGCAGAAAGGAGCAGCAACTGGCTGTGGTTGAGACGGAAAGATTCTAGCTGGCTGAGTACAGGCCGCCATGCTACGGTTTCGTAGAACTCTTGAAAACTTGAAGGGTGTTGGTTTATTTGTATAGGTTGTATAGTATTTACAGTCATTACGTTCCTGTGTATATTGCGTGAATGACGGGATGTTGGACAGATATTGTGTTTTGCGGTAGGTGGTATGCCATACGGAACCGTTGCCACTGAAACTGCATATTAACGCACCAGTGGGGCTCGACAGCCTTAGTCAAACGGGTTGGCGCGTATGGTTGGGTTGCGGAGAGATTGTGAGATTGTGGTTAGGTCTCAGCAGCACTGTTGGTTTATTTGTAGAGGTTGTATAGTATTTACAGTCATTACGTTCCTCTGTATATTGCGTGAATGACGGGTGGTTGGGCAGATATTGTGATTTGCGGTAGGTGGTATGCCATACGGAACCGTTGCCACTGAAACTGCATATTAACGCACCAGTGGGGCTCGACAGCCTTAGTCAAACGGGTTGGCGCGTATGGTTGGGTTGCGGAGAGATTGTGAGATTGTGGTTAGGTCTCAGCAGCACTGTTGGTTTATTTGTAGAGGTTGTATAGTATTTACAGTCATTACGTTCCTGTGTATATTGCGTGAATGACGGGTGGTTGGGCAGATATTGTGTTTTGCGGTAGGTGGTATGCCATACGGAACCGTTGCCACTGAAACTGCATATTAACGAACCAGTGGGGCTCGACAGCCTTAGTCAAACGGGTTGGCGCGTATGGTTGGGTTGCGGAGAGATTGTGAGATTGTGGTTAGGTCTCAGCAGCAAGAGGGAAGTAGAGGTCAGTAAGCTGGGCTGAGTTGAGTGGGGGACGGAGGGGGGTGACTCTGGGACGCCAGAGTCACTGTCGAGCCCTCTTGAGGTGTCGTGGGCTAGTCGACGAAACACTGAGGACGGAAGGTGCCCACTTGAAGACCCTAGAGATGTTCCCTACTCCGCTCAATCCAGAGGGTTGTTATGGGGGGACCGCACTGTGGTTGCAGCCGTTGTGTGTGCTGACGCGCGAATACACTATTAACACCAGACAGAAGGAGATTCACGTCACCAGATGGAAAGAAGCGTAGATGGACGGAGAAGCATAGGTTACTGTAAAGCTACGTCTTAGTTGGTGCTTATCTTGGCGAAAGCCGAGTACAAATCAGCATGAAGTTTTAACATCTACTCTCGTGTAATGGAAATCATGAAGATCTGGATACGTCCAGTGACTGCGGTGAATAGTGCTGCTGGCAACAAGGGAAAGACCTTGTGACAGCCTGGAGAGACAGCTGACAGGAGGAAAGAGACCCCAATGGGGCTGGTAAGGGTTAACTACCCTTGTCGGCAGTATCCAGCTCTGTGTTTACAGGATGCTGGAGACACCCGCCCAAGGCTTCTGAAAAATTAAAGAGGAAAATACCCCTAGAGTCTGCGAGAGCAGGGGCGGAAGATGACTCAATGGTGGACAACATGGTTAACGACTTTGGAATGGAAACGGATATGAGTATGGAGAGTACTTCACAAAAGACTAGTTCAGGTTCAGCAGTTAGCAAAGCCATTGAACTCCAAGCTTGTGTCTGTGGCTGGAGCAAGGCGACAACGGTCAGGGGTTTGAAGATTCATCAAGGGAAAATGAAATGCTTGAGGGAGAAGGGACAAGGGCCTCGCATTGATCAATACTTCTTACGGAGTCAGTCAAGTCAGTCGAATGAAATCCAGCGACAGGAAGCAAACCACAGTTCGCAGGATATCAGCACCCCTGTCATAGAGGAGATGAGGGTTTGCACAGTTAGTGATGAACACATTGATTCTTGTGAACCCGGTCAGACTAACCAGCATAAGAGAGAAAAGAACCTCAACGGGCATAGGCCTGGAGTTAGATGGCCAAGAGCTAGTGAGAAAACTGCATGGGACACGGTAAACACAGATCTATGCTTTGCATTGGAAAGATTAACTGGTACAGTTGAAAAGAAGCTGGATAAATTTGGGGACATCATTTACGCATATGGAAGTGAGAGGTTTGGTGTGGAAAAAAGGAAGGAAAAAGTACAAACTACTCCTGGATTGTCTAGACGGCAGCAGAAAATTGAAGGGTTAGTTAGAGAAAGGAGACAGCTGAGGAAGCAATGGAAAAGAGCGGAACAAAGTCAGAAGGAGGGACTCAATCTCTTACAAAGGGCCATAAAAGATAAGCTTGCAACATTACGCAGAGCTGAGCGCCTACGGAAACGCTACAAAAAGAAGAAACGTGCGAGGGCTAATTTCTATAAAGATCCATTCAAATTCATAAAGAAGTTATTCACCAGTGAGAAGAATGGCACTTTAAAAGCATCTAGGGTTGAGCTAGAGAGATATTTGGAGGAAACGCATACAGATGCAAAAAGGCATGAGCCTATGTCAATTCCGTCAGACATCCCACCTGTCAATCCACCAGAATACCAAATGGAGGTCTGTGCACCTAAGTGGAAAGAGATAGAGCAGGTTGTGAGAAAGGCAAGGGCTTCATCATCTCCAGGGCCTAATGGAGTTCCGTACAGAGTGTACAAGAGTGCTTCAGGAGTTCTAAGGATTCTGTGGAAATTGATAAAAGTGGCTTGGGAAAAGCAGGTTGTACCTAGATCATGGCGCCGAGCAGGGGGAGTATTTATACCCAAAGAAAAAGATGCTACAAGCATCAGTCAGTTTCGCCCTTTTTCACTATTAAACGTCGAAGGCAAAATTTTCTTCAGCATTATTTCTCAGAGATTGTCAACATACCTATTAAAGAATGGCTTCATTGACACTTCAGTTCAAAAAGCGGGCATTCCAGGATTCTCAGGATGCTTAGAACATATCAGTGTTATCTGGCAACGAATACAATCAGCTAAAAAGGAGAGGAAGGAGCTCCACGTGACATTCCTGGATTTGGCTAATGCATATGGTTCAGTGCCACATGAGCTTCTTTGGGCATCATTTGATTTTTTCAGGGTACCGATGTCGATAACAAATTTAGTGAAAGCCTATTTTGGAGATTTGCAATTTAGTTTCTCAACTCCAGAATTCAGCACTACATGGCAATGCTTAGAGGTTGGAATAATGGCAGGATGCACCATTTCTCCACTGGCTTTTACCATGGCAATGGAAGTAATCATTAGGGCATCAAAATGGGTAGTGGGAGGAGAGCGCTTGGCTTCTGGGATGCGACTACCACCAATCAGAGCATACATGGATGACATGACAACCATGACTACAACGGTAGCCTGCACTAATCGGTTATTGGGGAAGTTAACAGATAATATTGAATGGGCACGAATGCAATTTAAGCCCTCTAAATCAAGGAGCATCTCAATAGTTAAAGGCAAGGTAGTAGATAAAATATTCTTCATTAATGGTGAGGCAATACCAACAGTTTCTCAGAAGCCAGTGAAGAGTCTAGGGAGATGGTACGATGGGGATCTAAAGGACACAGTTCGAGTGGGAGAAGTTAGACGACAAGCATTGGAAGGGTTGAAGAGCATAAGCAGCTGTGCTCTACCAGGCAAACTAAAACTCTGGTGCTTTCAGTTTGGTCTACTGCCAAGGTTGCTGTGGCCACTGACTGTGTACGAGGTTTCTTTGACAACAGTGGATAAGCTGGAAGCGTTAATAAGTTCATACATCAGGAAATGGTTGGGAGTTCCACGCTGCCTCAGCAGAGTGGGACTTTATAGTAAAGGAGTATTGCAGCTGCCAGTCTCTGCTTTAACCGAGGAGTTTAAGTGTGCCAAGGTCAGACTGGAAATGACTTTAGCAGAGTCACGCGACAAATGTGTAAGGGAGGCAGCCCCTGTGGTAAAAACTGGTAGAAAGTGGTCAGCAAAGAAATCTGTAGTAGAGGCAAAGGCTGACCTTCAAATTGGGGATATCGTGGGACAGGTACAGCATGGAAGAGGGGGTTTTGGGCTCAGTTTAGCTCCTCCTAAATGGCACAAGGCAGGCCCAGCTCAAAGGAGGAAGCTGGTAGTCAACGAGGTGCGAAAGCAGGAGGAGAGGATGAGATGTATAAAGGCCATTTCCCAGGCCAAGCAGGGAGAGTGGATGAGATGGGAGAGTGTGGAACAACGAAAAATGGGCTGGCAAGACCTTTGGTCAATGGAAGAGAGTAGGATCAGTTTCCTTATTAGGTCAACATATGATGTTCTCCCATCACCGCAGAACCTAAACCTCTGGGTAGGAGAGGATCCCTCTTGTCCTTTGTGTTCATCACCTGCCACATTAAGGCACATTTTGACAGGATGTAAGGTGGCTCTTAGCCAAGGTCGGTTTACTTGGCGCCATGACCAAGTATTGCGATGTTTGTCTTTAGCATTGGGAGGCAAGCGTAGGATGACCAATAAGTTGCCGCCTGTTCTAGCAAAACATTACATGCAGAAGACAATATTCCTCCGCCCAGGCGAGCAACCACCAAGAAAAGGAGCTAACACCAATTCTCGCCCAGGACAACTGGAAGCTACTAGGGACTGGAAGATGCTGGCTGATCTTGATCAACGGCTTATTTTTCCACCTGAGATTGCCACCACTAACCTACGACCAGATATTGTTTTGTGGTCTGGATCAGCACGCATTGTTCAACTGATAGAGTTAACAGTGCCATGGGAGGATGCGGTAGATGAGGCATATGAGAGGAAGAAACTGCGGTATGCTCATCTGGCCACTGAAGCAGAACAGCGAGGATGGAGAGTCCAGGTTTATCCAGTGGAAGTGGGTTGTCGAGGTTTTGTGGCACACTCTACAACCCGGTTCCTCAGAGACGTCGGATTCAGTGGTCAAGAGTTGCGTCGCACAGTAAAGAACTTATCTGAAGCAGCAGAAAGGAGCAGCAACTGGCTGTGGTTGAGACGGAAAGATTCTAGCTGGCTGAGTACAGGCCGCCATGCTACGGTTTCGTAGAACTCTTGAAAACTTGAAGGGTGTTGGTTTATTTGTATAGGTTGTATAGTATTTACAGTCATTACGTTCCTGTGTATATTGCGTGAATGACGGGATGTTGGACAGATATTGTGTTTTGCGGTAGGTGGTATGCCATACGGAACCGTTGCCACTGAAACTGCATATTAACGCACCAGTGGGGCTCGACAGCCTTAGTCAAACGGGTTGGCGCGTATGGTTGGGTTGCGGAGAGATTGTGAGATTGTGGTTAGGTCTCAGCAGCACTGTTGGTTTATTTGTAGAGGTTGTATAGTATTTACAGTCATTACGTTCCTCTGTATATTGCGTGAATGACGGGTGGTTGGGCAGATATTGTGATTTGCGGTAGGTGGTATGCCATACGGAACCGTTGCCACTGAAACTGCATATTAACGCACCAGTGGGGCTCGACAGCCTTAGTCAAACGGGTTGGCGCGTATGGTTGGGTTGCGGAGAGATTGTGAGATTGTGGTTAGGTCTCAGCAGCACTGTTGGTTTATTTGTAGAGGTTGTATAGTATTTACAGTCATTACGTTCCTGTGTATATTGCGTGAATGACGGGTGGTTGGGCAGATATTGTGTTTTGCGGTAGGTGGTATGCCATACGGAACCGTTGCCACTGAAACTGCATATTAACGAACCAGTGGGGCTCGACAGCCTTAGTCAAACGGGTTGGCGCGTATGGTTGGGTTGCGGAGAGATTGTGAGATTGTGGTTAGGTCTCAGCAGCAAGAGGGAAGTAGAGGTCAGTAAGCTGGGCTGAGTTGAGTGGGGGACGGAGGGGGGTGACTCTGGGACGCCAGAGTCACTGTCGAGCCCTCTTGAGGTGTCGTGGGCTAGTCGACGAAACACTGAGGACGGAAGGTGCCCACTTGAAGACCCTAGAGATGTTCCCTACTCCGCTCAATCCAGAGGGTTGTTATGGGGGGACCGCACTGTGGTTGCAGCCGTTGTGTGTGCTGACGCGCGAATACACTATTAACACCAGACAGAAGGAGATTCACGTCACCAGATGGAAAGAAGCGTAGATGGACGGAGAAGCATAGGTTACTGTAAAGCTACGTCTTAGTTGGTGCTTATCTTGGCGAAAGCCGAGTACAAATCAGCATGAAGTTTTAACATCTACTCTCGTGTAATGGAAATCATGAAGATCTGGATACGTCCAGTGACTGCGGTGAATAGTGCTGCTGGCAACAAGGGAAAGACCTTGTGACAGCCTGGAGAGACAGCTGACAGGAGGAAAGAGACCCCAATGGGGCTGGTAAGGGTTAACTACCCTTGTCGGCAGTATCCAGCTCTGTGTTTACAGGATGCTGGAGACACCCGCCCAAGGCTTCTGAAAAATTAAAGAGGAAAATACCCCTAGAGTCTGCGAGAGCAGGGGCGGAAGATGACTCAATGGTGGACAACATGGTTAACGACTTTGGAATGGAAACGGATATGAGTATGGAGAGTACTTCACAAAAGACTAGTTCAGGTTCAGCAGTTAGCAAAGCCATTGAACTCCAAGCTTGTGTCTGTGGCTGGAGCAAGGCGACAACGGTCAGGGGTTTGAAGATTCATCAAGGGAAAATGAAATGCTTGAGGGAGAAGGGACAAGGGCCTCGCATTGATCAATACTTCTTACGGAGTCAGTCAAGTCAGTCGAATGAAATCCAGCGACAGGAAGCAAACCACAGTTCGCAGGATATCAGCACCCCTGTCATAGAGGAGATGAGGGTTTGCACAGTTAGTGATGAACACATTGATTCTTGTGAACCCGGTCAGACTAACCAGCATAAGAGAGAAAAGAACCTCAACGGGCATAGGCCTGGAGTTAGATGGCCAAGAGCTAGTGAGAAAACTGCATGGGACACGGTAAACACAGATCTATGCTTTGCATTGGAAAGATTAACTGGTACAGTTGAAAAGAAGCTGGATAAATTTGGGGACATCATTTACGCATATGGAAGTGAGAGGTTTGGTGTGGAAAAAAGGAAGGAAAAAGTACAAACTACTCCTGGATTGTCTAGACGGCAGCAGAAAATTGAAGGGTTAGTTAGAGAAAGGAGACAGCTGAGGAAGCAATGGAAAAGAGCGGAACAAAGTCAGAAGGAGGGACTCAATCTCTTACAAAGGGCCATAAAAGATAAGCTTGCAACATTACGCAGAGCTGAGCGCCTACGGAAACGCTACAAAAAGAAGAAACGTGCGAGGGCTAATTTCTATAAAGATCCATTCAAATTCATAAAGAAGTTATTCACCAGTGAGAAGAATGGCACTTTAAAAGCATCTAGGGTTGAGCTAGAGAGATATTTGGAGGAAACGCATACAGATGCAAAAAGGCATGAGCCTATGTCAATTCCGTCAGACATCCCACCTGTCAATCCACCAGAATACCAAATGGAGGTCTGTGCACCTAAGTGGAAAGAGATAGAGCAGGTTGTGAGAAAGGCAAGGGCTTCATCATCTCCAGGGCCTAATGGAGTTCCGTACAGAGTGTACAAGAGTGCTTCAGGAGTTCTAAGGATTCTGTGGAAATTGATAAAAGTGGCTTGGGAAAAGCAGGTTGTACCTAGATCATGGCGCCGAGCAGGGGGAGTATTTATACCCAAAGAAAAAGATGCTACAAGCATCAGTCAGTTTCGCCCTTTTTCACTATTAAACGTCGAAGGCAAAATTTTCTTCAGCATTATTTCTCAGAGATTGTCAACATACCTATTAAAGAATGGCTTCATTGACACTTCAGTTCAAAAAGCGGGCATTCCAGGATTCTCAGGATGCTTAGAACATATCAGTGTTATCTGGCAACGAATACAATCAGCTAAAAAGGAGAGGAAGGAGCTCCACGTGACATTCCTGGATTTGGCTAATGCATATGGTTCAGTGCCACATGAGCTTCTTTGGGCATCATTTGATTTTTTCAGGGTACCGATGTCGATAACAAATTTAGTGAAAGCCTATTTTGGAGATTTGCAATTTAGTTTCTCAACTCCAGAATTCAGCACTACATGGCAATGCTTAGAGGTTGGAATAATGGCAGGATGCACCATTTCTCCACTGGCTTTTACCATGGCAATGGAAGTAATCATTAGGGCATCAAAATGGGTAGTGGGAGGAGAGCGCTTGGCTTCTGGGATGCGACTACCACCAATCAGAGCATACATGGATGACATGACAACCATGACTACAACGGTAGCCTGCACTAATCGGTTATTGGGGAAGTTAACAGATAATATTGAATGGGCACGAATGCAATTTAAGCCCTCTAAATCAAGGAGCATCTCAATAGTTAAAGGCAAGGTAGTAGATAAAATATTCTTCATTAATGGTGAGGCAATACCAACAGTTTCTCAGAAGCCAGTGAAGAGTCTAGGGAGATGGTACGATGGGGATCTAAAGGACACAGTTCGAGTGGGAGAAGTTAGACGACAAGCATTGGAAGGGTTGAAGAGCATAAGCAGCTGTGCTCTACCAGGCAAACTAAAACTCTGGTGCTTTCAGTTTGGTCTACTGCCAAGGTTGCTGTGGCCACTGACTGTGTACGAGGTTTCTTTGACAACAGTGGATAAGCTGGAAGCGTTAATAAGTTCATACATCAGGAAATGGTTGGGAGTTCCACGCTGCCTCAGCAGAGTGGGACTTTATAGTAAAGGAGTATTGCAGCTGCCAGTCTCTGCTTTAACCGAGGAGTTTAAGTGTGCCAAGGTCAGACTGGAAATGACTTTAGCAGAGTCACGCGACAAATGTGTAAGGGAGGCAGCCCCTGTGGTAAAAACTGGTAGAAAGTGGTCAGCAAAGAAATCTGTAGTAGAGGCAAAGGCTGACCTTCAAATTGGGGATATCGTGGGACAGGTACAGCATGGAAGAGGGGGTTTTGGGCTCAGTTTAGCTCCTCCTAAATGGCACAAGGCAGGCCCAGCTCAAAGGAGGAAGCTGGTAGTCAACGAGGTGCGAAAGCAGGAGGAGAGGATGAGATGTATAAAGGCCATTTCCCAGGCCAAGCAGGGAGAGTGGATGAGATGGGAGAGTGTGGAACAACGAAAAATGGGCTGGCAAGACCTTTGGTCAATGGAAGAGAGTAGGATCAGTTTCCTTATTAGGTCAACATATGATGTTCTCCCATCACCGCAGAACCTAAACCTCTGGGTAGGAGAGGATCCCTCTTGTCCTTTGTGTTCATCACCTGCCACATTAAGGCACATTTTGACAGGATGTAAGGTGGCTCTTAGCCAAGGTCGGTTTACTTGGCGCCATGACCAAGTATTGCGATGTTTGTCTTTAGCATTGGGAGGCAAGCGTAGGATGACCAATAAGTTGCCGCCTGTTCTAGCAAAACATTACATGCAGAAGACAATATTCCTCCGCCCAGGCGAGCAACCACCAAGAAAAGGAGCTAACACCAATTCTCGCCCAGGACAACTGGAAGCTACTAGGGACTGGAAGATGCTGGCTGATCTTGATCAACGGCTTATTTTTCCACCTGAGATTGCCACCACTAACCTACGACCAGATATTGTTTTGTGGTCTGGATCAGCACGCATTGTTCAACTGATAGAGTTAACAGTGCCATGGGAGGATGCGGTAGATGAGGCATATGAGAGGAAGAAACTGCGGTATGCTCATCTGGCCACTGAAGCAGAACAGCGAGGATGGAGAGTCCAGGTTTATCCAGTGGAAGTGGGTTGTCGAGGTTTTGTGGCACACTCTACAACCCGGTTCCTCAGAGACGTCGGATTCAGTGGTCAAGAGTTGCGTCGCACAGTAAAGAACTTATCTGAAGCAGCAGAAAGGAGCAGCAACTGGCTGTGGTTGAGACGGAAAGATTCTAGCTGGCTGAGTACAGGCCGCCATGCTACGGTTTCGTAGAACTCTTGAAAACTTGAAGGGTGTTGGTTTATTTGTATAGGTTGTATAGTATTTACAGTCATTACGTTCCTGTGTATATTGCGTGAATGACGGGATGTTGGACAGATATTGTGTTTTGCGGTAGGTGGTATGCCATACGGAACCGTTGCCACTGAAACTGCATATTAACGCACCAGTGGGGCTCGACAGCCTTAGTCAAACGGGTTGGCGCGTATGGTTGGGTTGCGGAGAGATTGTGAGATTGTGGTTAGGTCTCAGCAGCACTGTTGGTTTATTTGTAGAGGTTGTATAGTATTTACAGTCATTACGTTCCTCTGTATATTGCGTGAATGACGGGTGGTTGGGCAGATATTGTGATTTGCGGTAGGTGGTATGCCATACGGAACCGTTGCCACTGAAACTGCATATTAACGCACCAGTGGGGCTCGACAGCCTTAGTCAAACGGGTTGGCGCGTATGGTTGGGTTGCGGAGAGATTGTGAGATTGTGGTTAGGTCTCAGCAGCACTGTTGGTTTATTTGTAGAGGTTGTATAGTATTTACAGTCATTACGTTCCTGTGTATATTGCGTGAATGACGGGTGGTTGGGCAGATATTGTGTTTTGCGGTAGGTGGTATGCCATACGGAACCGTTGCCACTGAAACTGCATATTAACGAACCAGTGGGGCTCGACAGCCTTAGTCAAACGGGTTGGCGCGTATGGTTGGGTTGCGGAGAGATTGTGAGATTGTGGTTAGGTCTCAGCAGCAAGAGGGAAGTAGAGGTCAGTAAGCTGGGCTGAGTTGAGTGGGGGACGGAGGGGGGTGACTCTGGGACGCCAGAGTCACTGTCGAGCCCTCTTGAGGTGTCGTGGGCTAGTCGACGAAACACTGAGGACGGAAGGTGCCCACTTGAAGACCCTAGAGATGTTCCCTACTCCGCTCAATCCAGAGGGTTGTTATGGGGGGACCGCACTGTGGTTGCAGCCGTTGTGTGTGCTGACGCGCGAATACACTATTAACACCAGACAGAAGGAGATTCACGTCACCAGATGGAAAGAAGCGTAGATGGACGGAGAAGCATAGGTTACTGTAAAGCTACGTCTTAGTTGGTGCTTATCTTGGCGAAAGCCGAGTACAAATCAGCATGAAGTTTTAACATCTACTCTCGTGTAATGGAAATCATGAAGATCTGGATACGTCCAGTGACTGCGGTGAATAGTGCTGCTGGCAACAAGGGAAAGACCTTGTGACAGCCTGGAGAGACAGCTGACAGGAGGAAAGAGACCCCAATGGGGCTGGTAAGGGTTAACTACCCTTGTCGGCAGTATCCAGCTCTGTGTTTACAGGATGCTGGAGACACCCGCCCAAGGCTTCTGAAAAATTAAAGAGGAAAATACCCCTAGAGTCTGCGAGAGCAGGGGCGGAAGATGACTCAATGGTGGACAACATGGTTAACGACTTTGGAATGGAAACGGATATGAGTATGGAGAGTACTTCACAAAAGACTAGTTCAGGTTCAGCAGTTAGCAAAGCCATTGAACTCCAAGCTTGTGTCTGTGGCTGGAGCAAGGCGACAACGGTCAGGGGTTTGAAGATTCATCAAGGGAAAATGAAATGCTTGAGGGAGAAGGGACAAGGGCCTCGCATTGATCAATACTTCTTACGGAGTCAGTCAAGTCAGTCGAATGAAATCCAGCGACAGGAAGCAAACCACAGTTCGCAGGATATCAGCACCCCTGTCATAGAGGAGATGAGGGTTTGCACAGTTAGTGATGAACACATTGATTCTTGTGAACCCGGTCAGACTAACCAGCATAAGAGAGAAAAGAACCTCAACGGGCATAGGCCTGGAGTTAGATGGCCAAGAGCTAGTGAGAAAACTGCATGGGACACGGTAAACACAGATCTATGCTTTGCATTGGAAAGATTAACTGGTACAGTTGAAAAGAAGCTGGATAAATTTGGGGACATCATTTACGCATATGGAAGTGAGAGGTTTGGTGTGGAAAAAAGGAAGGAAAAAGTACAAACTACTCCTGGATTGTCTAGACGGCAGCAGAAAATTGAAGGGTTAGTTAGAGAAAGGAGACAGCTGAGGAAGCAATGGAAAAGAGCGGAACAAAGTCAGAAGGAGGGACTCAATCTCTTACAAAGGGCCATAAAAGATAAGCTTGCAACATTACGCAGAGCTGAGCGCCTACGGAAACGCTACAAAAAGAAGAAACGTGCGAGGGCTAATTTCTATAAAGATCCATTCAAATTCATAAAGAAGTTATTCACCAGTGAGAAGAATGGCACTTTAAAAGCATCTAGGGTTGAGCTAGAGAGATATTTGGAGGAAACGCATACAGATGCAAAAAGGCATGAGCCTATGTCAATTCCGTCAGACATCCCACCTGTCAATCCACCAGAATACCAAATGGAGGTCTGTGCACCTAAGTGGAAAGAGATAGAGCAGGTTGTGAGAAAGGCAAGGGCTTCATCATCTCCAGGGCCTAATGGAGTTCCGTACAGAGTGTACAAGAGTGCTTCAGGAGTTCTAAGGATTCTGTGGAAATTGATAAAAGTGGCTTGGGAAAAGCAGGTTGTACCTAGATCATGGCGCCGAGCAGGGGGAGTATTTATACCCAAAGAAAAAGATGCTACAAGCATCAGTCAGTTTCGCCCTTTTTCACTATTAAACGTCGAAGGCAAAATTTTCTTCAGCATTATTTCTCAGAGATTGTCAACATACCTATTAAAGAATGGCTTCATTGACACTTCAGTTCAAAAAGCGGGCATTCCAGGATTCTCAGGATGCTTAGAACATATCAGTGTTATCTGGCAACGAATACAATCAGCTAAAAAGGAGAGGAAGGAGCTCCACGTGACATTCCTGGATTTGGCTAATGCATATGGTTCAGTGCCACATGAGCTTCTTTGGGCATCATTTGATTTTTTCAGGGTACCGATGTCGATAACAAATTTAGTGAAAGCCTATTTTGGAGATTTGCAATTTAGTTTCTCAACTCCAGAATTCAGCACTACATGGCAATGCTTAGAGGTTGGAATAATGGCAGGATGCACCATTTCTCCACTGGCTTTTACCATGGCAATGGAAGTAATCATTAGGGCATCAAAATGGGTAGTGGGAGGAGAGCGCTTGGCTTCTGGGATGCGACTACCACCAATCAGAGCATACATGGATGACATGACAACCATGACTACAACGGTAGCCTGCACTAATCGGTTATTGGGGAAGTTAACAGATAATATTGAATGGGCACGAATGCAATTTAAGCCCTCTAAATCAAGGAGCATCTCAATAGTTAAAGGCAAGGTAGTAGATAAAATATTCTTCATTAATGGTGAGGCAATACCAACAGTTTCTCAGAAGCCAGTGAAGAGTCTAGGGAGATGGTACGATGGGGATCTAAAGGACACAGTTCGAGTGGGAGAAGTTAGACGACAAGCATTGGAAGGGTTGAAGAGCATAAGCAGCTGTGCTCTACCAGGCAAACTAAAACTCTGGTGCTTTCAGTTTGGTCTACTGCCAAGGTTGCTGTGGCCACTGACTGTGTACGAGGTTTCTTTGACAACAGTGGATAAGCTGGAAGCGTTAATAAGTTCATACATCAGGAAATGGTTGGGAGTTCCACGCTGCCTCAGCAGAGTGGGACTTTATAGTAAAGGAGTATTGCAGCTGCCAGTCTCTGCTTTAACCGAGGAGTTTAAGTGTGCCAAGGTCAGACTGGAAATGACTTTAGCAGAGTCACGCGACAAATGTGTAAGGGAGGCAGCCCCTGTGGTAAAAACTGGTAGAAAGTGGTCAGCAAAGAAATCTGTAGTAGAGGCAAAGGCTGACCTTCAAATTGGGGATATCGTGGGACAGGTACAGCATGGAAGAGGGGGTTTTGGGCTCAGTTTAGCTCCTCCTAAATGGCACAAGGCAGGCCCAGCTCAAAGGAGGAAGCTGGTAGTCAACGAGGTGCGAAAGCAGGAGGAGAGGATGAGATGTATAAAGGCCATTTCCCAGGCCAAGCAGGGAGAGTGGATGAGATGGGAGAGTGTGGAACAACGAAAAATGGGCTGGCAAGACCTTTGGTCAATGGAAGAGAGTAGGATCAGTTTCCTTATTAGGTCAACATATGATGTTCTCCCATCACCGCAGAACCTAAACCTCTGGGTAGGAGAGGATCCCTCTTGTCCTTTGTGTTCATCACCTGCCACATTAAGGCACATTTTGACAGGATGTAAGGTGGCTCTTAGCCAAGGTCGGTTTACTTGGCGCCATG
The DNA here is from genome assembly GCF_051911475.1 of Siphateles boraxobius. Classification (NCBI taxonomy): domain Eukaryota; kingdom Metazoa; phylum Chordata; class Actinopteri; order Cypriniformes; family Leuciscidae; genus Siphateles; species Siphateles boraxobius. The sequence goes on along the minus strand of NW_027509186.1, from coordinate 25,013,003 downwards.
ACCAAGTATTGCGATGTTTGTCTTTAGCATTGGGAGGCAAGCGTAGGATGACCAATAAGTTGCCGCCTGTTCTAGCAAAACATTACATGCAGAAGACAATATTCCTCCGCCCAGGCGAGCAACCACCAAGAAAAGGAGCTAACACCAATTCTCGCCCAGGACAACTGGAAGCTACTAGGGACTGGAAGATGCTGGCTGATCTTGATCAACGGCTTATTTTTCCACCTGAGATTGCCACCACTAACCTACGACCAGATATTGTTTTGTGGTCTGGATCAGCACGCATTGTTCAACTGATAGAGTTAACAGTGCCATGGGAGGATGCGGTAGATGAGGCATATGAGAGGAAGAAACTGCGGTATGCTCATCTGGCCACTGAAGCAGAACAGCGAGGATGGAGAGTCCAGGTTTATCCAGTGGAAGTGGGTTGTCGAGGTTTTGTGGCACACTCTACAACCCGGTTCCTCAGAGACGTCGGATTCAGTGGTCAAGAGTTGCGTCGCACAGTAAAGAACTTATCTGAAGCAGCAGAAAGGAGCAGCAACTGGCTGTGGTTGAGACGGAAAGATTCTAGCTGGCTGAGTACAGGCCGCCATGCTACGGTTTCGTAGAATTCTTGAAAACTTGAAGGGTGTTGGTTTATTTGTATAGGTTGTATAGTATTTACAGTCATTACGTTCCTGTGTATATTGCGTGAATGACGGGATGTTGGGCAGATATTGTGTTTTGTGGTAGGTGGTATGCCATACGGAACCGTTGCCACTGAAACTGCATATTAACGCACCAGTGGGGCTCGACAGCCTTAGTCAAACAGGTTGGCGCGTATGGTTGGGTTGCGGAGAGATTGTGAGATTGTGGTTAGGTCTCAGCAGCACTGTTGGTTTATTTGTAGAGGTTGTATAGTATTTACAGTCATTACGTTCCTCTGTATATTGCGTGAATGACGGGTGGTTGGGCAGATATTGTGATTTGCGGTAGGTGGTATGCCATACGGAACCGTTGCCACTGAAACTGCATATTAACGCCCCAGTGGGGCTCGACAGCCTTAGTCAAACGGGTTGGCGCGTATGGTTGGGTTGCGGAGAGATTGTGAGATTGTGGTTAGGTCTCAGCAGCACTGTTGGTTTATTTGTAGAGGTTGTATAGTATTTACAGTCATTACATTCCTGTGTATATTGCGTGAATGACGGGTGGTTGGGCAGATATTGTGTTTTGCGGTAGGTGGTATGCCATACGGAACCGTTGCCACTGAAACTGCTATTAACGCACCAGTGGGGCTCGACAGCCTTAGTCAAACGGGTTGGCGCGTATGGTTGGGTTGCGGAGAGATTGTGAGATTGTGGTTAGGTCTCAGCAGCAAGAGGGAAGTAGAGGTCAGTAAGCTGGGCTGAGTTGAGTGGGGGACGGAGGGGGGTGACTCTGGGACGCCAGAGTCACTGTCGAGCCCTCTTGAGGTGTCGTGGGCTAGTCGACGAAACACTGAGGACGGAAGGTGCCCACTTGAAGACCCTAGAGATGTTCCCTACTCCGCTCAATCCAGAGGGTTGTTATGGGGGGACCGCACTGTGGTTGCAGCCGTTGTGTGTGCTGACGCGCAAATACACTATTAACACCAGACAGAAGGAGATTCACGTCACCAGATGGAAAGAAGCGTAGATGGACGGAGAAGCATAGGTTACTGTAAAGCTACGTCTTAGTTGGTGCTTATCTTGGCGAAAGCCGAGTACAAATCAGCATGAAGTTTTAACATCTACTCTCGTGTAATGGAAATCATAATGCAATGACATCATATTTCACTTTATATTACAGAAGAATTAAGAGTAATCCCTTTAATTAAATTACAGTTTTTAGATTACTTGGTAATTACACCCAGCACTGTATAACAGTAATTAAAATGTAAACTTACGCATTGACTTGAGAAACTATTTTCTCCCAAACTAACTCTCTCGATCGCCGCTGCTGCCCTGTTGCTTAAAAAAAATGTTTGCGTACTGCTGGTGAGAAATATGCAGACCTCTTTTTGTCTGGCGCTGTTACCATGGTGACTCATAATATCTGTGCTCCATTGATAATGGCTTTTTATAGTTGTGGTGCACGCGCTTAACTCAGATTCAGTCAACTTAGAGTTGATTGAACTTACTCATTTCAGCTGTTCTGAAACCGAAAACTCAGAGTTTCCCATCTCAGGGTAAGTCAGCTCAAATTCAAGTTTTTACTCAGAGTTGGTTGAACCTCCTTATTGAAACAGGCCCCTTATCTTACTTTTTCTTGGCTTTCTCTGCCACAAAAATTGTTATACAAACACACGGTTACAGCAGCCAAAGAAAAGATAACGCAAAAAGAAAGGGAACAAAGAGCTCAACTACTGTAAAGCAAACACTGATCACCACAATGATGACTTCAAATGAAACAAATATCAACATCTAAACCTCTGTTAATTCTCACTAAGATCTTCTATAGATGTCTGACAGAAATAGTCAAAGTATCTGTATGTTATGTCTGTGATTAAGGGCATTAAGTGTCTGAGCCAGAAAGTCTTTCCTTCAGATCTGGTTCTCTCACGATCCAAAGATGTGTTCTTTCGATAAATTAAACTTTTTGAATATTTATTTCTACATTAATATATATATATATTTTTTTTTAAGGAATGAGTTGGAGTGGATACTGAATTAAGAGGTGCTCAGCAGAGGTGGACAGCAACAAAGTAGGCCTACATTTACTTGAAAACTGTACTTAACCCTTTACCGCATGGTGTTGCCGTATGGCAACATACTCTTTGTGTTCATTTCATTGCCAATGTTTCTTTAAGAAAACATTCTAACGTTATTTTGTTGGAATGAGAAGACCTTAGTTTAGCCAATGATGTGCTTTGGTTAAGTCACATGACATGCAATTTTTTTCTGTGGCGCGATTTTTGACAGACTGCCGTCTCTTGTCGGTAGTTGCTGAAAGCAATCTAGAACGTCAGTAACAAACAAGGACCATCCCATATCACATACATAAAAAAAATCAAAACATCACCTCAGTTAAGTTATGATGACATAATCACCAAAAAAAAAGGCTTTATGAAATCAGTTTTTGGTAAATCGATCAAATGTCTGTGTTGCCAAGCGGCAACACAGTGCAATAGTGGAATGACATTATTGCAATAGTTTAGCTAGCTAGACAGGTCAGCTGCAATCTGTTAAGCTGTAGCAATAACAACATTAATGCTAGTGATATAATGTTGATTTGTCATAGGTTAAGGACTGCCAATATGGAAAGCTGTTTGAACTTTTATTCATTTCCAGGATATGAATTCTTGATATCTATAATTGTATTTTCACTAAAATTTCACCATAGGCTGCCATTCAGAATCAATTGTTGATATCTATAAATGATTCTTACTAGTAGAAATATAATTTTGATATCAATCATTTCTTTGTTAGTAAATATGTTAATTCCTGATATCAATAATTCAAATTTCACTAGTTGAAATGTCTATTCTTGATATCAACAATTGAATTGCTACCAGTAAAAAAATCATTTTTGATATCTGAAAATCTGATATCAATATTATTTTAGATATCTAAAATGTCTAAAATTCTTACTGGTAACAATCACATTCATGATATCAGTGAAAATTAAATTATTGATATCAAAATTGCCATTGTTATAGTAGAAATCTAATTCCTTATCAATAACTATCATTTTACCTAGTAAAAATGTAATTGTTGATATTAAGAATTAGTATCCTGGAAATGAATAAAAGTTAAAACGGCTTGTCATACTGCCAATGCATTTGTAGGCTATTACGGAAAAAAATCTAATTTAAATGTCTTTTTTTTTTTCTAAAAAAATTCCACTGTTGTACGTTGTTGCCGTATGGCAACATATCATAACGGACCTTAAAATAAATTTTTTTTTTTTAAAAATGGCACTTCAAGTTAAGCCATTCTAAGAAAATAAAAAGAGTCAAATATTTTTTTCTACAGGTCTATCATAATGCGTGCGGTAGAGGGTTAAGTACACTTTTTGAGTATCTGTACTTTACTTGCGTATTATTTTTCTGGAAACTTTTTACTTTAACTTCACTACATTTGAAAGACAAATATTATACTTTTTACTCCACTACATTTCTGTCAATGTCCTTGAGTTGAATGTAGTAATGTCAGTCAGTACATGATTTTAGTTGCAGGGTCTTCATTTTGGTTGGAAACATCAGAACCCGATGTCGGGTTGACGTCAACATTTTTGTTGGAAATGAAAGTCAGGTTGACGTCAGAACCCGACTGATGTTCTTAATGTTTAGACTCTTGATGTTTATAATCAGAGTCTAAACTGATGTTGTTGGGGTTGAAAATTTTCATTTTCAACCACAATACAACGTCTGTCCAACATTGGAGATTAACGTCAATCTGACGTTGGATTCTGACATCAACATGATTTCCATTTTCAACGTTGGGTTTGGTCTTCTAAATGCGAATTTTGTCATTGTTTTAGAGCACACTAGCTTATAGATAACAGTAAGGCTAACATATTCATACTAAAAACCAAAAAACTTTAAATAGGGCATTTGAGGGAACAGCCATTTGGGTATCCGAAACAATTGTGGACGTTATTGAGTGCACTTATTCAATCTCACATTCAATCCCACAACTGGAACTGTGTTCTAGAAATTAATTTGATATTGATATGAGGGTAGATATGCATAGATTCAGAGGCATAAGGTTCTGTAAGTATTACATCAATGCAACAATAATAAAACAATGCATTGACATTTACTTTTTACTTCTGGTACTTAGTACTTTTAAAAAACGAGTACTTCTGTACTTTGACTTAAGTAAAAATAGGTCTTTACAACTTTTACTTGTGACGGAGTAATATTTGACCAGTAGTATCTGTACTTTCACTCAAGTAAAGTTGTGTACTTTGTCCACTTCTGGTGCTCAGCGACAGCTATTAAACCTCTGCTGGTCACCTGTCGTACTCACTCCAGGGCAGTTACTCTCATCGGTGTCTCTGGAAGACAATCAGAGTCTAAACAGGTTAACTGTTTGTAATGTGAACTCTTGTCCTCTAATTCTCTCCAGAACCTAAGCTTAAAGTTCAACATTAACCCACAGTGAATTCAAGATCCCTACAGCTATGTACTTTGTTTCCTAAACTGTAAATGATTGATCTTATTATTCACTGAGATTCTGTCTCAAAACTCCATAGAGGAGACACAAGATGCCTCAGGAGCAGCTGGACACTCTCTGCCATAAAATAAGAGAAGGACTGCCTAAATGGAGGGATATTTTCACATGGTGAGTGGATGCAAGTTTACATTCAGTGGTGTATATATACTGTACTGTATATATACTGTATATATATATATGTAAGTCTAAGGCCAAACTTGAAAATCTTTTTTATAGATCATTCTCAAGTCATGCTGTATAAAATGATCATCAGGGTTTAGTGTTATTTTAGTATTATTTATACTATTATAGTATTTATTAATATTTTGAACAAGTATGTGTACGTGATAATTAGAATGCCAGATGGTTCAGAGGATTTATTAATAGTGCATGATGGACCGGCCTCAAAACCTTCATCAAATGGTGAACAGTTATTCAAGCAATGTTCATTGCAGGCAACTGTTCAAAACTCTGCTGATGGGTCAAGGCCTCTCCGCACTGATCTGTGGGACTGCTGTTACATCTCAGTATCTGGCGTCCATTTATTACCTTGATACACCCATGTTGCAGAGCTTTATTAATTACAGCCTCCTAGGCATCACTTACACCATGGCACTGATCTTCAGAAGAGGTATTTGATCACAAATCCATCAGTAATTATTTTAGTTGTTGCGTTTCATTCTTAATCAACCATTAAACATTTTTCAGAATAACTACTACTGTTTTTTGGACATGTAATATTCAGGATGCCTCTCTTTTAATGTAGGTGATGGCAATATTTTGCAGATATTAAAGACAAAATGGTGGAAGTATCTATTGTTGGGACTGATAGATGTGGAGGCGAATTACGCAGTGGTGAAAGCATACCAGTACACCACATTAACTAGCATACAGGTAACAACTTTTTATGAATGTGTTGATATATGGTGTGTTTACATAAACTACCATTCAAAAGTCTTGGGTCAGTAAACCATTTTTTTTAAGTCTCTTATGCTCACCAAGACTGCATTAGTTTCATGAAAAATACAGTAAAAACAGTTATGTTGTCAAATATTATTCCAATTATTCTATTTTAATGCATTTTAAAATGTAATATATTCCTGACAGCAAAGCTGAATTTAAATGTCACATGATCATTCAGAAATTATTCTAATATGCTGATTTAGTGCTTAAGAAACATTAGCATTTTCAGGATTTTTTGATAAATCCTATTTATTTTTATTTGGAAAAAAAGTAATATTAAAGATGCTTATACTCTTTTTTTAAATCAATTTTATGCTGAATAAAAGTATTTATTTTTCCCCCAAAAAAACCTAAACTTTTAAATGGTTGTGTAGGTCCTTAATTTACTGGATCTGTCACTCACTTGTAACACATTGCAAAAGCAGAATCTGATTAAAATTCTCAAAGCAAGTTGTTGTTTGACTGCATTTCAGCTTCTGGACTGCTTTATTATCCCGGTTTTGATGATCTTGTCCTGGTTCTTCCTGAAGACCCGTTATAGGATCATTCACTATGTAGCTGTATGTATATGTCTGGCTGGTGTGGGAGCCATGGTGGGAGCGGACATCCTCGCTGGCCAGGACCTGGGATCTAGTGAGGGGCAAGCTGCTTCTCCAGAACATAATTTAGCATAGAACCTAACATAAGTCAAACCGTGCCCATTATTTATTCCTGTGTCAACAGCCAGTGATATTCTCCTCGGTGATGGTCTGGTTCTAGTCAGTGCCACTCTATATGCCATCTCTAATGTGTGCCAGGAATACACGGTGAAGAATCTGAGCAGGGTGGAATTTCTGGGAATGGTCGGCCTCTTCGGGTCAATCATCAGTGGAATACAACTGTAAGATGTGTTGATGAACTTCAAGAAAACAGTAGACCTGTTGATAAAAGTCAGTGCTACATCATCTGCACTGTTGTGTTTTGTCACTTGCAGAGGGATTCTCGAACATAATGAAGTGTCTAAAATTAAGTGGACATGGGAAATTGGTAGAGTACTGCAATGTGAAATTAAAGTACTTTCCATTTACAGTGTGTCGATGACCTCATCTGAGGTTTGATTTTTGTGTTCTCTCCTCAGCTCTGCTCTTGGCTGGATATGCGCTCTGCATGTACGGCTTCTATAGCTTCATGCCTGTGGTGATAAAGATGACCAGCGCCACAGCTGTTAATCTGTCCTTACTCACTGGAGACATATTCAGCCTGTTTTGTGGGCTCTTTTTGTTCCAATACAATGTGAGTACACACACACACACGCACGCACGCACGCACGCACACACACACACACACACACTGTCTGCAGGACATCACTTTTGGCCACTAGTTAGTTAATTAAAAATCATAAAGTTAAAACAATATTTTTTAGTCTTATTTTGCTGATGATCTCTTTAATGCTGACAGCACAAGTGGCAGAAGTATCTATGTGTCCTTGTATTCTTATCTCAAATATTCCAGGTCATTGTGACCTGGAGCTTTATATTTCTTTAATGTGTGAAGGTTTTGTAAGTGCCCTATGTCCCCTGCTTATAAAAAACGGATCTTGGCTATTCACAGTATAGGCTACTTTTTTTGCACTCCTTTATATATTTTATTTTCTACAACCACTCCATCAATGTTGAATAAAAAATAAATACATTGTATGACTGTGGTAACTTTTTTCAGTTCATTCTCACATGTTCTTCCTCAGTTCTCAGGACTGTATATCGTGTCATTGGTGGTGATCTTCATTGGTTTCATCCTGTTTAACACCGTCCCCACACTGAACCGAGCTCTTGCCCCAGCGTCTGAAGACGAAGGTTGTGACAATCACGCCGCAGAGTTTGATAACAACAGCATTCAAGGCTGTGTGGATGAGATAAGCAGTGCTCAAGCAGAGCAAGATCAAACCAAGAGCCGGCTGAATGAAAGACATTCAGCATGTGTTGTCATAAACAGTGTTCAAATGTAGTTTTGATAATTCCATGGTAAAACGGACTAGAACTTTTTATAATTTATATTCATTATATTTTAATAGTGGTTTATGATGATAGATCAAATGTGACAATGAATAAACTGAATATGACGTAAATGTTTTTATCTCATTACATTTTGTGTATTATCTCATTGTTGTCCCAATGTATTTGTTGTTGATATTTATTTTATTGAGAAGAGCTTTGTGAAATGTAAACCTCAATAAAGCAAAACATTGTCAGCCATATTAAGAGGGATGGGTTTATGTTGATTACTCAAATGAATTGAAATGCAGTAATATATTACATCTTACATCTTGGGAATTATAATAAATATTATGGTATCATAATTATATCTTTACAAGCACCAGATCTGTGTTTATGCAAAGTTACCTCATTTAATGTTCCTGTTGTAGCCTACATTTTGCATGTCTCATAATTACCGTAAAACTTCAAATAATAGCCGAGTCCCAAATAGACGCCTGTCTCTTTCACACGCCTGGTGTGGCGACAGGTTTGGGTAAATAAAGGCCTGTCTCACTCTCAAATAGAGGCCGGGTCTGTTTTTTAATTTCGGATTGTATTTAATCTTCTAAAACCCTTCAGATTGTCCGCTTTTTGGCGCCTCCAAAGCAAATTTGTGTCCCGCCAGAGCCTTTTTTGATCGGTGAGTGATGAAATAAATTGACTGCTGCGCTTGACAGGGCGCAATCGAGCAGAGAGAGAGAGAGAGCGCGCCCCGGCCGCGCGCGCGCGCACTCTCACGTCTTCAAACAACACGAGCGCTCTCTTGCTCTCTCTCCCTCGCGCATATTAAACAAAATCAATTGACACGATAGTAAAAGGTCGGAAGACCGCAGTTTCACGTGGAGCATTTGGAGATTTTTAGAGATTAGAGACTCTAGGAACAACATCTCAACACTAAATTATAAAGGCCTGTCTCATATAGACGCCTGTCTCAAATACAAGCCGGTGCAAGTTCGAAGATTTGGGAAAATAAAAGCCCGGGCTATTATTTAAAGTTTTACGGTAATACTTTTTAGTGTTTTCCAATGTGACTATTGGAAATGTGAGATGTATAAAGTATTAACATAATATTTGCAGAGAAATAGGTGTTTATTTTAATAACTACTTATTTGTTAGCAGCTGCTTAAATTTAAACTTGTGATTTTAACCTGGAATTTTACAATATTCTCCACTACAATATTCCTCACATGGTTTGGTTAAGGTGGGCAGCGTCAGTCTCCACACTAAGATATTGAAGTCCTGTCCAAACATTAAAACCAAGGTGCATAAATCAGTTCTCCTTTTTCAAATGCTATGAATCACATATTGACTAAGTCAGATAGGAATCATTTTTGTGACCTGATATTTATCTCGATTTCAGCCAAACCCTCTTTGCTGGATGATCACCAGGGGTGAAAATGAATGATGTGATTTTGCTTTGTCATCTCATTTATACTAAATGCCCGAATGCATTCCATTCACAGATGCTGATGCTCTTCATCTTGCTCACCACAAAACCCCTGTTTCTTTTTCACTTGTGTAAATGGAATACTGTGTATAAATACGAATTAATAGTGTTAATCAAAACTATTTAATGTAAGGCACGCAAAGACCATTTCCTCCTCAGCGTAAAAAATAAAAAGGTAATTCTGAGATGAAATTGTGAGTCACACTCCGTTACGAAGTCATATTTGGGAGATATAGTCACACTTAGCCTACCTTTTTATTTTTTCTACTCTGAGCCACATTTTAGAGGGCTATATTCAATTACATACAATTTGACTGTCTGATTAGAACTGATCTACGAGAACAGAACAAGGGGAAAGTTCACCCTAAAATGAAAACTTTCATTATTTAGTCGACTCACCCTCGCATCATTCCAAACTTGAGATGTAGCAGAATGTCGGAGTTGCTCCCCTCTACAATGAAAGTGGATGATGACCAATGGCTGAGCTTTAAAGTTTTTTTTCTTTCAGTTTAGTTATTAAAGTTCAGTTCCAACCCTGCTCCAACACACCAGCTGATTATTTACAAGAAGTCCTAACACATTATTTAGTTGGTTGGTTGTTTCAGGTGTGTTAGGGTTGGAGCTAAATATTACATTTTATATACCAACATGACTCACAACATTTGTTGGGTTTAATTGTTTAACAACTGAAAATCAGTTTTCTTTTTCATGTAAACTAGCCTATATGGCTTTGCTCAAACTGTCGAACAGATGTAGTTTGTTAAAAGTGGAGGTTTAAAAAATATTGTACACATTTAAAGAGATAGTTTACATAAAAATGAAAAGTCTGTCATCATTTAGGCTACTCAACCTCATGTCGTTACAAACCTGGTATGACTTTCTTTTGTCTGTGAAACAAAAGTTATTTTATGAAATGTCTCAAAGTCAGAAGTCAAAGGGCTCCGAAGTTGTACTTCAAAATATCTTTCCACAAAACAAAGAACATAATACAGGTTTGGTAATGCAGGAGGGCGAGTAATTGACTTACTTTTTATTTTTTGGGTAAACCATCCCTTGACTGTCAAATTATTTTGAAGTGTCCACAAAACAAGCAAATGCATCAAGATTTATTTATTTTTATTTAACATTTGTTCTTGTTTATTTTTTGCTCCTCTAATAACATAATGGACAGTTAGGTCTATATACTCAGCCCCAAATGTACAGGCTATATACACAACTTAAACTTTCTCCATAGGGAAAACACACTATATATATGTGCATATATATAATATCAGTGTGGAAAGAGGTCTGAAAAGTTGCCCCAACATATATATAACTGTACATGGTCGCAGAAATTTAAAAGAACATATTTTAAAAAGTTAGCACGGAAACAGGAATCATCCATCTACATGCGAAAACAGCCATGTCAATTCGTCTATGAATGTGTACATCCTGCACAAAACTGACAGCCAAAATAAAAAAGTTCAATGCGTTTTCTCTCACACGCTTACAGAAGCGAAACAAATGCAGGGACTCTGGCACAACATAACGCTAGTGTGATTTGTAAACCTGGTTTGCTCTTATTAGGATAACTGTCAGGGATCACAGTGTTAGTTTTAAATCAAAATCTCTTTGTACACACAGGCTATGCTCTACCTGTGTGGCGGTCAGTGCGGCTCAATACAGACTTCTTCCTGTCCACGCATGCTTCCTCTCAGACTCTTACAACTGTCCTGAAGCATAAAGATTTCATTTAACACGAGGTGACAGCCATCCACCTTCCAATTGCACCGGAACATTATTAGTCAAAAAAACACACACATAAAGCCTCTGTGAGATGCATTCGACACACACACACACACACACACACACACACACACACACACACACACACACACACACAGGAATTAAAGAATGCATGAAATTTTAACACTTGTGACATCTGCTACATACACAAATAACCATGTACCGCCTTTACATATGGCCTAATAACCAACATTTATCAGCAGTGGCAAGATGAAGGCATTGAATATGTTGGAATACATTCGCAAACATTGTTTGCAATGTTGCAAACTGATGGCTCTCATAAGTTACCACTCAGCGAATGGGGAGCACAAGCTGAATTCATACACCACTCTGTTGGAGGATACAAGCTTGGTGGCTTTGTTAGTGAATAACTTAAGAGTGCCGTTGCAACCAGAAAACAATAGGGGGCGTCTGTGCAGCATTGAACAGGACTCCAGATTGACAATGTTAAAGGCACTGCTGTCAGATTCCCAATAACTCACGTGATAGTCACAGAACAAGAGTGTCTATGCCAGCTAGAGCACTACAGATAGGCTACATCATGTAAACTCTGTCAAAAGATGTTTTCTTCTAGAAACATCTCACATTCGCTCCAGGTGTCTAAATCTCAAAGTGACACTGTAGACTGCAAAAAAAGATTTTCTTACTCAGTATTTTGTCTCGTTTTCCAGTACAAATGTCTATTAATTCTATAGGAAAACAAGATTATTTTTCTACATTTTTCAGAAAACAAGATTTAATATCTTAAGTCATTTTCCTTCTCAAGTAAATGTATCTTGATTTAAAAATTTCTAGATCATTTATGGATATTTGTAAAGGAAAACAAGACAAAAACAACAAGTAAGAAAATATTTTTTTCCAGTGTAATGATGTTACGTCACGCATCACAACTATAGTGGTAAAATGTGACACCAAACTGACCAGGTAAGTTGATTTTAAAATGTCAGTACACCCAAAAAAAAAAAAAGACGACCTCATGCCATTCCAAACTTGTATGACTTTCTTTATTCTGTCAATATTTTGAAAAATGTCTTGGTGGTTTTTTAGTCCATGCAGTCAAAGTCAACGTTTTGAACCCCATTGACTTTCATTGAATGGACAAAAAAGTTCTTCATGAGCATGTTTTGGAAAGAAAGAAATACATAGAAAATAAGCCATACAGGTTGGAACAACATGAGGGTGAATAAATTGTCTTTTATCTCTGTAGGGACTCAAGAGCCGGTTTGGGAATTACGTCAGACACAACACAGTACGTTAAACCTGGTCAAATGGGAGCCGAGAAGAGTATTCGCATGAGGTGTGCTGTTAGTTGAGGAGTTAGTATGAGGTATTATGGGGGGCATCCTTTTAAATAAGTCATTAAAAACCAGTAGTTAGACCTAATAGGCTGGCTAAGAGTCAGTTTAGGCTGGGACTGGACCACAGTTTCATCATAATATACTCAACTAGAGCATAAAACACTGAGCAGCACACAAGCACTCTAGACTTTGCCTTTACCCACACATAAAGATAAAACATCTCTTTTTGTCTTTTATTATATATCATTATATAGTATTAGACATTCAATAAATTTCTTTGTATCACTTTTTGAGTCTTTATATACTTTCTTTTCATTTGGAATGTACTGAGTCCTGTAGCTTTATAGTTGGTTTAGATGCTGTGCTGCGTGTGGCTGCAGTCTGAAACGGGGCGGATGTGGTCTAAGTGTCTATACTCTATCTAGGGGTCTGGCTGTCAGCGCTTCAGGCCAGCTTTAGCGTGCTGACTGGGAAGGAGGGCATTGTCACCATAGTGACTGGGTTGAGGACGGTTTGGCCCACCAGCTGAGGGTGATGGGTAACCACTTGTGCACCCACAGCCGTCTGCTTGCCAACCATGGCGGCTTGTGCGGCAGATACCGAAGTGCCGTTCATCTGGGCGTGAGAGAGTGTGTGCGCGATGTGGCTCATAACCGCCGGTTGTGTGACTGTAACGGGCTGAGGGTAGATTGCAGGAAGATGGGCGACAGTGATATGGCTAATGGATTGAGGTCCGGGAGCCAGCTGCACCGAGCTCGAGGAGGAAGGGGAGATGTGGGCCATGTGCTTGGAGCCTGGATGGATGACGTGGTTGATGGTTTGGATGACAGAGGCGTGCGAAGCCGATCCCGCGCGAGCAATGACGGTAGGCTGCAGACTGGCTGTGGTCACTATATGGGTCTGGCCCGGAGGTAGGGTCTGCAGGGCCGGAGCAGACGGTGGGCCATTAGGAGCTTGTGCTGGCATTGAGGACAAAGTGGGAGTTGTAATCAAGGCGGCGGCCATGGGGGATAGTTGAGCTGAGGGAATCGGGGACAAAGTTTTAGACTGTTTGTGTGGGATGGAGATGTTCTGTGTTATGAGGGACAGGGAAGAATGTGACTTCTTTAACTCTGGCTGAAGCGCAGCAGGCACTTGGAGTAAGGCGTTGCCCGTGGCGGATAAGCTTTCGTCTTCTATATCTTCATCGATGTTGTCTTCACCTTCTGTAGAGACAACAACAAAATAAAAAGGGTCAGAAACAAAAAAACAAGTTGAAGAAGGAAACTGAAGTAGGAACTTTTAGCAGACATACAGTACTGTATCTATACTGTATCATTCCGTGGTAATTGACAGATATAGACAAACCGTTCCGGAAGACTAACCTGAGGCAGTGGAGGTAGAGGCCTGGTCATCATCTGGTTGCACGGTCTGTCGAAGAATACGCTCAATCTCAATCACATCCAATCGCTGGCTCAGCTCGTTCTTCAGCTCAGCCAGTCTCTGCTGCAAGGCGATCTTCTCCCGCGCCAGACGTTCCATCTCATGCTCGTAGTCTTTCTCCTTCCTCTTCAGAGTCTAGAAGGGGAAAATGAAGAAATAAACAACTGCGCATTTATCCTATGCATTTAGAGCTGTCAGGGTACACTGAAAATCTATAGCTGCAAGAATTAATTGTCACCTTGCTGTGCAACAAAAAGCATGTCAATAGAATACAATATCAGCATTCCCATGCACTTAGAGTTGGTGGCTATTTCCGTAACCCCCTCTATTATTAAATAAGACCTGCTAAAGCAAAAGTAAAACATCACACAGAAAAAAAAGGGAACCAGTAACAGACATAAACAACTGGAAGTGTGAGAGCTTAAAATACAGGAAGAAATGTTACATTGTAGGTACACATGTTTTCAAACTACTCCATAAATCCAGAAATACTAAATCCAGTGATAGCTTATAGATGTGGGTAAAATAAGAGTCATTATCATTACAATATAATTTATATCTCATATATGTGTATGTGTGTGTGTGTGTATATATATATATATATATATATATATATATATATATATATATATATATATATATATATACACACACATACATACACATACACACATACATACAGACACACAGTGTTGGAGGTAACGCATTACAAGTAATGCACAGTACGTAATCAGATTTTCCCAAGTAACTAGTAAAATAATGCATTACTTTTAAATTACACAAATACACTTTATGAATTTAATCTCACTTTATTAACCAACGCCTTTGTTGCTGGGCTTGGACGATCCATTTCAACCTTTGCAATGAGCAAAAATTACTTCAGATAAACATCACATTTGTGTTTAATGTTTTGATTTTATTGCTGAAGTAAGAGTGTTAACCCTTCTTCTCCTGTGTCCTATTCTTCTGCTATTCAGAATGGCAGCTGAAAGGTTTGTTTGAGCTGTGCACTCTACTGTACAGGTGTGAATTTGAATTTCCATCTCCCTGAAGCTTAGAAATTTCACTTTTGGTGTGAAAAGGCCTTTACATTTGCCAAAAATATAACTTTATATATAAACTTTACTATATGTATAACCTCTCATTATATATGCATGCGTGTCATTTATTTCCCTCTCTATATAATATTATGTAATTTTTACATTATTGCAAATATAAGATAAAAGTCATTCTCGTAAGGGATTATTTTGCGATGACAACTGATAATATCTGTTACTCATATCCTAATAGAGCACAACCAAGGCTGCTGAAATTAATGTCATTTCTTATAAGGAAGCATATTGGAATTTCTTAGACTTGTTGTATGTAAAACGGATGTCACATGCCTCTCTGTAAGTGTGCCTGTAATCACCTATAGGCATAGAGGTTAAGTTCCTGGTCCTTCCTGGATGTCTTGGTCAAGCACACACCTCCCCCACCGTCTGTTTTTGCTTTCATCAGAGCCCTGCCACGGCCACGCTCTCACACTCACACAAGCACGTGGATTACCCAAAGCATGGAAGTACCTCCCACTTCTGGGAAGGTATTCACTTGGTGTACTAGAGTGCACACGCTGAGTAACATCAGTGGGTGGAGCTCATGACGCAGGAGCTCGGCCAATCGCAAGTGGACATCTGGGTAGTGTGAGTGTGCCAAACTAGAGTACATTTCTACCTACCCACATAAACACATAGATACTGATCCAACTTCACAAACATGAGGATAACTGTAAATCAAAGAAACATGAAGCTCCAAACACACGCAGAGATAGAGTGAGAGGGCAGGGACAGAGGACGAGACACCGCACACACTGGGCAGGGCCAAGCGACCCAGTTTCCCTGCACTGTCAGCTGACGCATGAGAAACAAACAGGCAACGAGGACACAGCAGTGTCACAGCAAAGACCTTAAGAGGATGGAGAGCAAGAGATTAAGGGGTCTGTGCACAAACAAGGGGAACTACACTCAACTAAAAACCATGCTGCTCAGTGATGTATCTGACGTGTGAACAGAATGAAATGTGAAGTTACTTAAAACATAATAATATATTAAAAAAATATTTAAATGAGAAACATGGTGTTAATATATTCACAAAATATTGTACAATATATAAATATTTTATATATAATAATAATAATAAAGTTAATGGTGCTCTGCGATTTGTGTAATGGGTGAACAAAATGGACTTTTAAATGTTATATATATTTTTTGTAACACCTCAGTATGCGGAACACATTAACTATTAACTACAACTTTTGCCTCAAACTCCTCATTTACTGCTCATTATTTGTTAGCGAGGTAGTTTTTGTTGTGTTTAAGTTTAGGTATTGGGTAGGATTAAGGGATGTAGAATAAGGCATTGTGCTTTATAAGTACTAATAAACAGCCAATAGCCTAGTAATATGCATGCTAATAGGCAACTAGTTAAAAGTGAAAATTGAACCCTAAAATAAAGTGTTACCTATTTTTATTATTTAAAATAATTATAGTGTCAATATATTCACAAGATATTGTACAAATATATATACATATATATTTAAATACAATGTTTTTTTTGAAAATATCAATTATAACTTTTTTAAATATACATTTTAAAATAATATAGTAGTAATAACAGCATTTATACTCAATATAATATTTAAAAATACATTTTATGCATTATTTTTTATATTGTATTAAACAAGACAATATAATAATATTATTAATAATTATAATAATTTATTTTATTAACAAACTGGAACTCTGAAAGGTTTATAATAAATCTCTCTGTGGACATTGCATTAAATGATTGTGATGCTTGTCTAATGACATGCTCTTTAGGAAACTCAGAGCAGCACATTAAAATTGTGGTATGTGCGAAAAAAACACAGCATATAAAATAGAATACATTTAAAGACACACTAACCCTCAAACACTGAGCAATGACAATGATCCGAGGACGCACATATCACACAGCTCATCCTTTTCCTACACCACGTGCGTTGAACAAGCATGGCATTGCAGAAACAACAACAGCGTGGAAACATAATCCAGGCCAGTCATTTGATATGGTTACAGGTGTCTGTAGATAGCAAGACAGAAGATAAAGAGGGGTTGCCAGCTCGACTCGGGGTCGATAAGGTCTATTCTTCTCCACTCTCGTGAATAATGACAGGTCGCTGGGCCAATCGATACACCCCCCACTTCCTTTCCAATGCTCAGGGTGCCCTTTTGCCTCCCAGAGGCGTCAGCGTCTTTAACTGTGTCTCGTTTCGAAGGCTGCGTCCTCCGGAGGTCACATTTGTTGGCCGCATACGTCATCGGGGCTGCTTCATTTCAGTAAACTGACCACTACTTTCCAAAGCCAAAGAAATTACACCAATTTACCCTTCACTAGGAATCATTTTATAATGGATTCTTTTCTGAACTAAGACATCCTTTATGACGTATGGGGCCCCCGGAGGACACAGCCTTCTAAATGAGAGACAGCTTTTGTCTCAGCAAATTAAATGGGAGTACTGGACTGTTGTCAAGGCAACAGCTGAAAACCGTCCTAGTTGCCGTGGTAACCGGTATGGTGAGCGGGCAGCAGAGTGTGACAGCGTGAGTATGTGCTGTCTGCACTGGGCAGTGGTATAAAAAGCCTGTTTGATTGAGCACTTCTCAGTGGCTCCATATATAGGTCTAGTGTGCAGGACAGAAGCTTAACGTAACAACATTAACAGAAGGAATCAGAGCAGCAGAACTTAAAATAGTAGCAATATGTGTGACCTCAAATTATCCTTCACTTAGCCCCACTTTAAAAACATTGCTGACCTATTCTACCTCAGCAACTGTTGTTGTCTTGCATTTTCTCATACAAGCTTTTGCTCTTTTAATATACACTATCTTTTAAAAGTTTGGTGTAAGATTTTTTTTTTTTTGAAAGAAGTCACTTATGCTCACCAAGGCCAAAATTTGATTAAAATGATGAAATATCATTACAATTTAAAATAACTTTTCTATTTGAATATATTTTAAAATGTAATGTATTCCTTTGATGACAAAGCTGAATTTCCAGTATCATTACTCCAGTCTTCAGTATCACGTGATCCTTCAGAAATCATTCTAATATGCGGATTTGCTGCTCAAGAAACATTATTATTATCAATGTTGAAAACAGTTGTACTGCTTAATATTTTTGTGGAAAGCGTAAAATAAAATGTTCAAAAAAACAGCGTTTATTTGAAATAGATTTTTTTTTACATTTACTGAATGAAAATATTATTTTAAAAAATGTATATATTAGTGACCCCAAACTTAATAGATAATCTGTGCATTTAGATAGTTTAAAGTTCGATTTTATGGAAAAATATGGAAAAGGCTCAGTAGGATGTCTTTTTCCCAAATCAGCAATCTCATAATTCATTCTAGCCCTCACAAGAGTAATATCCAATCAATTATTTTCACTTTATAAGCACAATTTACTGAACATCTTGCTGTTTACAGAAATCTTCCTGTGGGATGTTCTGCAAAGCTCATCATTTGTAACCAAGTGTGGTGGAGCTTAGCGAAGGGACAATTACAAACATAAACCTCAATTTGAAAGAAAACCCCCACCCGGGTTTCTGCATGCTGATTGGTCGATCGATACAGCATTCCAACCATGCTAATATACATGGATATAGTAAATAATATGATGTGAAACTTCTCATTACGCCAAGTTCAAGGCTAACTATATAGGTAAAGCTAATAGCACTTTTACGCCCACGTTAGCTCAACCGAACTACATTTCTACCAGAACACAAATCTCATACTGAATCTCAGTGCAAGCATTTCCTAACATTATCTTCACATCCGTCATAAGAGCCTTCTCTGGTCTTTTTTTTCTTCAAGTGCACCCTCCTTTCCCTAGGGGGCCAGTACATTCCTTGCTAGCTGTCTCCACCAGGCCCTCATGGACCCTTCCTCCCACCGCTGATGAGGCATGCTGACAGCTCTCTGGTCTGCGTACTACATCAGGCTCAGCTCCAGCTCACAGCTGTGCATGCCTGCCTCTGATAGTCTCACACACACACACACACACACACACACACACACACACACACACACACACACACACACACACACACACACACACACACACCGGCCTGCTCTACAAACACCCAAACCCACTGAACTCCTGATCCGTGGACTGGGGCCCCATTCCTTCCCTCCTGCTCCAGCCCAGGACAGCTAAACCGTCTCCTGACTCAATATGAGTGAGATGTTATCATTTCCTACATAGGAATAACAACATCTGGATGGTGTTTGAGGAGGAGATGAATGTGAATCATTGTGGTATTTATATCCTGGAGGACATGGAGGTAAAATAAGGTCAGTGTCTAGTGGCTGAGCGATATATCATAAAGGCCGATATATTGGACAATATTTGGCATTCTTAAATAATCAGCATTGGTCGATACGTTTTTCTGCTTGGCTGATGTGGGGGAAGCGGACTCAAATTTTTTACTGTGCTGAGAACACCAGCGCCTGAGGGTCGAAGCTAACATTCTCAACCGTAATTAGTTTACTGTTTCTGTCTAACAGTTCCGTCTAATAAATCATTAAAAATAAATTCAAATTTATTTGTGAAAAATATTTTAGTATAGTGGTTCTCAAATTGTTGCGCCTGCCGGAAGGTGGCTCCCACAGGTACTGCAAGGGAGATCAGCAGAAGAAAAAAGAAAGAAAAAAACAGCTTTGGCAACAGCATTCGAGTGTGTGATTGGTGGTTGGCTCTCTCTTATAAAGTGGCACCGAACAACAATTCCTCTAAACCTTCCTTCTTCAGACAGTTAAGTTTGCACTGTCTAAACACTCCCCTTCAACAACAGACCAAACATCTACACCGGACGTAACCGCTGTCACGTAGCAACAGCTAAAAGCTGTCTACACTGGACACGACCGTTGCAAATCCATTTGTCCTTTTGTTAAGTAGCGCGAGCACTTGGAGTACGCCATAAATACAACAGGGCATCAGTTAACTTTTGTGGATTTGGCATGTCGCGCCACATCCAATGTAGACAGATTCACTGATTATAATGGGTTTTATTGACTTTTGTCGTGTCACACAGCTAGCATCTGGAGTAGAAATGGTGAGTTTTTCATTGCAGGGTTTTCAATATTAATTTTTTTTTTTGTGTGAAATTTTTTGGTAATGAGATGGGATCGGGGGTGCCAGACTTTTTAAAATGTTTGATGATTGGCCAAAATAACGCTGGCTTTATCGGTCACCCAGCACTCTAAAGGCGTATTCACACCGCACAGTCAAAACACCAACAAACAAGTTGGCCGTTGGATTTAGAACTTCGGGAATAATCATCATGTTCACATGCACTGCCCAGACACAGACAAACACTGATAGAACATGTTCAGTCGGGTGAAAACAAACCCCGACCGACGCCATCAGGGGTAACACACTGATCCGACAAAACCCAACAAACGTGTTTGTTAGCGTTTGTCTGTGCGGTGTCAATACGCTATAAGATATAGACATTAGGCAAAAAAAAAATCAATATCGTACGACCACGATCAGAGACAAAAAAAAGTTTTTCAACATCTGTCAGAACAGCAGCTCTCAAACTAAAGGACGAGGGATGAGCTGACAGTGGCTCTTATTAGCTTTTGTGGTTGGTTTCTCACAAGCTGAGCACATGACCTCACCCTCCCCCATCGGTTTGCTATCTTCAGTTACTCGCTTAAGCTCCGCCCTCATGACTATGCACATGCAAGTGTGCATTTGCGTCGTCACGTTTATGTATATACAAGTGTGCGTGCATATGATGGATTTGTATGAGGTAAAAATTGACCTGATGTTGTCACATGCAGTGTTAGATGGGGGGGGGGGGGCTCCGTTCTGCAGAACAAAAGAAGGGAGAGAGAGAGAGAGAGAGCATATGAGCCACGTTGCAGCCACGCTCTTCCTCATAAACAAGCCTGCAGTGAAAGATATTCCGTGACTCCAGTTTGAGGCATTTGGTAACTTGGCCTATTCAAGCACAGCTGTAAATCTCACCGGGTCTCTGGTTTGACGTGGTGCTGAAAAAGAGGAAGTCTTGTACTGCAGTTTATATTTGTGTGGAGACAGAAAGCTCAACCTACAACATTTAATTCCTTTGACCGCCACTGCTTGTTAATAGTTTGGGCTTGATTAAACCCATTCTGGGATGTCATCAACGTCAAACTTTTTTCACTTAGGAGGTTGTCAGAAAGATTTTTAAAAAGAACATCGATCCTGTCACACACACACACAAAAAAGAACAAACAATGATTATTATTTATATTGTGTTTTTATTGATGTAGACTAAAGATTATTTATATTACAAATACACATTCAAAAGTTTGAGGTCAGTAATATTATATTTAGAAAGGGAGCATTAAATTGAACAAAACTGACAGTAAAGAAATTTATTATGTTACAAAAGATTTCTATTCATCAAAGAATGAAAAAAGTATAATTAAAAAAAAAAAATTATAATATTTGACAGTTTAACTGTATTTTTGATCAAAGAAATGCAGCCTTGGTGAGAAATGCAGCCTTGGTGAGAAATGCAGCCTTGGTTAAGAGATTTCTTAAAACATTAAAAACTTGTTTCTTTTCCCCAAACTTTTGAATAACAGTGTATAAAAAAAACTATATTTGCCAATCTTTAAATTTCAACAGAATATATTAATAGGTTGGAATTAGCATTTTATAATTGCAACTGAGCTGGATAGCCAGTAAGAGCAGCTTT
This sequence comes from Siphateles boraxobius, assembly GCF_051911475.1. NCBI lineage: Eukaryota > Metazoa > Chordata > Actinopteri > Cypriniformes > Leuciscidae > Siphateles > Siphateles boraxobius. The sequence goes on along the minus strand of NW_027509186.1, from coordinate 24,991,146 downwards.
TTCATGTTGCTAATAACTCTTTTTGTCCCAATAGTTTTGAGTGACACGAGGATGAATAGATTTTCCATTTAAGGCAAATGATCTGCAGATGCTGCTGACATTTACCAAAGAATACTTGTTGAGTCAGCTAAGTTGGAATTGCAGTGGTTTGTACAAAAACAAGACTCTTTCAGCATATGTAGTAGGAATCATGTGATCCTGCCCACAAGGACAAGCCTCTAGTTTCTGCAAAGCATGCTATAGATGGCCAACTGACCCACATCGGCCTAACTCTACACACTGCTACACAAAGGCAGGAAATGAATCAGGTGGATTTCACAGGATTCCTTCTGGTTTTGCCCATCCTGATGATAAGTCCAATCACAATCCTGCTGATCGTGACACATCAGGGTTGACGTAAACATAAATCTGCGTCATAAAGCTCACTGATATTTACAACTGACCTTGTAGATTTCACAATCCGGCACAAACATGCAAAAGTACAAAAAAAAACTATTTCTTAATATTATTATCAGGTTGAAACAATACATCGGTTACACAGTCAGCACTGAAACACAATGACTGGAACCTGCTTCGCAAAAACAGGTCCTGCAAGGTTCCTTAAATAAAAGGCAGCGCCTAATGCGGGGGTTTCAGGGATGTGGCTAAACTAAGATAGAGTGTGCCGTGACTACGAGTGTGCCGTGCTGCGGCAGGAACAGCGGCTGGAGGGGTGACGTCACGAGGCTCTGTCTAGCCATGTGCTCGCTACTCATGTGGCCGTGTCAGGGAACATGAAGGTGAGACTGGGGGAAGGAGAAAAAAAGCACAGAAGGATGGAGAAATGGAGGAGGAGCTCTGAGCTAAATGACATGAAGAGAACGGCAGGGAAACTCCTGAGACATACCAGGACTGTAGGATACCATTTAAAGAAACAGTCACCATAATCTGTTCACTGTGTTTATGTTATTATAAGATATTAAATGAGACTAGTGTAGCATGGAAAATGAATATATAGCAGCACATTGCAAAACAACAATATGAAGAATGAGTCAAAGCCACAATGACTGCGGAGAAACTACTTCCTCAAAACTTTCAATGACAAACAACATTTCTCTGAATATTCAGAGAAATGAAACAAACTTTGTTCAGGCTTTTTTTCACCCGCCACACATTAGTTTATATTTTTATATAGATTTAATTATGTCAGTTTTAGTAAGTTTAGTACTAGTAAGCCAGGGCAACATTTCTCATTTTTATACGTTTTTAATTGTAATATTTATATTTAATGTAATGTCTATTTCAATTACCAAAAACAATTTTAATAGTTTGAGAGTGATACGGTTCCATTTGTTAACATTAACTTACATTGCAAAATACTAGATAATTTGAACATTTACCATCACTAAAAACTAAAGTCGTATCTGTTAATATTATTTAAAGGGTTAGTTCACCCAAAAATGAAAATTAATATTATTTAAAGGATCTGAGCTAACTTTAACTAACAATTCACAGTTGTGTTTTTATTAACAACGATTGATGAATACTGTAACAATCATATTGCTCATTGTTAGTTTTTGTTAGAATTATCTTACATGAACTAATGGTACCTTATTTGAAAGTGTTACCATTTTAATTAAGAATAACGACACTGGTATGTTACCGTTTGGCCTAAACACAAAGTTATTGTCACAATTTGTCCCGCGATTAATGAATCACTATCAATTACTTCACTTTGAACGTCAAGAAGGTTATTTGGCACGACGTCACAAGAATATGTCAATCAGGTGCCAAGAAGATGAATAATGAAGAGTAATCTTATCAAACAATCCTTTTACTCAGTTCCTCAGTTCCAGGAGAAGCTGATTGGTCGCTGAGGGGAGAGTGGGTGGGGCCTCCGCTCATGGCCCGCGGCCGGCCTGGACACACTGTGCCACCACCACCTCCAGAGACCATCGCAAAACACACTTACACACAAACACAACCACAACACTAATCATTAAAAGAGAAGCCCCGTGACCTGCAGGCACACACTAATCTTTTAGCAGGAACACAGAACAAAACAGAAAGGGAGACGGTGAGATACTGGCTGGGAAACAGCTCATATTACTGACTAGCTAAAAAATAGATATGAACTTCTCACAAGCCTGTTGTCCAGGAAAAACATTTCAAAGACAGTAATTATTCAGTGTCACCAATAATAAAACATCCAGAATGACTAACTACACAAAATGTTACGTTGCTGTATTTGTCACACTGTATCAGCGAGCTTTGAAAATACTGACAACACACTACGGAAAGGTCCTCTCACATAGGTTTGTTCAGAGTCAGACAATAAATGGCCTGTGAATGTTAACAAACTGGTTAAAAAAAAAAGAAGACATAACGATTCTTCCACCTCCTGCTAAATATTATTATAAAATTATAATTAACTGCTTATTAATTTAGTTTAAGTATTTTTTATTTATGTTTCAACTCTGTTACCCAAATTGACACTATTTTTTTCTGTACTAGACAAACATTTCTCAGGTTATCAAATTAAATTTATTTCATTTGACTATATAGTTGAATAAATGCGTTTTATTCACATATATCACATTACATTTATGTATACCAATGTATACATACATTTTTTTAAACGATGTAGTCACTATAATTGACTTTTATGATCCGCACATTTAAAATCTAGCCTTAAACAGCTTCAATGCAGTTAACTAACTAAGTAACATATAGTGTATTTGAGCACTTCTTTATCCAGTAGCATGTAAATCTACAGTTTCAAATTAGATCTGAAGATTAATTACATTTAATCACAAAATATGATTTTCCAAATACAATATATGGTACAATATACCATATATTCAGAAAACTTCAACCTCACAGAATACTGAACACATCCTGGCAAATCCTAGCAAATGGCTGGTTGTTTTCAACAGGCCATGTGCTTTAAATAAATACACCTTAAGCCAGGTTGAGCAACAGGCAGCAGAAAGCGGGAAAAGCGATAATGGTTCGGCTGGTCGGTCTGTCAAATCTACCACTGGCCAGAAGCAAGCGGCTTAAGGGAGGGAGGGGGATCCAGTGACACGACTTCTGTTTCCACACTGCCCTAGTTTCCTGCAAGTCTTGAGCCTCGGCTAAATCAAATCCTTTGATTTGATTGGATTTCTTCTTCTTCTAAAGGGTCTGCCTGTAGGCGAGCACATGTGTGAACGAGGCGCTGGTTTAATTAGATAGAGCAAAGCTTATGATCTCGGTTTACATGAACCAAATGAAGCGAAGGTTAAGGGAAGGTGCTCTGTTCACACAGCAGGAGAGAAGCAACCCATGTAATCTGGAGCTTAAGATCAATCAAAGAAGCACTGGAAATATCTCATTTTCAATCTTTAGACAAAACCACTGCAACTAACAAACTGGAGAATGCCTCATCGGGTGGTATTCCCTTCTGCTCGAGCATTGTTTACATGTGTAAGGTGGGATGAGATGTAGACGTACAGCAGAGAGTGTTGAACTTACCTGAATATATCTCAAAGCACTTCTCAGAACGCTCAGATTGGAGGTCTTCTTTTCATCAACATTAGGGATGTTCTTCTTCAGAGTCTCAAAACACTCCTTTAAGTGTGCACGTCTGAGAAAAGAAGATCATTTATAATTAGAGAAGTTAGTATCGACAGGGGTTATTCCTAGTGTCAGCCTTCACTTATTATTTATATTTTATACAAATATTTTTATATAACTATAAAAGGTCAATAGCAAAAATCTGTTTTTGATTCATTTGTATATCAGTCAACGGCAGAATTATTTGAAACAATATTATATTTGGCATAGAAATTATACTAGCGTTCAAAAATTTGAGGTCAGTAAGTGTTTTTTTTGTGTTTTTTTTAAAAAGCATTCTTTAATTCAGTGAAAGAAAAGTCATTTAAGGACTATTTCAAATAAATTATGTTCTTAGAAACTTCTATTAATCAAAAAATCCTGAAAAAACAACTGATAAAATTAAGAATAAAATCAGCCCCAAATCAGCATATTGGAATGATTTCTGAATTATCATGTGACACTGAAGACTGGAGTAATGATGCTGAAAATTCAGCTTTGCAGCACATGAATAAATTACATTTTAAATTATAATAACATTTCACAACATTACTGTTTTTTACTGTGTTTTTGATTAAATAAATGCAGCCTTGAGCACAAGAGACTTCTTCAAAAGCATTTAAAAATCTTACCCTCCAAAAAAATTGAATGGTAGTGTACACCTTCCATCACCTTCTATGTAGAAAAGCATTGGGTGAAAGTCATTTAATAGAGGTAAACCAAAAGCAAACAAAGATGAACTTACCTGTTTTTTTCAAGTTTATTGTGCACTTCTCTCGTTCCTGCCCTGTAAACATGTCATACAATCTTTAATAGTTAGCTCCCAAACATAATACAAACTCACAGCCATAAAACCCGCTATAAAGTTCTCATGTGATTCAGTCTTAAACACTGGTCAACATGGTCATAAATGACAGGTTCACGCCCTCACTCACCCGCCAGGTCTTTTCTTGCCATCCAAACTACGGTGGTCATCGGACGGGCTGAGTTGTGCTGAAGAAGGTCCAGGCTGGGGGAGAAGTGCATGCTGGGAGGCCGCGATGATGGAGTCCGGGAAGGTTTGGATCTGCTGGGCCAGTTTGGTGCTATTGAACTGAGACAGTGATGTGGTTTCTGCCTTCACCTGAGACGGGATGAGGGGCCGCTGGTGCAGTGCCTGCTGGTGTGGCAGCGAGTGGGCATCTTTTCTGGGTGGCGTGAGGTGGGGTGCTGCCGACGGGCTGAGAGCTGTGGTGGGGGGAGGAGGGAGGGCGGGAGGAGTGGACGCTACCACCGGGATAGGGATGACTGTGATGGGCATGGTGGGGGGAGGGGGAGGGGGCAGAGGCTGGGTCGGGGCAGCTATGTGGCGATGCTCAGGTCCGGACTCCTCCACGCAGGTCACATGGTTCCTTCGAATGGGCTGAGTATAAGAGTTGACTTCTGCTCTCCGCTTCTCCGCCTCCTGTTCACGGCGCCGCCTGTCCTGAAGCTCATTCTCTTCTGTTGAAAGAAATATAGGAAAAAAATCATTAATTATACACATTCAGAAACTATTGGTTCTTCAATGGCACATAAAGATACTTACATAATACACATTTGTAAGGAATGTACCGATATTACATTTTTGGCCGATACTTTTTATGAAAAAATTATTTTCATGTCATGGCTGTTAACCAATAAATGGCCAGATTTAAAATGATACATAATACAATTTGTAAGTGTGGCTGATTCATTGTATTGTTAATGTATTATGTCTTGCATGTTTATTGTATTTATTATATTTTGTATTTTATATGAAACTTTTATTGCGGCCTTCTTGGCCAGGGCTCCTTCGTAAAAGAGACTTGTTCTCAAAGGATCTTCCCTGGTTAAATAAATAAAAAATAATCTAAATGAACATGAATTTTCATTGTTATTTTAGTATTATATATTATCATAATATTTATTAATATTTTGAATTAGCTTTTATTTTTATACTTTCAGTTTGATTTTAAAATTAAGTTTTAATTGTTTTATGTAGGTTTTGTCATTTTTATAAATTATTTAAAAATATTTCTACTTAGCTTTAATTTATTTTTTAACCATTTTAGTACTTCAACGTAAATTAGTATTTCAGTTAGTTGCCAACGCAACATTTCTAATTTCCGTTTATGTTATTTAGGTTGTTCGTCTAATATTTTTTGATATTATTTGATATTAATATTAATATTATTTGATTTTATTTCAGCCCTATTTAAATTAACAAAAAATATTTTTTTATAATTTTAATAAACGATAACAACACTGCTTTTAATAACAGTTGATACCAATAAATAAAAAGTCACAAACTGATACATGATTGCAAATTATTTTTCTAAAATTAAATCAACACTTATTTTATTCAGCGTTTACTCAAAAATACATTACGAAATCTGTAAACATCCATTTATTATATCGGTCTATAAACATTCAGGTAGCATCTACAACAAAAATACAAGATAATAAATAATCAAAATGGATGTCCTCTCTGTCTGCAGTCTCTCAGTATGATCCAGTAAACAGTGTTCAAGGAAATGTAAGAGACTGAACTATATGTTGAACACTGCAGGTAACCTTTGACCCCACACATATGATGTGATAACAACTCATCTAAACTAGGGCATATAATGGAGACAAGGCAGCCACAAATCAGTATAGGTCAATAAAGCAGCCTGAGATTATATCTGTCTCCTTTAAAAGGAGCTTTTGTGTGTGTGTACAGACAAATAAGTGTTACTTGTTAACAATGGGGGATAGAGACTTACACTGTCAGAGCACATTGTGTACAGGCTTCAGGGCTAAAGTTTCTCTGGCCTAAATGGAAACACGATTCTTGCCCCCCTTCTACCACAATCCCTTCTTCAGAGGGCTACTCCAAAACACCACAGGACAGACTTCTGAACCTTTGCCAAACCTTCAGTATCAATTATACATGCCGTTTCACCCTACTTTACACCGTTGTAGAGACACGCAAACTATTTTTTCACTTAGAGAGGAGAACCAGAACTACATATGATGCACTAAAGGACTTCCACTGCAGTTCACCAGTAAAGGAATTAAGGAAGTAACCGGTATGTCTATTTTAGGTGAAAAGATTGCCCCCAGACTGAACATTCAATCACTTTGGTTTTTTTCCCCAATTAAATGTTTATCCCAGTTTAATGTGCAAAACCAGGTAACTAAAAGTAACCCATTCGAAAGTTGATTTTCCTGAAAAGTATGTACACTACACACACAGTAAAATTAAGGTTTTTGAAAGACATCACTTATGCTCACCAAGTTTACATTTATTTGATAGAAAATACAGGAAAAAAATCAGTTATTGTGAAATATTATTACAATTTAAAATAACAGTTTTCTATTTCTAACATTTGTTATTCCTGTAATGGTAAAGCTGAATTTTTTTTTTTTACAGCAGCCATTACTCCGCATTAACACTGAACTCACCTGATAAAAGTATAGGTTTTGCTCAGCTAAAGTACATTTAGATATTAGCTCACTGTTGTGGGGCTGAAGGAGAACTATTCTGATCAGTGGTTTTATGGTTAATCCAAGTCATTTCATTCCAAAAGTTCTCTATACAAGGGGCGTTTCCTCCAAGGAGGCAAGGGAGGCAGTGCCTCCTCACAAATTTGGATGAGAAAATAAATAATCCATGTAACAAAAATAAAACAACGCAAATAATACAAAATGTGACATTTAAGGCGAGACACGGCAGGCAAAAACATCGTTTTTTTGTTCACTGGTCAATTTTGAGATTTTGGGATATTTGTCTTCAATAACATGTCTTCTTTCAGACTTGTGGTGAAAAAAAGGCCGAAATACACATTTAGGTCTTCATTATACTACACTTTGTCTGTTTGCGTCTGTAGATTTCTCATAAATTCAGCAAAAGTTGTCGTTATGAATCATCCTTCTGCTCCGCGATCGCGATCTGCACTCTGTCACAACACACCGTTAGAAAGCTCTCTCTCTCCTGAACAATACTGCCGGATCCAAATATGGTCATTTCCTTTTTATCAGCAACCAATCGCGAAAGTAAAAGGGGGATTTTACTCTAAATTTGCGATCTCATTGGCTGATGCTAAATCTTTAAAGCCCGTTTTCTCAAAATGACTGTTCTCTAATACTCCAAGTCCGAAATCTCCACTTCAGTAGCACCTATACACACCAAACTTTACAGTCTTGTACCTAGTTATATTATGAAGATATTTACAAAGGGATTTGTAAATATATTATTCCTAGCCTGATTTATGTAACATTTATTCCAAAAAACATGTCAAAAATAATTTTTTTAAGGCTATTGGTAGTATATTCTGATTTACAGGATAACAAAAGTAGATAAAAATAAATCCCTCTGTAATTTTTTTCCCATACATTTTTTTTAAAAAAATTGAAAAAATAATTTTGAACCTGCTTTATCCAATACTCTGATTTCATTTTTTTAAATATATGCAGATTAGCACATATTTAAGTAGATAATGTCTCATTTGCATATTTAAACATTAAATTACAGAAAACTTGTAACACATTTTTTTCTCATCTTAATGTAGGTAATCAACTGGCAAAGTTTCATGGAGATATGTGCTAGTTAAAAAAATTACCCTATTCACCTGTAGTGTCTCGCCTTAAAACGTCTGCAAATCACCCGTTTCTAATGTAACACTGTAGGTTTAACCTGCAGGTAAAGTTACAGTGGGAGTCCGTGTCTCTCTCGCCTCCCCTGAGCCCATTAAGTTTTAACAGACCCCCTAAAGCATGTGGTGGGTTTGGTGGGAAGAACTTGGGGAGAACTGAGAATGAACGGGAAAAAGGCAATAAATCACGCCTCTTTTTTTGTGTGAATTCTGCGTTCGCGATTTAGTCTGAATGAACATTATGGCATTAATGGGAAGAATAATTTTAAAACTAAGTAAACAACTCACCCACTTAGATATCACCTCTTTATGTCAGGTCAAAATCAAACTATACATGGCCTGAAAACATAATGACTGAAATTATGTAAATATATTGTTTAAATTAATATTGTCGTGAGTTATTATTAAATAGAACATTAATAACATTGTACAACTGTATTTTTTTAATGTAATGTATATATACCTGGGACATAAATTTACATTTGGACTTTACCTCATTTCAGAACACCAGTGACTGCAAGCCACTGCCCTATATGCAAGACCCTAACCTATCAGACAATTAATGTCAATTGAAACATTAAAAAAATGTCTAATTGTGCAATCTAATGCTACTTATTTTAAATAATCATCTTAATGCCCAGGGTAGTAAAGAGGTCACAGGCATATGAGGTGCCCTAGAGACAATGAAAAAGACAGGTGTGAGTGTGCATGCGCCTGGAACGTCATGAATCTTATTAGGGTGAAAAGCAGGACAGCATCAAATCATGTGCACTCAGAAGATAATGAGACTTAAGACAGTCATTCTTATCGTGTGTGTTAGCGAAGGGGGTGGTGAAAGTGCTCCAACCTAATCTCAGCACAGCAATCCACCCCCAGCCAGTCACCACTATACTATTTGAACAGCGCAAGCTTCCTCCTCTTAAAAGAGATGCGGGGAGGTGGCAGTCTAGTTCCTATGGAACCAAACAACCAAATTACCAGAATACACAAGGAAGCACAATACACATGAAAAAGCAAGTCTTTCAAGTACACATAAATGAAATGTGACTGTTTGGTCCCTCCCTTATCTGACATTACGAGTAATGTGACATATATAAACATACTTATACACAGACACATTTAATAATAAAACTATATAGCTGTCAAATCGATTAATCATATCTAACATAAAAGTTGTTGTTTACATAATATGTGTGTATATATAAAAAATACAAGCGTGTCTGTGTGTATATACATAAACACAAATATATATTTGTATAAATACATGTGTGTGTGTGTCTGTGTGTCCACACACAAACAGACATATATATTATATATCCATATACACAAACTTATATTATGTAAACAAAAACTTTTATGTTAGATGCGATTTATTCGATTTGACAGCACTGTATATCTTGTCAGACAAAGAAGGGAAGCCCTCAGGTGTTTTTTTACATGATTCCCATGGACAACACCTGACTGCCCAAGTATTTTGGTCTACTTATTTAACACCTACAGTGGGCAAAGTGTAACTGCAGAAAGGAAATGACTGTCCACCAGTTTGCAATGCAATTTATAGCCCAGCTTAAACTGCTGTCTGAATGCTTTTACCAAGTCACATGCTGAGTAGAATTACAGTCAGCTGTGGTGAAATACAGAAGTGAAACTGACTGAGAAGATTTCTTCCATGCGCTTTAGACTGGAGTAAAATACATGCATGTAAGTAAAAAAATAGAACATTTAGATACTGCCTATGAGAGCCCATTTGCGGCACTTAAAACATTTAAGAATACGATGTATCAAAAGTGCTGAACAAAACATAAAACAAAGAAACACAGGGCAAACCACATATTCATGACAGAAGCTCACAGTGAATTGAAAGCCAAGAAGAAAAAAGGTTTTAAGAGATGATTAAAAACAGTTCAACACTGTGCCGATCTGATATACGCCAGAAGGCTGTTCCACAGCCTAGGGCCGCAATAGCAAAGGCTCTATCTCTATAATTTTTATAGTTTGGATAAGTAAAGAATAATTTGTATTCAATTTGAAAGTGTAAAAAGAAAATATAATATTCATTCATGTTCATGTCAACTTCATGCAGCATTAAAAAAATAGTATTATATATATATTTAAATTCAATAAATAATGCACACAGAACTGCCTCCTGACTGGGAGTGGGAAATCAGTAATAATCACTTCGTAATAACATACTAGATAAATGTTCTTCGTTATTAAATATCAAACTAAACACTGTAATAAATCAATATTTTAACAGTATCAATTGCTAAACTGAATTATGTATTTTATCTATAAATTGTCAATTATCTTTGACATTATATCAATATCTAAACTGATTTAACGAGTTCTCAATTGATTGCGTGATTCTAAACCAACAAGCTTGTCATTCTTTCAGTAGCCTAACGTTACTTGGCTAAGAGCAACACGATGATCCAAAAAAATACAGGAGAGCGTTATATAACTGCAGTACATTTCGGAAAAGCAAGCAGGGGGTTACTGTCCTACTTTACCTCTGGTTGTAAACCCCCTCCCAACACAGAGGAGCGCCTGGCGCGCACATGGAGGAAAGGGGGGGCTCTGTCCACGCGGTTCTTACAAAAAGGCGTGGCTATGACAGACACGTCACCCGGGTGCTTAAGGGGCGTGGCTACGGCTGACACGTCACCGAGGAGCTTCAGAAAGCGCCAGTGGACGCATGCAGCGCGGGAGAGAAAACAATAGTGAGATAAATAAGCTGTACACTATTGCGCTGCTGAACACCATAAGCAAATTAAAAAACACATTACATCCTTCCCTTCCTACAGAAAGGATGCAGATAAGAGCTGCGTAATGTGATACTTGAGACATCATGTAAAAGAGCAACTGGCACTCGCGCACGTACTTGTAAGCCACCGCCCTTAAAAGCAAGCAGGTATGTTGTCCTACATCGACACTACAATAAAGTGTTCAATCACTAACTACCCCAATAGTCAAAGCAGATAAACATAAATTCTCTGCATTTTAATGCATGGCTGTCACTATGCGAAAAACATCAGTTTACTACACTAGAAAGTAAGCGTAAGGATATTATACTGCAGTTTTGCAGAGTCTTGTTATTATCGGATTATTCACAACAAAAATCTTGCATGTCACGCACTACACCGAATCCTGTAATCACAGCCTGTGACATCGCATGCAACAATGTCTCAAATTAACCGGCTACTCCATTAGAGAACCACACTGATTCAGTAAAGTGACCCTCTGCCTGTTATAGAGGACTGCATCCCCATAATTTTCATTTCTTACCACGTGCTTTCTGTTGTTGCAGGGCTTGCAATTCCAAAAACTTCGCCGCCTCTAAAAGCGTCTCGATACTCATCTCTTTTTCGTGTTATGGTCCAGAAAACGATTGGAGAACTGAATTAAAATGATCACTAGTTAGATTCAAAAGCTTCTGCTCGGGATCCAATCTTGTCGTCTATAAAAAAAAAATCATAAAAAAAAGGAAAGACGTGACTGGATCCCCCTTGAAGTCACTCTTCCACACGCACGTAGAGGAGTCACAACAAGATGGCGGGTTATTCAGTCAACACATCGGGCCATTGTACAGACAGTGAGGCCACGCCCCTGGATTCAATGACCACGCCCCCACACGCGCTGGTTTTCAAAACACGGAGAGGGCTGTTCTTCATAATAGTCAACAATATACGTGTAGGGCAACGTTCCTTGCCTAGTGCTAAAAAGACCTACACAGAACGCTTAAAATGTGAATGTCCAGGTTTTACGCAATACTCCTACACATACCACGGCTCAACTTGATTAATAAAACATGAGATTAGAGCAGCCAATAGGAAAGTAGACACACAAGGCATGGTATCTGCTCACGTTACCCCTTTTCCACCAAAGCATTTTGAGAGCCGGTTCGGAGCCGGTGCCTACTCGCGAACCGGTTCTTTGTGTTTCGACAGCCAAAGAACCGGTTCTCGGCCAGGAAAACTGGTTCCAAAGCGGCACCAACTCTTTGCTGGACTAGAACCAGAGAACCGTTCTTTTACCACCGTGTCATGCTTACGGCGGGGCTGGAGGCGGGTTTAGATGTGTCCTAAACATTTTTTATGACCGCAAAGCCAGGAGAAACATTTGCAGAAACACGATGTAGTCCACCATTGTAATTATTATGCTTGAAGTTGGCGCAAGCGTGTCTAGCTTTTTTTAAATTTTATTTTTTTATTGAAAACATTATGTAAGCAAAGAAGAAAACAGTCAAAATATAGAACAAATAAACGGAAAGAAAAAAAGACACAAGACAGAGGTACATAACTAATCAGAAATGATTACATATCAAAGGAAAAGATTAAAAGACTTACTTATTTCAATTGTTTTTAAAGCCTTCATGGTACACAAGTTAGAGATAATCCCAAAATAATGTACTTGCTAGCGTTTCTGTATGGCGACGTACACAGTGACGTAACGACGTCGTTCGCTGGGCGCTCTAGTCAGTGGGAAAACAAACCGGTTCTGAGAAGGTTCGCAAGTTGAACCAACTCCGAACTAACTTTGAACCAGCACCAGTTCCGAACCAGTTCTTTTTTGGTGGAAAAGGGGTAACATGGGTGTCATTCTGCGCGGATTGCACGCCAACTCAAAACGAAAACGCAACCTGCAAACAGACACATATTCAAACAGACAACGAGTAGCCTATCGATAAACAGTCCGCAGAAACATGATTTGCCTGTGACCAAAACGCAATATCTGTGAGAAAGAACAAAGATCCACAACAGTTCTGAACACAATAATTCACCCCCAAAAAATTAAATCTGTCATCATTATTTTGTTCCAAATATTTGTATGAGTTTCTTTCTACTGTTGAACTAAAAAGAAGATATTTTGAAGAATGTTGTAACCAGACAGTTGATGGCACCCATTGATTCCCATAGTGTAGTCCAGTCATTTTATGAAAAAAGGTTGAACAAATTGCAACAGAAGCAAACTCAACTGATTTTGTATCCTCAATATGTCCTGAGTAAGGAAAAAAAAGCCCCGAAGAATGCCATTAGGGGAAAGTTTGAAAAAGACCCAAATATATCCCATTCATACGCCTATTCATTCTTTTTCTCATGTGAAAAGAGTAAAAATTGTAACCTTTAGATATCACCATGAAAATCACTGAGTTGATTACATACATCAAGACAAACAAAAAATGTATTACAAGTTTTTTGAAATTGTTTGTTAACATGGACAAACGGTGCATAATATAATTACGTATTAGCTAATTTGCATAATTACCCAAACAGTTCTAAACATTGGGTATAGCCAGGTGAAAATGTTTTTTTGAATCTTGTTGACATATAACAGTAACCTATTTAATATTAAGGTCTGAATGGAACCCATTTATGCTACCCATGAACATTAATACAGGAAGAAGTACTTTAGAAACCAGCCTTTATTAATTATTATGGCAGAGATGGCTTAAAATGACTGGACTAGTGGGAAAAATACTATGGAAGTCAATGGGGTCACTCAACTGTCTGGTTTCCAACATTCAATTTTGTGTTCAGAAGAAAGAAATTCATACAGGTCTGGAACAACACGATTAATTAAAATGACAACCATTTTCTGTGACCAGAGATATGCAACTTTTCTACAGAAATGAAATCACCAGATCTATCAACATTTATGCCAATAAATAAATAAAGTCCACTTCATGCTGTTGTCCTTTTTCACTGGAGATCCTATCAAAGTACCAGAGAATCTTTTCCCTTGCTGCCATGATACATGCACTGACTCAATAAAGGGCCAGTCATGTGACTGTATCTATGGTAACTGTTGAGGCAGTGAACTGCAGGACAGTAGGAGTCTTGAAGAGAAAGAGAGAACAACCGGTCTGTGACGGAAATAGAGGACAGAAAATTATGTAGGCCTATGTTGCAAATGCAATGCATTGATTATATATCGCAAAAAGGGGGAAGGGTCTATAAATGCACTCTGTTAATGACAACCGCAACGAGTTAATAAGAACATCTAGACATTTCCAACAATAACTAATAGTAGGCCTACTACATTTCTAAGCTCCTCGCCACTGAATCTGAACTCTCATAAACTTTCTCTGCATTTTGCAACATTACTTTTTAAATAGCTATTGCATAGTGTATGCGTTCAAACCAATGTATAACATTAGAAAAACAGCGGAAAACCTTCTGAAAACTGCTTTGCACGTCAAGTCATTCTTCCTTTTAATCACTTGAAAAAAGTCAAAGCAAAGGTTATGCGAACATGCTCATAAAGCTGCCCCACCTTTATACTTTTATATGACTCTCACATGCATGGCAAACAGGGTATAAATTCCTGTCAACTCAAGAAGCTGGCCCTGGAGCGTCACGTGACTGCATGCATGTTATGTGCTCGTGGTCCTGTCGCTGACTGCTGCTGCTTCCTGTTAGGAAGCCCTGCTCCTCTCGGGACATGTGTACTGACTCAACTTCCTGTGATACAAACAGAGGCATTCCAGGAACAGGAAATGCTGAGGAACAACACCACCTTCTATTGGATTATTTGGGTTTGTCAAAGGAATCAATGAGGCCATATTTGTCAAACCCAGGCTCAAAAGTTACTATTAATAAACTAAAAATGTATTAAAAAGTGTATTTAAAAGAATGTATTTATTTTAACTGTTAAAAAAATGCCAAAGCATTCAAGTCAAAACATTTACTTTATATTACATTTGCATTTTAATCATATTTTTGTATTTTATATTTGATTTAAAATTATTAAACTTCTGAGTAATGCTAAATGTTTTTTGTTCAGCAGAAAATTATGCAATATAATACAATGTAAATTGTATTCACAATTCAATCCATTCACATTTCTTTAAAATCGGCATGAAATGAAAACTCACTCTAATGCACATTATAGATCTCAGTGAGAACAATGCATTTGTGAATGCATTTCATTTTTTAATTACATTTTTTTTACTTCGAAATGTTTCATCTTCAACAGACTTAAGACATCATAAAATTCAATCAACAACCGATAGATAGAACCAAGTCCCTGTCCAACATACATAAGGATGTTCATCACAATATGGAAGAATATGTCTGTCACTAAAATTGTTATATTATTATTATAGATTATAATAAATAATAGCCAAGTATTAAAGGGATAGTTCACCCAAAAATTTTAATTCTGTTATCATTTACTCACCCTCAAGTTGTTCTAAACCTGTATAATTTTTTTTCTTCTGCTGAACACAAAAGAAGATATTTTGAAGAATGTCGGTAGCCAAACAGTTGATAGACACATTGACTTCCTCAGCATGGAAAAAAAAAATACTATGGAAATCAACGGGGTCCATGTCTATCTCTCTTCTTTCTTCTGTGTTCAGCAGAAGAAAGAAATTCATAAAGATTCAGAACAACTGCAATAAGTGTCTTTTTTTTCCCCCCATTTAGGAAATATTTAAAATATAAATCTATTTAAAATAAAAACATAGCAACATGAACTAAATAAATTACTGAATGCACCTTTGACAACAAAAATATTTAAAATATTTTTTATTACAAACATGATAAAACTTAGTTCAAACAGGTCTGATCACAACATTGATCAGTGGAACTTTGTATTATTTGGAGTCCATTGGGTTTGGAGTTCAGTATCATTTGCTGCTTTACCAGTGGCTCACAGCATGACGTGTTGAATCTGTGTCTGAAGAGGGGAGAAAGCGCTAGGTGGTTTTGGCTACCTGTCGGAAGAGAGAGTTCTTCAAACAAGTGCAGAGCTGGTTCATCAGATCTTTATTTTGCCCCTCCACCCAATGCATCTCCACCACCACATCATTCTCTTCTTCCTTCACGTTCACCAGGCACTTGAAGAGAAAGTGCTGTACCGTCGCTGGGTTTTGAGGACCGCCAACAGCCACTTCATTGGGTTCGGTGGGGGATTCCATTGGGATGTCAGCACCTGTCTCCGGGTTGTGCTCCTTCCCGTTGCTGCCCTCTGCTGTGGTTTCCTCTGGTGCTGGAACAGATGGAGTGGAGGTATCCGTGGCGGAGGCCGGTTGTGCTCTGGGGAGCTCGCGTAGATGTCGTCCCTGTTCTCGTCTCTTCTGCCGTGTGTGAACCCAGGTGTTCTCCACTGCTGTCAGGAAGAGGCTGAGCTCCGCCTCTCCACAAGGAACTCGCTTGTGAAGTATCTGAAGATGGGAAGTTCAGTGTTAAACAATGTCCATATGGTAAACATACAGCGGGTCGATTTGGAAAAAAGTGTCTGCAAAATAACTCACATAAAGTAATGATAATAATAATAACAACACTAATTATTATTAATTATTTAATAATAATTGTTGCTTTTTATTAGTTATTTAATAATATGATAACACTCTAAGGTCTCATTAGTTAACATTAGTTCATGTATTAAACTAACAATGAGCAATAGATCTGTTACAGTGTTTATTGATCTTTGTTAATGTTAGTTAATAAAAATGCAATCATTCATTGTTTGTTCATGTTACGTCACAGTGCATTAATGTTAACAAATACAACTATTCATTTTAACAATGTATTAAAAATTGATGAAATTAAGATTAAGAAATACTGTAGAAGTATTGTTCATTCTTAGTTTATGATAACTAAAGTAGTTAACTAATAAAAAATGATTGTAAAGTGTTACCAATAATATTTATCACTGCAATTGTAATAATATTATTTAACTATTATTTTATGTAAATTATTTATTAATAACAATTATTATTATAACAGATATATATATATATTTTTTAATAAATGGAAACACAGCGATGTTTGAAATTGACTCTGTTCACCTTCAGGTCTGTGAGGATGTTCTCCAGCCAGGCACACACACTCTCTGTGGGGCTGATGTCAGTGCAGCCGATGCTGGGCGCCTGCGCCTGTAGCTCCGCCACCGAGGGCTTCAGTACAGTGAAGATGAGGGGCTTACGGGCCTTGTCCAGCTTACGCTTCTTACAGGGGGGCGACTGAGAGAGATATAGAAAGAAAATTAGTTTTTGCACGTCATGTAAGAGGTCTGCAGCCTTGGAAATACAACACAAAAAAAGATGCAATTTTACTTCAAGAATAGCTGGTTGTCAATAGAGGGCAGCAAAACACAAAGTTCACCTTGGCCTTGAGTTCAATGACCAATGCTGTGTTTGTCTGCTGCTGTCAGATGAATAGCACAGTTTCACCACAAACCCATCAATCCCACAATGACAACCCATCAACACAAACTTGTTTGTGTTGTTTATATCAGTGTTAATGCTAATTAAAACTAAAACTAAGAACCCTTCTCCATTAATTGAAATAAAGCTGAAATAAAATAAATATATTAGATGAAAAACTAAAATGACAAAAATCTCACTTTGGCAACTAAATGAAATAAATTAAGTTGAAGTACTAAAATTAGAACTGAAATAGATAAAAATTAAAGATAAACAGAAAAAAACTCTAAAACCTATAATTATAAAAATCACAAAAAGTACATAAAAAATACTAAAACAAAACTATAAAAATTAAAGCTAGTCCAAAATATTAATAAATAATATAACAGCATATAAATAATACTAAAATAATACCATTTTATATACGTTTGAGACTAGTAAAAAAACATTAATTTCTGATGATTCATTTCTTTTATCAAATTATGATAAAAGTGCCGATTTCTCTGTAAAAATCAACCAAATTGGCTTCTACTTTAACAGTCTCCATATATATATTTCTGATTCATTTGCCACTGTAATATGAGTGTTACCTGATGTGCGAGTTTTCTTTCGCATATTTTGCAAACGAATATATAATGCAGTAAATAAGTGTCAACATCAAAGCCACCCATGGATTCATTGGCATTATAAGTGTTGCCATAGAAACAAATCATTTGCATCTGAACAGCTCAGTGCAGAATGAGTTATCTTGGAGTAATTCATGATGTATATAACCTCTGAATCATGTTGAAGTGAGACATGCCACTACACACAGGCGCATTAAACGTGGCGACAGTCATATTTGACTTTTCCGGCTCATCAAAGCTTATTTACGAGCAGGAGAAACCGAAGCATTGCTCCAGTCACATGTCTCTCTCCTCCTCAAACAGAGCATCTGTTGTTAGAGCAGATAAACGGACAACATGACTCATCACAAGCCAATAGACCGACCCCCTCACACACCACACCACACCCATCATCTACTACTGCAGTCATCCATCAGACTTTACACCTCACCAGACAAACACCTCTCATATTTAGTCCTCCTCTGGCCAGCTTTTTCTACATATCCATTATGTCGTGGTTTTTGTGAATTAATTCTAAATCAAGACAAATCACACATGTACAGGTCCTTCTCAAAAAATTAGCATATTGTGATAAAGTTCATTATTTTCCATAATGTAATGATAAAAATTAAACTTTCATATATTTTAGATTCATTGCACACCAACCGAAATATTTCAGGTCTTTTATTGTTTTAATACTGATGATTTTGGCATACAGCTCATGAAAACCCAAAATTCCTATCTCAAAAAATTAGCATATCATGAAAAGGTTCTCTAAACGAGCTATTAACCCAATCATCTGAATCAACTAATTAACTCTAAACACCTGCAAAAGATTCCTGAGGCTTTTAAAAACTCCCAGCCTGTTTCATTACTCAAAACCGCAATCATGGGTAAGACTGCCGACCTGACTGCTGTCCAGAAGCCCATCATTGACACCCTCAAGCAAGAGGGTAAGACACAGAAAGAAATTGCGGCGTGGCATGGAGGCAATCAGCCTGTGGCACTGCTGAGGTGTTATGGAGGCCCAGGAAGCTTCGATAGCGGCCTTAAGCTCATCCAGTGTGTTGGGTCTTGTGTCTCTCAACTTTCTCTTCACAATATCCCACAGATTCTCTATGGGGTTCAGGTCAGGAGAGTTGGCAGGCCAATTGAGCACAGTAATACCATGGTCAGTAAACCATTTACCAGTGGTTTTGGCACTGTGAGCAGGTGCCAGGTCATGCTGAAAAATGAAATCTTCATCTCCATAAAGCTTTTCAGCAGATGGAAGCATGAAGTGCTCTAAAATCTCCTGATAGCTAGCTGTATTGACCCTGCCCTTGATAAAACACAGTGGGCCAACACCAGCAGCTGACACGGCACCCCAGACCATCAATGACTGTGGGTACTCCAGTGCTGCTTATCTGTAGCCCAGGTCAGGCACTTCTGCCGCTGTTTCTGGTTCAAAAGTGGCTTGACCTGGGGAATGCGGCACCTGTAGCCCATTTCCTGCACACGCCTGTGCACGGTGGCTCTGGATGTTTCTACTCCAGACTCAGTCCACTGCTTCCGCAGGTCCCCCAAGGTCTGGAATCGGTCCTTCTCCACAATCTTCCTCAGGGTCCGGTCACCTCTTCTCGTTGTGCAGCGTTTTTTGCCACACTTTTTCCTTCCCACAGACTTCCCCCTGAGGTGCCTTGATACAGCACTCTGGGAACAGCCTATTTGTTCAGAAATTTCTTTCTGTGTCTTACCCTCTTGCTTGAGGGTGTCAATGATGGCCTTCTGGACAGCAGTCAGGTCGGCAGTCTTACCCATGATTGCGGTTTTGAGTAATGAAACAGGCTGGGAGTTTTTAAAAGCCTCAGGAATCTTTTGCAGGTGTTTAGAGTTAATTAGTTGATTCAGATGATTAGGTTAATAGCTCATTTAGAGAACCTTTTCATGATATGCTAATTTTTTGAGATAGGAATTTTGGGTTTTCATGAGCTGTATGCCAAAATCATCAGTATTAAAACAATAAAAGACCTGAAATATTTCGGTTGGTGTGGAATGAATCTAAAATATATGAAAGTTTAATTTTTATCATTACATTATGGAAAATAATGAACTTTATCACAATATGCTAATTTTTTGAGAAGGACCTGTAATCTGGCATCCATCACAGGATCTTACTCCTCTTAACACCCCATTGCTTCTGTCCTGTCTGGATAAACGACACATTTAGTACACAGTAGACCATACATCTTAACTATCTTGCTTATATTTGATAATTAAGCAGATTCGATTTAGGGACAGACATCTAGTTATGGTTTCTGAATAACTCCCTGTGCTGAAGTTGCTGGTTCTGCCGTTTGTCAAATTTGTCACGTCTCAGTAGACAACAGTTAAATGATGGTTTCATATAGGGTCATTGTCAGGGCGGCACAACCAGGAGGATGTCCCTTGGGATCCCGTGAACCCTAGTTTGAAAACAAAGATTTTAAGGTAGACAAATGTTCAAAATGTATTTTTAAGACATTAAGGGGTTAATTTGCCCAAAAATGAAGATTCTGTCATTAATTAATTCATCTACCGAAGACAAATGAAGAGCTTGGGATGAAATGAAATTGAAATGAAGAGAACCAGTTGCGGTTCATTTTCATGAGTGACGCAGCACGTTTGAGCTTTCACAAGAGGTTTGTTCTCGCACGTCAAACAAGCACTGTTGAGCTTCTGTATATGTTCGCTGATCAATGTTTATATGTGAATAAAAGCCTAAATTCAATCTGTTCATCATATAAAGCGATCGTGCCTCCTCTGAAAATTTGGACTAAACCACTCAATTCATGTTTTTTTTTTTTTTACGATCTCTTTATGAACTGGTAAATGAGTCAACGATCTCAATCTCTTACGATCTCTTTATGAGTCAAAGTGGTAGTTGCGTAGCTGTCTATGGAGTGACAGAAATCTCAAATTTTTCATCAAAAACATCTTCATTTGTGTTCCGAAGATGAATGAAAGTCTTACAGGCTTGGAAGACATGAGAAAATTATGACAATCTTTTACATTTTAGGGTGGACTAACCCTTTAAGACTGTAGCCAGGTTATCATCAACATATTTAATATGTAATAATATTTTTAATGCATTAAATTGGCAATCATTTTACATTATTAATGTTTCATTTAAGTGGGAATGAAACAGTAATACTTTATTAATTTGTTTAATTTTTACACAAAATATTAAATCAAATACAAATATTATTTTGAATAATAATAAAAAAAATATTATTAAATGCTCTCTACTTTACAGTATTTTTGCAGAAGTAACATATTTCTTTATTGATTTTTCGATACATTTAATATAATTAAAATTTTCTAAATTATTATTGTATACTATTACATGTAAAGTCATATTGAATGGAGGGAAAAAACAGGTTTTTCTTCTTTTTGTCTTTAGCTGATCACATGCCTGATTTTATAAGGCGGTTCCCCTTGCAGTCCAGCATCCTTCTCCAACACACGAGGGCGCCATTTTCTGACTTTCAGTTGTCAAACTCAGCTAAGCATGACAAAATCATCCCACAGACAAAGTAAAATCTATTTAAACAAAAGCATACCTAAATCCACAAGAATATAAAAAAATATTGCGACTGCAGTAATTCAGTAATGACTACATACTGTGCTAAATGTAAATATGATCAGACAACCTTCATCTTCAGTGTTTTGCCTCAGACGTACCGAGCAGGATGTTTTATAGATTGTCAAAAAAGTGCAATCTCTACCCATTTGTGATGAGCACATAATGGATGGAAACAGATGAACACACACACACATCGATCCACACGCTCCCTCTTAATTAATTTCTATCAGTCTTAATCAGGGCAATGCACTTCTTTTATCCCCTCTTCACCGTGAATTATAACCCCCTCCCCTCTGTCCATTATTTATCCGACGACACTTTTGCTCTAAGTAGGTTGAATAGATCCTGCATAAAATAGCTTCCGCTCTCAACACCGAGCCTCTTGATGCATCTGAAGGGGCCTCGCTCATAAATGTGCACAAAAAATAAATTAAATTCATGAGCCTTGGGATTTTCTCTGCAGTGAGACATATAAAAGGTCATTATTCAATTATTGAACACAAGCAGATGAGTGCCAGAATGATCAGCGGATGCTGACAACTGGGCTCATTCTGCCCTGCTTTTCACTTCCCCCAGTACTGCCTGCTGACCTTTGACCCATCAGACTTGCGCACACACACACACCCCTGCCCGCCCCATATCCCAGGCACGCTTTCAGCCCCGCAGGGTCCTTTTCAAACCCTACCTTTTTTGTCTGAGTCTTCACTGTACCCCCTACCTCTCGTGCTAAACATTTCACTGTCAAAGAGATTGATCTAGCTTCTGTGCGCTCTGCTAATGGGGCTCAGCTGGCTTCCGAGAGGAAGAATGGACACTGGGAGTGGAAACCAGCACGAATGGGAGAGAGGAAATGTAGCACAGAAGGATGCGGGTGCCATCCAGATCTAGACATGTCTGTACAGACCTGGAAATCTGCTGTATGAGGGCAGAGCAGCTCGCAGACAGATATGTAGGCCAATCTTTCTGCTCAAGTGCTTGTGAGGAAAAGGGCATCTGGGACTTGGGGAATTCTCCTGAAAGACCATAACAAATCATCCCACCACCCCCTTCTCCATCCCCTCAACCCTTTTTTCCCTTTTATAGCTATTTTCCCCTCTAAAGTGCGTGACAATACAGCACCGTCACCCTGTCTGGGCAACTGTTGCTAAGAAGGTGGTGCGCCGTGCCTCAGGAAGCAGGTCAAGTGTATCTGATGGAATGGGCTAAAGATGCATTATTAAAAAGAGTGCCGAGCATAGTGAATATTCAGCAGGTGTTGCTTTCCCGCACACAAAAACATCAAATAGTCTAGGGTGCATGGGTTATGTGAGGACTAGCTGATTCTTAACTAATGCAGGAAGTGCTGAAAGCTTACAGGCACAGGTACGTCATCGTAGAAACTCCAAGCCAGGGCCCAGCGCATGGTCCGACCTTGGCAGAACTCAGTGTGTGTTACTTTGGGAACCTGTGACAAAACAAAAGATGATGAGGATCTCAGCAATGGTGATTCAAACACAAAATAGGCAGAGAATCTCACAAAAACCATCAAGAAAAGTCTGGGTTATGTTAAAAAAAACAAAAAACGATTTTGTGTAAAGAAAGGATCATTTTTAGGGGTGCACATTTTCATTATAATGAGCACATAAGCACATTTCTGTATTCGAATCACTGTAAAGTGAAATCCGATCCCTTACTTCAAAAGCGCTCATAGTTAATGATATGATTTCAGATTATAACCTAGATGTGCTCTGTATGACAGAAACCTGGCTAAAACCAAACGATTACATTACATTACATTACAGTCCACCCCCCATGATTACTGTTATAAACATGAACCTCGCCTGAAAGGCAAAGGGGGAGGTGTTGCTGTAATTTATAGTAATATTTTCATAACCAATAAAAAATCTAGTTTTAAATATACTTATTTTGAAGTGTTGGTGCTTAATGTAAAAATATATAATGTAAACGATAAATCAAGTTTGAGAATTCTGCTGGCAACTGTATACAGGCCATCAGGGCACCATAAAGATTTTATCAAAGAATTTGCTGACTTTCTATCAGAATTAGTATTGACTGCAGATAAAGTCCTAATTGTTGGTGATTTTAATATACATGTAGATAATGGAAAGGATGCAATGGGATTGGCATTTAAAGACATTCTTAACTGTACTGGAGTTAGACAACACGTGTCAGGACCTACTCATTGTCGTAATCATACTCTAGATCTAATATTATCACATGGAATCAATGTTGATGCTGTTGAAATTCTGCAGCAGAGCAACGACATCTCAGATCATTATCTAGTCTCATGTAAATTACATTTAGCCAAGGCTGCAAAGCCAACTCCGTGTTACAAGTATGTTAGACCTATCACTTCTGCCACTAAAGATTGCTTTATCAATAATCTTCCTAATCAGTTTCATCATCTCAGCATCCCAGATAGCTTAGAAGAACTTGATATTGCAACAGAAACTTTTAACTCTCTCCTTTCCAGCACTTTAGACACAGTTGCTCCGTTGCGCTTAAAGAAGATTAAAGAAAATAGTCCAACGCCCTGGTACAACAAGCACACCCGGGCCCTTAAGAGAGCAGCCAGAAAAATGGAGCCCAACTGGAAGAAAACAAAACTAGAGGTATTTCGGATTTCATGGAAGGAGAGCTCGATTGCTTACAGAGAGGCTTTAAAAGCTGCTGGATCTGCTTATTCTTCAACCCTATTAGAAGAAAATAAACATAATCCTAGGTATTTATTTGAAAAAGTGGCTACACTAACGAAAAAGAAAGCTTCAAGCCCAGAAGTTTCCAAGAAACACAGCAGTAATGAGTTTATGAACTTCTTCACTTATAAGATTGATAATATTAGGGACAAAATTATAACTATGCAACCGTCTACAACAGCATCAGATCAGGGAGTGCATTATAGTCTCCCTGAGGTAAAATTTGATTCATTTATTGCCATAGGAGAGGAAGAATTTTGCAGACTCGTTAATTCATCTAAATCGACAACATGTATGTTAGACCCTATACCGACTAAACTATTGAAAGAGATGCTTCCATAAGTCATAGATCCTCTTCTTAACATCATTAATTCGTCTTTGTCTCTAGGATACGTACCAAAAACCTTTAAGCTGGCAATGATTAAACCACTTGTTAAAAAAACGCAACTTGATCCTACAGAATTAGTCAATTATAGGCCGATCTCAAATCTACCTTTTCTATCCAAGATATTAGAAAAAGCAGTATCCTCACAACTGTTCCTTTCTTGAAGGAAATGATATCTGCGAGGATTTCCAGTCAGGATTTAGACCGCACCATAGCACTGAGACAGCTCTCATTAGAGTCACAAATGATTTGCTCTTATCATCCGATCATGGTTGTATCTTTCTATTAGTGTTACTTGATCTTAGTGCTGCATTTGACTCCATTGACCACAAAATATATAAATAGATAAATAGATCTAATAGATCATAAATAGACTAAAAAACTATGTTGGCATTAGTGGAATTGCATTAGCATGGTTTAAATCATATTTATCTGACCGCTTTCAGTTTGTAGCAGTAAATGAAGAGATGTCTTATTGATCACAAGTTCAGTATGGCGTACCACAATGCTCAGTTCTCGGACCGCTGCTTTTCACTCTGTACATGCTACCTTTAGGAGATATCATTTACGAAACATGGAATTAGCTTTCACTGTTATGCTGATAATACTCAGCCCTATATTTCTTCCAAACCTAACGAAACTCACCAATTCACAAAATTATCGGAATGCATAGTTGATATAAAAAATTGGATGACTAGTAATTTCCTACTACTAAATTCTGAAAAAACAGAGATTCTAATTATTGGACAAAAAACCTCCACATGTATTAACCTAGAATACTGTTTAACACTTGATGGCTGCTCTGTTAAGTCTTCGTCGTCAGTTAGGAACCTGGGTGTGCTCTTTGATACCAATCTTTCATTTGAAAGTCACGTGTCTAGTGTCTGTAAAACCGCATTTTTCTATCTTAAAAATATATCTAAATTACGTCATATGCTCTCATTGACAAATGCGGAACAACTAGTTCATGCGTTCATGACATCAAGGCTAGATTATTGTAATGCTCTACTGGGTGGTTGCCCTGCACGCTTAATAAACAAACTAGAGCTGGTCCAAAACGCAGCCGCTAGAGTTCTTACCAGAACCAGGAAGTACGACCATATTAGCCCGGTTCTGTCAACACTGCATTGGCTCCCTATTAAACATCGTATAAATTTTAAAATATTGCTGATTACTTACAAAGCACTAAATGGTTTAGCTCCCCAGTACTTGTGCGAGCTCTTAACGCAATATAGCCTTCACGTCTATTGCGATCTCATAGTTCTGGCCAGTTGATAATACCTAGAATATCTAAATCGACTGCTGGCGGTAGATCCTTTTCCTATTTAGCACCAAAACTTTTGAACAATCTTCCTAACATTGTCCGGGAAGCAGACACAGTCTGTCAGTTCAAAGCTAGACTAAAAACACATCTCTTTGACCTAGCATTCACATAACACTCTGTAGACTTCTATAATTCAATATTAGGCTGCTTAGATTAGGTCAGCCGGAACTGGGAACACTTCCCTCAAATCCTGATGTACTCGTTACATCATAAGAAGAATGGCATCTACGCTAATTTTAGTGTCTTTGTTTATCCCGAGGTTTTCCTGCAGCCTGCCGGATCCAGGCCGTTTCCAGATCTGACGAAGGACTTTCACCTGGACCCGATGACAATGCAGTGCTGAAGTGCCAACTAGCCTCTCCCTATGGAGGATCCCTATACCAATCTAGCGATAAAGCGTTGTGGATTTTTTTTTTGGTTCGCGTACCTACCCGAAGTGATAAGATAAAACAAAATTTTGCATCAAAATTTATAGACAAGACAAGTAGTTTGTTTAGGCAATTAAGGAAGTTTGTAAAGGAATTACAAACCTGCACACATATATTCAAACGCACATAACTATAGAATCAATTCTTAATGCGCATGTGAACGCCATCAGCGTCTATCACAGGTTCGCGTTTAAAGTCTGTTTAGAGAGAACAGTGTCGTTTTAGCGGCCCCTAATTTAATAACAAACTATCATTTAGATGGAAGTGAATCAATCAAAACTAACTTTAGCTGGAAAAACATTTTTCAAGAACCACTATAAAACTAAACCAATCTCTGTTACCTTAAATTATATGTTTATCTCTGTAAAGCTGCTTTGAAACAATCTACATTGTTAAAAGCGCTATATAAATGAGGATGACTTGACTTGAAATAATCTCATTTATCTCCACAATTGTAGATTACAATTCAAATAAAATTAGGAATGCCCAATATGTCAGTATCATATCAGTTATCAGCTAATATTACAGAATGTTTTAATTTATTGGTTTCGGTCAATATCGGATATTTAATTGTACTTACAATTTTTAAATGTAGTTTTTTTATAGCAAATTCAAAAATGAAATAAAATAGAGTACATTATAATTTTGTGATGCCTAAATTTACTGGTGGTAATTCAATTGATTGATTTTACTTTATTTACTTATATATATTTATTTTATTGGCTTTAATTTAGGGAATAAGTCCATCCCTAAATAATATGAATGCGCATTGCAGTAATTGGCCATTTATCGGTTACATATAAATGTTATATTGCATTGCGGTTATGAGTAATGCAGTATTTGTTTTACATTAGATGAGGTTGCAGATGTTTGGAGGAAGGACATTAAATTAAATATGCTTGATTGTCAAGGATGCAAAATCTCACAATGCAAAAAAAGAGAGAGAGATAGGACTGACAAGAAAATTACTTGGGGAAAGATTATGTGGAAGCGTGTATGTGCCGAGTCTATGACCGACACCAGCCCTCCCAGAGGGTCTTAAATACAGCATATAGACCCAGACCTGCCATTCACACAGTGGGGAGTGTGTTTTAACACAGATATGTGGGTGTTAGGGGTGAACTATAGGGTGAAAGCAAGTCCAACTGCTCTTCAGTAAAAAAAAAAACACCATCTGAGTCTGACCTTTGCAGGCGGAAGGCATATACACAAACAACAGATAATAGCAGAGAAAAAGGAGAGGGGAAAGTGAGAGGGTGAACGAGAATGAGAGAAAGAACCTCATTAGCATATTAATTACAGCCACAGTGGCGAGAGGAGGAAGCGGGCTGTCTCCTGGACCTTGGCAAGGTGCACAATGACTTTAATGAGGGGTGACGGGACTCTGACACCTTCAGATGAATCAAACAACACATCAGGCCTGAGTCGAGCAGACTGACTGACACCAGACTAATAACCTGTGAGCAGGACGAAAGCCTTTCATTCACAGATATCACAGCATTCTGACTGTACAGACACAGGTGGGGGTAATCGAGAGGGGCTGGAGAGGTGACGCGAGAGCTAATGATGCCTAATGAACTAATGAAATCTACTCCATTAGCGCTCCCTGTCATGGTGGGTTTATATGCCACGCTAGTGAAACTCATTATGATCAATTAACCTGAAGTCTTGGAGAAACGCCCACACATTTATCTATAAAGAGCCAAGAGAAAATGAAAAAAAATTGCGATGCACAATATATTAGTATCATACAAGTTATCATCAGCCAATATGACAGATTTTTTTAATTTATCGGTATCTGTCGATATTGAATATTTAATTGTGCAGGCTCATTTCCCATATTTTTACATTTAGATTACCTTTGCCATCATCTACCACTCACTTAAAGATAATCATTTATATATAAAATATAATTTATTAATACATTAAAAAGTAAACATTTTATTTTTAGCGAATATATAAAAATAAAAATAAATCCCACTAGTATTACATTTACTGGTGGCATTTAAAATTATTGATTTTATTTTTTATTTTTCAGTTATTTACACAAAATAGTATAGAATTTTAAAACTGGCCATTTAGCAGTTATCAGACATACCATTTTAATTTTAATGTCAGTCAATTTATAGATAATATACGCAAAACAGTATGGAACTTTAATATTGGCCATTTATCAGACATTTAATGAATCAGTCCATTCCGATTTATTTTTTCAGCATTGCAAGAGTACAAAGTGATCCAAGAAAAACGTACCCCTTGTTTCCGCAGCTCATCTTTCAAAGGTGCCAGGCTACACTTCTTTCCCAGCATGCAACTGTACCACCTGTAGACAGAAAAAAAAGGAGTTGTGAAACCACCAGCCAGGACACCTGATCCAGGGGAGCACATCAAATAAACCACAGGACTCAGAGCCGTGGGTTGAATATGGGCTCGCTCTGTGGGAACGGTCAGTTGGGCTACTCTTTATATTTTTAAGATATGAGGCTCAATGATTAATTAAAACCCCCACTTTGACAGGGAGCTTTGATGTTGCGCATGAGACTAAAATCAATGCAAATCCAACATTATAAAAAAAGAGGAGGCTTCATCAGACAGTACCCACAGAGAGGAGGAGGAGGATAACACGGTCTATGGATGATTGGTACTCCAATCTTAATTTTTTAGCTCATTTGATTTCTAAATTGGCAGAATCTTGCTTTTAAACACTGAAGAAAACCTTAAAGGTCAACATGAAGACATTTTATGTCTGTAATGTGACATTTATGAGTTAAAACAGGATATTTAATGAGTAAATGTAGGGCAATATTTAATCGTATTCATCAGGAAGGATTGGATTGTGAAAAGTGGGTCTTACTTATCAGAATATAGCCAGACGTAAACACAAATTTGTTCATTATAGAGAACAGACAGATGGCACACATTTTTAATGAGTATGTGGGGAGAACGTGGTGGCTGAAGGTCAAGTTCACTTTCAAGTGAATTTTAATGGTAACATTTCTTCTTCAAATCCATCGTTATTTCTATTAATGCCGTTTACACTATTGTGTAAAATATATACAATAAATATATTCCATTTTGATCAACATTTTAATCATTATTTTATACGTTATACATGCAGCTTTTATGAGTTCATATAATTTAAAAACTATATTTACAATTTTTAATTATAGATACATTTAATTCATATATATATATATATATATATATATATATATATATATACATATATAGTTTTTAGTCATTTAACTATAATCTATTATAGTTAACTAATATCTATTATCTAGTTCATGGATTTTATACAATGTTAAAAAAGTAATGGCATGTGCTTTTTAAAGTCACTTGAGGCATTTTTTCCAAAGAATAAGAATACTGTAATAAAGGTTATGTCAAGTAGCATGGCATTATTATATGGCATTAATAAATTATTCATGTAATTTATTGTTATGAAAATACCCAGAGATGGCTTCAAAAGCCCAAACCATATAATGTTGTAACCATGTGTTTATTGTCTTCACATTTCATCAGTCAAAGCGTTTCTGCTTTCTATTCAGCTCCAGCAATAGCTGGATGCCGTTGTTCATATAAGGGGTTTCTTGAAACGGTTATTACTTCTATGAGTACGTTTTAGACTTTCTGCGTGAGGGCGCCCTCCGGCTTCTAGTATGAGTGAAACAGACATTACATGAGAGCGTTTAGTGCTCCATAATGCTTACATTGCCTCATTTTGGATAAGAATAAATAGTAGTCTAAAACATAGACTATCTTGTCACTTTAAATTTAAATCGAGACATTCACATTGTCCCATGAAAACCTCTACGTGAACCTACTTGACCGGAAAAAGTAAGAATTTACATTTTATTAAAAGCTCAAAACGTTTGAGTAATATTAGCATATTAAACCATAGTGTGTGAGGTCAAGCTGGCGTCACTGAAAAGTCAAATAGTGTCAGAGGTGGAACAAGTACAGACATTTTTTCTTAAGAAAACGCTTGGATGAATTGTGCACAGAAGACATGATAAAGAGTACACAGGACCAATTATAACTCCATGCTGACTTTACCAACTAACAGACAGTCGTGTAAAGACTACTGCAGACTGACTTTTGTTGGGCGGCGGTTTTGGTTTATCAAGGGGCAATCTAGCACAAGAATGAGGGAGCATAGATGAACACACATTACACTGCATATGGAGCCTTAGGGGCCTGACAATCGTTTCATTTTGTGTGATAAAATATTAAAGAGCCCTAATATCCACACATGTTCTCCAAACTGGAGTGGAGGGAGGCTGTGTGGTACCCCAGCACATGGCACGCTCCATTAATAATAGGGTACTCCAGCATATATCAGGGCTTGAAAAGGGGGTTTACGCATTTTCTTTAATTATCAGGCCCTGAGGAGGAAGTAGTAACAATTACAATTTCAATAGCACAGATTGTTTGGCATGAGGAAAAATCAGAGTTGTATTTAGGATGTAAGAGAGACAGGAGGGGCTGGAGGAAGACTGGCAGTAATTACAGATCTGAGGGGCTGGAGAGGAAGAAGCATCTCAGAGGGCCAATCAGAATGCCTGGCTGGCTCTATGGGCACCTGCTGACGCACACACACACCGCTTTTACAACAGTCTGCTTGCATAGTCTGAACCCATGAGAGAGGGAGCTAGTAGCAGCGAGATGGAATAGAGCCCAGCTTTCCCTGCGGTCACCAGTCAATTCTCAATACATGCAGAAAATGCATAAAACACTCAAATGTTTAAAACTACACGTGATATCTCATGCAAACAGTGAAAATTAAAAGATACCATTCAACTTTTCTATACACACACACAACCACGTTCCTCAACTCATGACATGGTTAATCAGAGCTAATGTTGGTTGCTCTGCTGCCCCTCCGCCTCACTCCAGCGCTCCACTGACAGTCCTGGCACGGGGGGGGGGGAGGGGAGGGGGGGGGGGGATGCTCGTCGTCTGCCCCAGTCACATACACAGCTGCTCCCATCGGGTGCCCGGATACCGCCTCGGGTAATTATTTACTTTCCTTGTCAATTAATTACGCAAACTCTGTGTGACAGAGCCATCCCATGATCCATCTGCCCTACCCCTTTTATCAGCGTGGCTCCTTTCCCTCTGTGGCTCTCAGTATAAAACACCTCCTCTACAGACCTGGACACATGTGGCTGTTTATTCCCTTCTCATTATGATCCTCACAGCCCCTCATGCGTTGACATTGGTGCCAAACGGATCTATCAGTTGCTATTTGGCCATTTTGAGAATTAATACAAGGCCATTTTGGATTATTAACAGAAGTTTGAGTTTCATAGTGCACATTTACTGTTTAAAAAAATGTCTGAATGAATTTAAGTGAATAATGTGTAAAATAATCTCTCTCTCTCTCTATATATATATATATATAGTACTGTAGAAGTCTTATTCTTTTCACTAGAATAAAATGGTTTTAAGTCAGTTATTTATATATTTTGCTCTAGTCTGTCAATAGGAAATATCACTTTACATTTACAAATATTTATTTTGCCATTAATTGTAGTAATCCAGTGAGATATTTGATATTATATTTGAGATAAGACCATCAGCAAGAAGCTTGATGACAAGGAGACTTTTGTTGTTGTGATTATTCAGAAATGGAAGAAATACAAAATGGAAAATCAATCGGCCTCGGTTTGTAGCTTCATGCTAGATCTCGCCTCATGTGGTAAGGATGATCATGAGAAAAATGAGGGATCAGCCCAGAACCACACGGGAGGAGCTTGTTAATGATCTCAAGGCAGTTGGGACCACAGTTACCAAGCAAACCATTGGTAACACACTACGCCGCAATGGATTGAAATCCTGCAGCGCCCGCAAAGTACCCCTTGCTCAAGGCGGCACATGAACATCTAATGATTAAGAGAAGGCTTGGGAGGAAGTGCTGTGGTTGAGCAAAATTGAGCTCTTTGGCATCAACTCAACTCGCCGTGTTTGGAGGGAAAGAAATGCTGACTATGACCCTGAGAACACCATCCCTACAATCAAGCACGGAGGTGGAAACATTATGCTCTGAGACTGTTTCTCTGGTAAGGGTACAGGACGTCTTGGGGTGATGGATGGAGGCCATGTACTGTCAAATCTTGGACGAGAACCGCCTTCCTTCAGCCAGAACACTAAAGTTGAGTCGTGGATGGGTCTTCCAGAATGACAATGACCAAAAACATACCGCCAAGGAAACAACAGAGTGGCTCAAGAAGAAGCACAATAAGGTTTTGGAGTGGCCTAGCCAGACCGTAATCCTATAGAAAATCTGTGGAGGGAGCTGAAATTTTGAGTTGCCAAGCGACAGCCAAAAAAACCTTAAGGATTTAGAGAGGATCTGTAAAAAAGGGAATGGACCAAAATCCCTCCTGAGATGTGTATAAACCTGGTTACCAACTACAAGAAACGTCTTACCTCTGTGCTTGCCAACAAAGGTTTCTACACAAAGTACTAAGGCATGTTTTGCTTGGGGATCAAATACTTATTTCACTTACTGAAATACAAATCAATTTATAACCTTTATATAATGTGTATTTTTTCGGGATTTTTTGGTTGATATTCTGTCTCTATCCGTTAAAATAAACCTACCATAAAAATTACAGACCCTTTATTCCTTCAAAATAAATCAAATAATTATTTCCCTCACTGTATATGTATATGTATATATATATATATATATCAGTTTTAACTATACTTTTTATTTAGGGTGGTCCTATTTGTGATTGTGTGTGTGTGTGAGACCTAAGCCTCTTCTTTAGTTGCAGACTGTCATGGATGATCCTTTTCACAAACTCCAGCTCTCCACCCTCTGCCATGATCTCAGTGACACCCCCTGTGTTGATGGAGCTGGGCGGAGGTCTGCGGGAGTTTCTCGAATTCACCCCCTGATGGAAATTACAGAAAAAAGGGGAAGAAATGGAAGAATGAATGGATAACAGCTATTGTCATGTGCACAAAGAGATAGATATTGCTGGAGGGAGGGAGGGGGGCTGGGGGTGGTAGGTAATGTCTGTTGAAACACTGGAGCTGAATGTACCTTTGCTTCTAACTGGTTGGCAAAGAAAGGAGGATTGCACATGCAGAAATCGTAGACAATGGATTCTTCCTTTAGCGCATCCATCAGCAGAGTCTTTTGGGGCACCTTTACCACTGCAACACACACATTTAAGCGGTTCAGAGGGTTAAATTACATATAAAACTGTCAAGCTCTCTCACTGCATCACACAAACCATACCTACCTTTAATGAGCTCTGCCAGGTGGTTTTGCTCAACGTTCTTCTTCGCATAATTAAAGCAGATGTCATCCACTTCTGTGGCGAGGAAGAACCAGCCATTCATTGTGGCTCCAAGCAGGGGATAAATACAGGAAGCACCAGTACCTGCACACAGCCAAAACCCATCATATCACAAGCTTAAATATAAATGAAATATGATCTGCCTGAGTCTTTATGTAAACATATTCTTCATGTAGTGACGACACTTCAGATCAAAAGTGAGATTCAAAAAATTGTGAATACTTTGTTATTGTATCAAAACTGAGCACAGAATGAGGGAGCATTCTGAGTCTAGTTAACAGGGATGAGTATTCACTGTGCAACTTATTAGTTAACTAAATTTGTCATCTAGGAAAGGAGAAATCAGATGTTATGTTGATACTCCTAACTGTATTTCTGGATGGATGTTGATAAAAAAAAGTAATAACAAAATGAAATAAAATAAAATAAAAAATACAATATAATAAAATAAAATACAATGAAATTAATAAAACATGCAAATAAATAAATAAAATACTATTAAATAAAAAATTCAGTACAATAAAACCTGAATAAATACCTGAGCCATTTACATATAAAAATATGAAGATAATTCACTAGTCAGCTATACTACAAATGCTTTGATGCATGCTATATTTTTGTATTTTTTGCTGCAAAACATATGGAATTAAAAAAAATTACAATAGCAATTCCAAATGAAATTGTTACACAAACAAAATTTTACTACTAAACGTTAGGACTCTCAAGTAAGTATTAGTATGATAATATGAAGTGCAAGCGACTGCCTGACAGAGTGACGTATGAATATAATGCAGTTAGACTGAGGCAGGACCGCTATGGCCATCCATTATCCAGTCAGCAGGCCTTAAAATGGACTGAAATTTATCAGACCTGAACAAAGATGATACCCATAAGGTCTGAATAAAAGAGATTTGGGGTTATTCATCATGTGTGTGACACTAACACCACTAATATCATCCCATAGTTGACAAAGGTCTTCCATCTGCAATCTAACCCAATCAGCAGAGCCACAACTATACCACTCACACAATCTGACAAAACGGCCAAAGACGTCCATCTGAATGTGTATGGATGCAAAACCAATGCTTTCAAGGAGACGAAATAAAGACACAACATTTCAGAGACTTTTCCGTATAGTTGCTAAAGTATTTATAGAGACAGGACAGGGAGGATGGATGTGACGATGGTGGAATATTTTAATCCAGAGGATCTGGTGGCATGCGACTGCCAGCACTGTCTTACTCTCCTCCAGCCTGTGTGTGTGTGTGTGTGTGTGTGTAAACCAATAAGCAGCACCTGCCAAACCCCGTTCCACCAGCCTGCGGGACCGCAAAGAGCATTAACAGGATAACACCAGTGAGTCTGAGCTGGCATACCAATGTCGATGCCCCTCCGTGGGTTCCCCTGTCCCCCAATCAGGTCCTCCACCCAGTGGATGTAGTTAAGGCGGAGCGGCACAGTGGGAATGAGCCGTTCCAGAGGGATCTCGATGGTTAGGCCAAAATCCTCTTTCAACAGGGTGCATGTGAGAGCCCGAACAGCCTCTGGGTCTTTAAAGTTGAGCCTGTGGGAGGGATGAGGTTTAGTGGGGGGTTATAGACAAAAAAGTACAGGGGGGCAGCTAATAGCCATTCTTGAAAACATACCACATAGCCTCTTCTCAATTCATTAGTGCTGAATGAAACCATGCAAAGAAACACAATGAAGCACCAGCTGCTGTTGGTTTTTCAAAAATGTTTTAACTCTTTCGCCGCCATAGTGAAAACATGGATTGGCGGAAAATTCCGTCTGTCATGCAAACTCTGGATCCAAAAACAAGCGAAGCAACAGCAGAAACGAGTGATAGAAGCATTGCTGCTTACGCATCTGTAAGATAATAGCATATAAATTAAAACTGCCTAACGTTACTGAAATGTTGACCCAGGAAAAGGTATAGGACTGTGCTTTGAGGGTGTTGATGGACACAATCTACTCAATCTATATCATTCTCAATCCGATCCGGACCTAGTCTTTGACAAAAATAAAATGTTGCTTAACCACATTCTTACCCATTCAAGTGTTGATAAAAAAGAATACATGAAGCTAGAATATAATATATATTTTCTGTTTGTTTGTTTAAAAGCAGAGGCACTGTTCTTTTAATATATTGTATGTTCAGATATTCATACAACAAAATATTCTGGGGGCCATGAAAGGTTTGTGAAAATGATCAAAAATGCTGGCGCTGGCAACTAAAAAAAAAAAAAAAAAAAAAAAAAAAAAAAAGCTGGCAGTGAAAGAGTTAATGTAGAAATATATATATATATATATATATATATATGTATATATATATATAAAAGCTTTAATGCACTTACCAAAATTACAAAAGCAGTCAAATGTCTTGTTTTGATGACAAAAAGAAATATTCAAAATGTAATTTAACTTGCAATCTGTGGAAAATTTTGTTTTCTCAAAATCTTTAATTTACGGTCACTGTTTGAAGGTAGTAAAACACCCACAGATGTAGCAGAAAACATCTGGGTCATGTTTGTATTTTCTTCTTTCTTCTGTCACTGGCCATAATTATAACCTTGAAATCAGAATTACACATACAATAACGTCATACGTGCAAAAATCAGCAGAGTATTGAACAAAAAGTTCTAGCCTGGTTCAGAGGAAGATAGGAATTATGTCTTTGTGACAGCCCTTGCCTTCACCTTAAAAATGGTTGCCGAAAACAAAAATGCTATGAAATGCACATCATATTTTGTGGGGAAGTGATGTGCTAGAGCAAAATGCACTATTTTCAAAAAAACTAAAACTATTGGATCTCATTCTGCAAATATGATGTAGTCATCACCAAGATTAGTCATATTCACTCCTAATTCTTAATGTACATCTTAAAGCATTCAGTGGTGGTAATATCACGTTTCTGCGGGAGGCGAGGAGGGTCAGAGGTGTAATCAGGGTGCTTCGTACACTCACACCTCAATAGATGTAATTAAACACTCCATGCAGCAGTCCATGTCTGGCACCTCTGAAGAGAAGCAAGATGCGCATGTTAACCGCACGGCTATGATGCTGTTGAACAAAGCCATGGTGTGTGAAATGCTATTTTGCAGAGCCTTTAAAAACACCTGCACCCCACCCTAAGCTTTAGAGCTCTCATCACAAAAGGACTATGCGACATTAAGGAGAGAATGTGTTCTTTAAGTAATGGCTGTGCTGGGCTTAAAGGGATGTGCAAGCATTATGAAATTAGA
Source organism: Siphateles boraxobius (assembly GCF_051911475.1). Taxonomy (NCBI): domain Eukaryota; kingdom Metazoa; phylum Chordata; class Actinopteri; order Cypriniformes; family Leuciscidae; genus Siphateles; species Siphateles boraxobius. The sequence continues at coordinate 24,954,182 of NW_027509186.1, read as the reverse complement.
AAAAGTGCTTTAGCCCAAAACAGCCTGATGACTGTGATATTACATTTGATGCAAATATGTTAAAGATGGAAATGTCAATGTGCAAGAAAAAAGAACACACTGCAAATCTGTTTGGCTACTCATTGGGATGGATGGCCGATTGCTGGTAGGCTAGAGGAAGATAGCAGTCATGTTTTATGAAATGGTTAGACCCTGGTGAGAAGCTGTGATTTAGGAAGAGCATTTTTTTTCAATGTTGACAAATATGATACTCCAAAAAAATATAAATAAAATAGAATTGATATGACAATCAGGTTTAAAGCTTATAAGATGTGTGGGACAACCTAAAACCACTCACAGCTTAATAGCATTGGCTGATAACTGTAGAAATAAAAGCAACCATTATAAATCCTATTAAAGGATATAACTATAATGCATACACCTATGTAATGGTGTCCAAATCTAAAACTACCAGATTATGAAAAAAAAAAAATATATATATAGAAATAGAAGAAAAGGTTAATGACTTAAAATTAAGAAATATATTAAATAGTTAATACATTTTCAAAACTTGCTACATTAACATTTTATTAAATTATTTAAGGTTTTTAAGTCGTCGCTTATTCTCACCAAGGCTGCATTTATGTGATGAAATCATCCAGTAAATATGCTAAGGTCAAAACGTTTCCTAAATCAGCACTTTGGAGAAGGCTCTGAGATGGTGTAATATTCGTTCTGATGATGGGAAAGAATTATCTAGTTATGCAAACTATTCTCAGAGGGTGCTGCATATATTCACTGGCAATTTGAAATGCATCTCCAAAGTGGCGCTTTAGGAGACGTTTGGCTTCAGCATAACTTCTGTTTGCGTTCATGTAGAGACAGCTTTGAATTAGTTCCCTAGTTCAGCTGTGGTCTACTGCTCTAGATAATACAATCAGTTTTGGCTGCTATTTGTTTTCTCCTCATGAATGGCCTATATTCCAGAGGATCACCACTGAAAACTGGAATCTCCCTTGTAGGAAGTGAGACTTGTTTCTGCTGAGTCACAAATAGATCAGCCAGATTGCGTTGTCTTAGCAGGACAGGACCGAGATCAATACTAGTGATGTTAGAATTTCTAGCTTTTCTGTGCCTGTATCTATCCTCTGCTGGACAGCTTGTGTCATTGTGAGTGTAGTTGCTGTTTGATTAGAAGTAAGTTTCGAAGCATTTTGAGTTTCCCACTGCCATTCTTGTTCCAAAATATACCCTCAAATTTTACCAATGTCAAGGCAACACTCCACGTGCGTTGTGTCAAGACGCCCCAAAGAACAGAGGGGCGGAGTGAGCAAAGCTCATTATCATTTAAAGGCATAAGCACTGAAACGGCGTGCTCAAAACAGAGCTGTTTTTGACCAGGTAAAATTAGTGTTTTCTTACAATACTAATGAGAATTTTTAATAAAAGTATATTACAAAGTTTTCATTTAGACTCTAAAGATTCATATTAACTTATTATATGACCCCTTTAAGAACAAATGGTCTTTGTTTTGTTTGCCTCAAAAAAAGGGACATCTGACAAAAGCTTGCAAAAAGCATCTCACCTGACAAATTTGCTTTGGTGAAACATCCTTTGGTGTTGCACATCAGAAACACTTCATTTAATAGAGGCTCACCTTATCCACTAATTGACAAGCACAAGAAAGAGGACAATACTACAAAAGTTAAATACATGGCTGTGGTAGCTACAGAGCATAAAGGGGCCGGCACAGCCGATTGTAAACTTGCAATCATACCAGTAAAAGTGAAAGCCTCCAAGGGTAGTAGAGTGTTTCAGACATGCACGTTTTTAAACCCTGGAAGCTCAGCCACATTCTGAGACAGCTGAATATAGCTTGCAAACGATCGGAGATTTTGCTCAGAACAATTGGGCAGGAGAAGCCAATAAAAACCTTTAGGTTGAGTGGCTTAGAAGTAAACCAACTGGGCAGCAACTACTTCATAGAATTGCCCAAAAATTTCACACAAGGGTCAATTCCTATTGGTCAGGAGAATATACACAGGGAATAGGATATGAAGAAATGGTCATACCTGAAAGATGTTCAACTGGCAACCTACCCACAGATGCACAGGGACGACCATTCGTGTCCTCTAATGGAATCTCAGTGGCTAAACTGAATAAATTACTTGAGGAGCAGTACAATAATAACTTCTCAGAACAAGCATACAATGAGAAATCTGAACTTTCCTTTGAGGACAAAAGATTCCAGGAAATTGTGAATAACTACATCAAGAAACAGGATGACCATTACCAGATAAATCTTCCATTTCATAGACCCAGCCTCACCCTACCTGACAAAAAAGATATCAGACCAATGAGCCTTGAGTATACTCAAAATGTTTAGAGAGGATGAAGCATTCCTGTCAGAATACAGGAACTTTATATGTAATATCCTTAAAAAGGGTCATGCAGAGTAAGTGCCAAAAAAGGAATTCAGCCGAAACAATGGTAGAGTATGGTATATTCCCAATCATGTAATCTAACATAAAAGTAAAAAGAAAATCAGTAGTATTTGAATGTACCTCTTCATTTCAAGGAACCACACTGAATTCCAGAAGTGATGGCAATGCCAGAGGGGTTCAAGCACCCAGCCCTTTTACCCAATGATAGTCATTTGTGTAGACTATTAATGGATCACATTCACAAAATGTGGTAGGAGCCAATTACTTGCTAAGCTCTATAAGAGATCCTGGATAATACAGGTAATGCTACTTCCAGAAATTCATCAGAAATTGCCTGTTCTGTAGGCATTGGCATGAATCTGCAATAGAGCAAAAGATGGCCGACGTACCTCTGAGCTGTATCACACCTGACTTACCACATTTCAATTCAATTCAATTCAATTCAATACTTTATTGCCATACAACTCGTTGCAAGTTGTTAGGGATTTGCTTCAGTGTGCTCGTTCAACAAAAAACATAAATCAACACAAACAATATCCCACATGGGATTTCAGTCATGTTGGAATCGATTACTTTGGTCCCATTGAGGTAAAGGGGTCAAAACTCGCGTCTAAAGATCTGGGGTGATTTTCACCTGCTACAACACTAGGGCTATCCATCTCGAAATGGCTTATTCTTTGAACACAGATTCCTGTATTTGTGGCCTCAGGAGATTTATCTGTAAAGGCCAAGTTAAAAGATAATTTCTGATAATGGAACCAACCTTGTCAGGGCAGAGTAAGAACTTGCTGATATCAACCAAGACAGGATACAGTAGACACTGCTGATAGAGAATGTAAAGTGGACATTTAATCCCCCTTTAGACCCTCTAAAGGTGTATGGGAACGAATCATACGAATCCTTAAAAATATTCTATATTCTGGCTTGAGACAGCAGACCCTACAGACTAGGGATGGGACAGTATGAAAATTTCATATCACGATTATAGTGACCGAAATTATCGTGATTATCAATATTATCACGGTTTTGTTAAAACAAGATTAAAGTGTTTAAAAAGAACTGATGCTCACACCGAAAACATTTCAACAAGTTTTATATTTGAGAATCAACAAACAAATACAACAAGCAGCTCTATGCACTTTTTAAAGTAAGATTCTATTCTGTGGCATTTCCTTCCTTATAACGACCGTCGTCAATAGCAACGCATTATAACCTCTGTGATTATAACACAGAGCACATCCATGTATCACAACGGACACGCGCTCTCATTTCATTCAAATAGAACTTGTCATCTTGCGTATCCGTTTTTGATTGCATTGAAAATGAAATCAGAGTTGATTTATTGTTTACAGAATTTGATAATACTGTTGTGATCATCTTGTCTGGACGAGTTTTGTACGCTGTACAAAATGGATTTAACAGGTAAGAATAGAGACATTAATCTCTATTCAATATGTCCCCGTAATTATGTGGTAAAAAAAATCAGTGTTATAAGTGTACAATGAATATACATTATTATCTCTTAATAGTCTTGTTTGAACTTGTTCGTTCGTCTATGGCTCAAAGCCACTTGCTGTGAACTTTTCTTCGTGGAAGCTTCTCGTTTATTTCAAGTGACTGAGATAAAATATTTCAACTCAAAACAACATTTTGTGCTAAATTATTTCCTTAAGTAATTATAATTAATTACTTATTAATTAAGTAGTTTTAGTATTGAGATTAAAGTTAACTTGCCTTGTGTTCGCTACAACAGTGTGTGATGGTCACACAGGACGACTCGGCAGATTTGAAGTGTTTAGCCTAACGTTTCCTCTATCGCAGCGACTTTTTGTGTGCATGTTCTGCAGACAGGGTGACCATCCTCGATTAAGTTTCCCTCAGGATTTTTGTAAATGCCAAAATATGACCATCCCTCAGATTTGGTCCTCTTAAAAGGCTGAAAAATCTCCAGAGCACGGTCACTGCCTTCCGCCATTCCTTCTCGAGAAAAAAAAAAAAACCCAACAACATTGCGCGCCTGCGTCAGACAGTTGCTGGCTGGACAGGATTTATAGTGAGTTATTAAAATCGTGAAAATCAAACACGGTTATAATGATAATTGAATTTTAAACGATATTACCAACCGTCAGTACATTTTATTGTGGTTTATAGTGAAACCGGTAATCGTCCCATCCCTACTACAGACTGATCTTTGTGAAGTGGGGGCCATACTCAATGATCGCTAAATTACCACAGTGTCTGAGGATGCTAAGGATCCAGAAGCTTTCATCCCCAATCACCTACTTCAGATTAAAGAAATTCCTATACTGCCTCTCGGTCTCTTTCAGAAGGATGACATCTATTCCAGAAGATGGAAGCAAGTACAGTATCTGCAACCTTTTCTAGAAACGATGGATTAGAGAGTACCTCCAACTAGGGGTGTCATGATTTCAATTTTAAATCGAAATCGACTGAAATTAAGTCACAATCTCGAACTTCGAATTAAAAAATGGAATCTTCGATGCTGCCACGCCCCCATGTCACGGCCGTGATGGGAAGTTCTGATCATTTTACTGACTCTCTTGTTCGATCTCGTTCATCAAAATGAACTAATATTTTTTCTAGTCATTTCGTTCATTTCAGGGCCTTTAAATGTTATACTTTTAACAGGCAAATTCCCCAAACACTTCCACCTACGAAATCTTGATCATATTCTGAATTAAGAAATCATTATAATGCAGTCAAACATAATTTACAGGGAACAAAAATAATTACTTTACCTTCCGAGTCCTTGTTCATTTGTCGCGACAGAGGCAATGAACAGATCGTTCATGAACAACTCATCACGCCGCGGAAAAAAACCCACACGTGTTGAAAGGCTGTGAGTCCTCTAACTTAGCTACAGCCAGCCACAACATAAAGCATGGCAACTGCAAATGCAGGAGACCCATCGACGGAACTTGAACCCCCTCCTCTTTCACTGAAGTGTGGAAGTATTTTGGATTTCCGGTCAGTTATGTTGACAACGTTTGCGTTGTCGACAAATAAGCCACAGTTTGCAAGCTCTGCTATGTGCGTGTAGAAGAATATGAAAATATAAAAATCACAGTTGTCATCTGCCCATAGAAATGTAAATAGTTAAAGGGTCACTCCCCCTCTGGAAAGATGAATGTGTATTTAAAATGGGTAATATATGTATAAGAAATGTGAAATTATTTTTGAATTTGGAGCTTTCTAGACTGAGAAAAGACAAAAAATGTATTTTTGGCTTATGTGGATTAAAGACAACAACTCCCAGAATGCACTTGCTTCGCTGCCCTAGGAGGCCACGCCTACCGGTAACAGAGCGCAGTAGTTAAACAAGTCTAGACTACTAGTGAGTCTCCGTGAGTCTGCCCGAAAATGTGTTTCGAGATTGCCCAAAATGTCCGGGATTCGGCTTTTGCGTTCTACAGTCGCCATTCATCATGTTTACTGTGGCGAGCAGGACGAGTGAAGGCCGTGTGGAGAACGACGCGAGGCCGGTGGCGGGATTACTGATGATCGACACCTGTGAGACGCACCGGTCTCGTATCTCTCACGGAGGAGCGGGAATTTTCTTAGCAATGTTAAAATGCACATCAACCGATCACTTGTTTAGCGTTCATGTAAACACTACTTTCAGATTCACCAATCAGAATGAATTCAGTTAGATTGAAACAAAAGCTGTGCATGTAAACAATGAATGGCGACCACAGAAAGCAAAAGCTGAATCCCGGACATTGAAGGCCGGACGTGTCTGGGAAAAAGAGGACGGTAACCCCTAAAGTTACTACTCAGCTTTCTCCACAGAACAAGAGCCTGCTAGCTTACCTTCCAAAAAAGATGGCTGACACTATGTGTAATCCCAATCCTCCATAATGCATCCGTCTGCGTATTCAGTACCTTCGTCCATATTTTCAAAAAGTTTCTGCCGGTGAAATCAAACGCACTGGCACTGATCTGTGATTGGTCTGTTAGCGCATTAGGTCCAGCCCCCTATGGGCGGGTTTGAAAGGGTGAGATCTAGTGCTTGTAGTCTTTAAAGAAATCCCCCGTCTTACACTTCCTCCAACAATGACGTAAAATGACGATTTTTGCGTCATTGTAGGAGGAAGTGAAAAAGGTAAATAGAGGATTTCTCTCGTCTCAGGGGAAAATGAGAGAGTGTTGCACGACCATTCAATAGTATAACTGTGTTTCTAACAATGGAAAGCTTAATGCAAATGGGTGGAGTGACCCTTTAATATTTTGACAGTATTTTAGCAATATTTTAGTAATATTTTAGCAGTTCTCTTTCCATATCCCTCTGTAAGAAGAACTTGAAACTGCAAAAATGTTACATTTGTCTTGTTCTATTATAAAAAAAATGTTAGTGTTTTTGACAACTCAAAGAGTAGCTCTAAACAACATATCCGTCTTTAGGAAGAACATGAAAGAATGAAAAAATAAAGTCATCATTCTCAGGGGATAAAAAGTAGTTATCTGTGTGGTATATGTTCAACTGTTCGGAAATAGTGTAAGACACTTAGGCTAATTGTTCAGAGAAGACTATGGACATGGCTGTTTTAATTTTTTTGTTTGTTTTGTTGTGAACTTGAATGTCATCTTCTGTGAAGAAGACTGCAGTTACAAAAGAGAAACCAGATGGCAGGTTATTTTGCTTAAGTTTCCGATTGACTGAATATATAAGTTATTGTTACATTTATGTTGTTATTAAATATTTTAAATTTGACAATGTAGTGTGTGGTACATTGCGAACAAAGGTCATTATTATATTGCATAAAAGTCTAGTCTAAAAATTGCATAGGAAACTGTGCTTAAAAAAAAAAAAAAAAAAAAAAAAATCGAGAATCGAATCGAACCGTGACCTTAGAATCGAAAATGTAATCAAATCAAGGCTTTGGAGAATCGTGACAGCCCTATCTCACAAAAGAGGTAGAAGTGGAACAAAATTGAAATCTTAAGACTGATGATATCGTGCACATCATTGACGATGCTTCAACATGGAAATCTTGGCTTTTAAGACGAGTAGTGAAAACATTCCCAGACAACAGAGGATATGTGTGTCAGGTTAAAGTGAGGACAAAGAACAGCATCCTAAAGAGGCCTATTAGCAAAAATTCTTCTTCTTAATGGACATTATGTGAGAGTGGACTGCAAAGAAACTGGGCTAAAATGCTAATTTTTGTTTTTGTTTTTTGTTGTTCTTGTGAACTATGGCTCCTTTTGAATTAACTATTAGAATTGTTAAAACCATTGGCAATTAGGGGCCATGATGCTGGAACTATTCCAGATTTATAACTAATGATTTAACGTGATTAAGTTAAGTTTGAGAATTGTGTGTAATATTATATCTGTATGATTATTGCTTCGAATATTATGAATGTTGACTCTTATTGTGGTTGCGTAAAGAGTATTTAGGAAGGGTTGTAAGGGTTAAGTATGGTGGAGTCCAAGAGCCAGCATAAACTTTTGTCATAAAAAGACTTTTGCAAAAACCACTATGTTGAGACGCATACTCCCTACTATATAGTAGGCGAAAAACAGTATGTGACAAAAGATGTATGTCCAAATTCACAGAACTCATTTGACTAGACTTTGTGCTCCTTTAGCAATAATGGTCATTAGCCATTGGACCACCCAGTTCTTTGGATATCGGCATCAGCCATTAAGGAACATCAGTGGACCACAGTCTTTTACATTGCAAGAATAATTTATTCCAATACAAATGAGACCACAACACAAGAGAGGAAACATTTGTCATGTGAAAAATCCAATACACTTCTATCTTTATAATTTATTAACACATTAGCCATAATTAATCCAGTTTTTCAATCCAGCCTATTAATCTTGAAAATGTGACCTTGGGAATTAAATATGAATATGGATGTCATAGAAGGTTTCCATGGTTACCACTTAACAGGATTAACTACAGTAATAAAGCCTTCATGAAGCACACATGTCGACAGTAAATAAAACAAAAGCTCTGTAAAGAATAAAGTGTGGACTTTACAAAGAGGGCCAGATATGGTATAATGGAGATCAAGCAGCTCAGCTGGTCGCCACACAGTGTGTAAATGATCCGGTTTAACTGTGGCTGACCTTGCATCCGTCAGGTCATAATCAGTGTGCAGAGGACGAGGCAGTGAGAGCCGTTAACCTGCCCTCTATTTTTAGCCTCCATGTGAATCGCTCGGCTCACAGGACGAACACCAAGTGCCGCAGCCCAGCCGTCTCCACAGTAACTGCTATAGCGCATGTGAGGAGCTCACCCACCCCGCAGAGGAGTGTGTGTTAGTAGAGCACAAGCGGTGTGGATGTGTGTTAGTGTGTGAGAGGACGGTGATGCTGACGTGAGTTGGGTGTGTATATGGGCAGATCAGCTACAGGATGAGAAACTCAGAAACAGCAACCCTCTGACTCAAGGACACAGACTGGAATGAACGATGAAAAGCATACTGTTAGCTGCAAAAGGATGGTTTATCAAGTAGAAATCAGAAGATTCAGAAAGAGATGTGTCTGAATATCACAAAAATCTAAATAACAACAAATATTGCAGTCACGCTAAAGAAGGTTCATATCAGAAGGGGTGCAAACCAAAAATTACAAAAACATATACTACAATGTAGGATTGCAATTTATGTGAAATCTGAGTCCTGAAGCACAGTTTTAACCAATCATACTAACCCAACTGCGCAGCATGGGTCTACCCATCAGCACCATCATCAGCAGCAACACAAGGTCACCTCTACAGCTTACATTTAAATACGTTTCAATACCCTGAACTCAAACGCTTCCAAAGCCGACCATTAGCAAACAAAGCATAGATGCTGAAAACAATCCACAGCTTTTTGTTGTATTCTGTAAGAACAAAGAATCTAGCTGTGCTGTTTTAATAAGATAATAAAGAGCCGAGTGGTCTTTTGTGAGGATTGACGTTCCACCAACTGTCAGGTTTTCTTTGGTTTTGTCAGCATCTCAAATCTCCAGTCGACCAGGATCTCATTTCAACTTAACACTGCAGTAAACACAAGCATGGTGAATATCCTGGGGACGTTCACCTCTGAGATTTGAGATTACAAGAGTATGGTTTCTGAAATTTTGAAAATATAAACTAAAAGGCAAACTGTAGTCACATCATTTAAAATAAATCCTGTCATTATTTACTTATACCTACATTGTTCCTCTATGACTCTTTCTGTGGAAAAGAAAACAAAAGATAATTTGAAGAATGTCTAAGCTGCACTTTACCAAACAAAAGTGAATGGTGCCCAGGGGCTGTCAAACTCCCATTAGAGCATCATAAAAGTGGTCCATGCAACTTATGAACTGTATTTAAAATCTTCTGAAGCCATGCAATATTTTAGTGTAATGAATAGAATGAAATAAGTCATTATTCACTTAAATCTTACTTAACAACCATGGTCACCATTAACTTTCACTGTATAGAAAAGAGCAGTTTGGACATTCTGCTAAATTTCTCCTTTTGCGTTCCACAGAAAAAAAGTTATACAGGTTAGTAATTACATGAGGATGAATAAATGATGTCAGAATTTATATTTTTGGCTGCTCTATTCCTAAGACAAGCTGATGGCTAAAGCTGGCATGTGTCAGAAACTGACACCCCAACAAGGGGAGTGTGAGTTTAATTTTAGGATTAGCCCTGTGAGGATGAGCGATGTGAGACGCCCCCCTCCATGTCCCCGCATCTCATTTGTAAGCGAACTGAGGCTGAACCCCGCAATTACGCCCAACATTTCAGCAGAGGGCCCTCACCAAGGACAGTCATCCGCTGCATCAATAATGCAACTCACTGTCTGCCAGGGTGCAGAGATTAATGCTACTTTTACTGCAGCTAGAAGCTACTGAAAAATCACACACAGATTTATTTTTACTACAGAATTAAATGAAAGGGATAGTTTACCCCAAAATTAATATTCTGACATGTTTTACTCACCCTCATGCAATTTTAAACCTCTTTTCTCTTTTTGTTGAACACAAAAAAGAATCTTAGAATCTTTACATAAAATAACATGAATTCATCATAAAAGTTGTCCGTACAATTTGTGCATTGTATTGTTGTTAACAATTAATCTCTGCTGCAGCTATTAAACCAAATATCCGGCAGGATGTCAATAACTAGCCTGGCTCCGCCCTCCTACGTACTTCCGCTCAATTTTCATTTTCCTTCAGTACTAGTCTGGGATTGTGCTGTAGTCTTTGGTTTTCTCCGATAATTTTTTTACCGGGCCAATCAGCGAACAGAGGGAGTGGCTGAGAACGATGACGTTGATGTTGTGCGTTATTTTGAGATGTAGTTCAGTAATGGCAGCGGAGAAAGATGCGAGCGAAGCCGTTTAGTCCGTTGTGGCAACGCTGACGAATATCAAGAAGTTAAAGCCGGAGCAAGAACCTCTCCACGGGGTTCGGGAAAAGTTTGATTTTCCAGCTCGCTCCGTTCGTGGTGAATGAGTTGGCTAAGGCGAACGCTAGGCATCAAGACCAAACGCTAGCGATTGATTTGAGAAGGATCATGTGACACTGAAGACTCGAGTAATGATGCTGAAAATCCATCACAGGAATAAATTACACTTTATAATATATTAGAAAATATATATAAATAGACTATACTGATCAAATAAGTAAATGCAGCCTTGGTGAGCACAAGAGACATGTTTCAAAAACATCTTACTGACCCCAAACGTTTCAAAAATATAGGTTCGGAACAAACGACAGAATTCAATTTTTGGATTTCATATTTCCTTTAAATGCCACACTGTAGTCTGAATTTTTAATGCTCCCTAGTTCTTTCCAGGTTGTTCACGAGCCTCTAGTTCATGCCTTCTAATCCCATCTCTCTCTGGATGACATCTGCGCCCCAAATCTTTCCTCTCCTTTCATATCTTTCTCCTCCAGTAGCAGCAGAGGAAAAATGATGGGGAAAGGATTCCTTGTCGTACCCATATCCCTCTCAGCGAGTGTCTATTTCCAGATTAACCCTATCCTCCAAACTGTGGCATAAGAGACTTAGGAAAGAAATGGAAGGAAGCTTATCTAACCAGCAATGTCTGGAGTCTGGAACGACGAAAAGGAGAAGCTGATGATAATTCGTATATATAAAAGACTTAATATTTTGGCAAAACCCACGTCTTAAGACTAAGTTACTGGGCTAACTTGTGAAGTTTCGGTTAAATACCAGATCAGTTTTTAGCAAATCTCTAAGCATACCACAATAATATTATCGAATATACTAATATGACAATTCCAGCAATACTGTGCACATCACGCACGTTTTTTTATGACTATCATTTAATTCATCAAAATGTGCAAAGAAAAAAAACTGCAGAAAATACTATATCACAGATTGAAATGTGTTTGACTTAACCTTTTACCTCCAACATGTTGAATCAGCCAGAGAAAATAACTTGTGCCTCATTATTTAAGACTGTCAAAAGTTATATTTGTAGAAAAAAAATCTTTGTTCAAGCTACTGAATTAAAAATGCAATATGATACAATTAAACAAAACTATCACTTAATGCTTTAAGTCTCCCTGAAGTCAACAATTCTTCTCCCATTAAAACTGATAATTCCTGATAATTTAAGATGTTAATGTCTTTCTTTCATCAGTCAAAAAGAAATTGAGGTTTTTGAGGAAAACATTCCATGATTTTTCTCCATGGACTTCAATGGGGTACCGGTACAACGGTTTGAAGGTCCAAACTGCAGTTTCAATGCAGCTTTAAAGGGCTCTACATGATCCCAGCCGAGGAATAAGGGTCTTGTCTAGTGAAACGATCAGTCTTTTTCTAAAAAAGAAAAAATGTTTATTTACTTTTTAACCACAAACGCTCAGCTTGCACTAGCTCTTCAAATGCGCGTCCACGACTTCACGCAGTAATCACGTTGGAAAGGTGTAAGGCAGAAGTGACGACCCAAAGCGAAAGTGAAAAGAGGAAGTCATACGGCCTTTACAAAAAAAAGGTAAAACAACAATGTCAGACGATTTTGAAATTGGAGGAGTTTTTCTCCCTACCCTACCTTTTCTGCCTACGTCATGAGTTACCTTTCCAATGTGATTACTTAATGCAAAGTCATAGGCGCATCGCAGAGCTAGAGCAAGATGAGCATCTGTGGTTAAAAAAAGTATATAAATGTTTTTTTATTTATTTTTTATTTAGAAAATGACCGATCGTTTCACAAGACAAGACCCTTATTCCTTGGCTGGGATCGTGTAGAGCCCTTTGAAGCTGCATTAAAACTGCAATTTGGACCTTCAACCCTTTGGTTCCTGTTGAAGTCCACTATATGGAGAAAACTCCTGGAATGTTTTTGAGGAATGTTTTGACTCCTCAAAAACCATAATTTTAAAAGTTAAACGTTTTTTTTACTCCACTCACTTAGACTACCTGATCCACTCGCTCAACTGTAGCTACACGACTGCAAGTGGATATATTGGTTTAATTCAGTCATATATGTTTGAACCAATAACTGATTCAGAAGAAGGATGGAATTTTACAGGGTCATCTACAAGTCGATGTATCAGAATGGTAATGCGTCTTATGAATTGTTCTCTACAACATCTGACACATAACGTAATTGATGATTAGCCCTTTGCTTGACTACGTTATCAAAGAGCTAATAATGTATTGTTTATGTTACACAAACCATCTTACCGTTCGTCATCTCAGAGTCAGACAACTACCTTTAAAAAAAATCTGCATCCTTTGAAAGTCAGTGGAGAAAAGCCCCATCCCACACGTTGACGGGATTGGTTATATGTTTGTGACGGTAGGAAACAGAAGCTGTTTCAAACCGTGTTTTTTAGTGTTGACTGATGAATTTGCGCATAGTTTGTCTTAGATAATATTAAAAACACCACACAGTCAAATAAACGACATCAAAAACTTGATTTTCAAATTAAAAGTAGACTGATAGAAATCGATAATGTGATAATATATACAAGTTAACATTATTAAGTACTGTTTGAGAAATGGATATTCAATTTGAGGTCTGATAAAGATTAATTTTACAGTAACAGTGTTTTTGAAATTATTAATGTTTTAAAGATTAACTTAAAGTAAATATTGGCAAAGGTAATCTAAATGTAAGAATGAAGGAAATAAGCATGCACAATATATACATATGGTGTCTGTCACCAACTAAATTAAAGATGCAATGTGATGCACTTAAACAGGCCATGTTAAAAAATAGCACTGGTTAAAAATTTACATTTAAATAATGCATTTTATATCACATACTTTAAAATTAGTAAGCAATATGCATTGCCTACTTTGGTTATTAAGCTAGTAGAGTCTTCAGAGCAAACTCAGTGAGAAAGAGTGAAAAAGAGAAAGTGTGTGTGTGTGTGAAAGAGAGACGAGGAGCATGTGGTCCAGGACAGTGGTTGATGGTAACTGTGCTGTAACGTACACCTGCTGCAGATGGCAGAAGGATTTACAGTTTTATATTAAAAAAAACATGCAAATGTGTGTCAAACTAACACCTGCTGCAGAATTCATTTACATTTAAACAATGTCGTTTCCTCCTGTTGATACTACGATTGTCAGACCAAACATGCATAAACATGAGCTGAAAACATCTCCAGACATCTGACCAAAGTTCTGTAGAAGAAACGCTCAAACGCTTCCTGAAACACACTTGTCCAGAATTCCTGAATGAAATACAATTCTTTAGCAATCAATGCCAAGAGATATAAAAAAGGAAGAGGAAAACAGTACATTTTTATTAACATTTCTTATTTATATATATATTTATATATTATTACTTATTTATTATTCATATATGTAACTGAACAAAGCCCCTCTCTCGGTTAAGACCAGTGTGGTCATTTCAAATGTCATTATTATAGTTATATCTGACCCAGATCTGTGCTAACTAAATCCACCTGGATAAATGTGGCCGATGTTGGCTTGATCAAAGTGATCAATCATGCATAAGTCATTTGAGAAAATAGAATGCATAATAAATTATATTTTAGTTTATTGCAGCATTTCTAAACATAAATGCTAACATTACATCATTAACATTAATAGAGTATAAAATGCATACTCACTTTGACAATTGCTAAATATTATATTTAGTGTTATTAAATTATTACTGTTTTAAAAAAATTACTTTCAGAAAACTTTAAGATGATGGCAAACATAATCTTAATGTAAAAATAAGCGAAATAAGAATGCACAATTAAATATTCAATATCAGCCTATATATATACATATATGTGTATATATTATTCAATAGTCTGATAACAATAAATACTAATAAATAAAAAAAACTATAAAAGACCTCATAATGGTAATGATATATTTTGTACATCCCTGATCAAAAAAATAATTAATTTGATAACATATTAAAAAAATTAAAGGTATTTGAATGCTCTATATGTGCACCAGCAAAAGGACGAAAGACAAGAAGATGTAGAAAGGCTAACAGCGGAGGGAGTTTGTGGTGGACAGGCTGTAAAACCCTGATAATTAGACCGCAGAGGCGAATAGCTCCAGGGGCGTTGTTAGAATTTTCAAAACCATCATTAGGAATCAAAGGGTGAAGAAACATGGGACTCTTTTCAAGCCGCATCTTCAAAAACAGCCTCTACGGCCAGACCTGACAGAGCACCTGAGAGAAAAGACAGCAGAAAGATGGACACACTAATGCTATCAGCTGAGCCTCTCCAGGTGCACAGACGTCAATACAGTCTGGGGCTGTGAGCACAGGTCTTTACAGACCGGATTTCTTTTGTTCCTCTGCTTTCTCTGAAGCACAGATCTCTCTCGCTCTCTCTCTCTCTCTCTGTAACGCTATAATGACTTCTCCTGCTGAGGAAATGTGACGTGACTAGACAGGATCTGCACTGTGGGTGAGGAAAGACAGGCCAACTACAGTTCTCTTTGTGATATTATTATAGTCAACAAAACAATAATAGACAATACACAAAAAAAATATCACATACCTCAATTAAACCCAGATATCCTGACTGACTGACTTATATTTGTTTTTCACAAGCTCATTTTAATAGTTTCAAAGTACTTTAGAAAATAGAATGCAAAATAAATTATATTTTAGTTTATTGCAGCATTTCTGTGCATGTTACAAATATTAATTTAAATATGTTCATTCAAACATTAAATATGTCTTTAAATCAAATTGTGTGATATCATAAACTACTGTTTAAATGAGTGGGGTGAGTCAAATTTGGCAAGTTTAAGCAAGGATGTATTAAATTTATCCAAAATGACAGTAAAGACATTTGTAATGAGATTTCTATTTTATATAAATGTTGTTCAAACAAAACTTTCTATTCATAAAAGATTCCTGAAAAAAAATGTATAACATTTTCCACAAAAATATTAATCAGCTTAACTGTTTTCAACATTGATAATAACAAGAAATGTTTCTTGAGCACAAAATCAGCAAATTAGAATGATTTCTAAAGGATCATGTGACACTGAAGACTGGAGTAATGATGCTGATATTGTAAATTGTAATTATTTGACAATATTACTGTTTATTGTAATTCAGATCAAATAAATGCATCCTTGATGAGCATAAGAAACTTGCCAAAGACTATCCAAATATGTGAGAGAGAATTTAAAACATTTCTGAGAAGGTTTTACCATGCATGTGGCCCAAAAACTAAATCAAAGCACCCTGTTAACATGTGAATATAAGAACTGCCATTAAATATGTCAAACGTGTTTGGACAACTAGCCAATCATTGCTACACATTAATAGTAAATACAAAATACAAAAACAATGCAAAAAATGTAAATATATATATATATATATATATATATATATATAATTCAGTATTTTTGTGTCATTTGATATCAATAATACATATTAGTTAAATATAAGTCAAACTGATCTCTAGATACCGACATCGGTCATTAGAAAACCCTATTGGTCAACCACTAATCAAATCTCAGTGTTCTTTCTCAGTTCTATGATGTTTAGTAGTCAATGATCAAAGATGACACTCTGAAACAGAGTCACTGTCACTCCTGCATACACCGCCTGAGGTATTTCACATTTCTGTGTCCCAATTACAAGCTCCATACCCTCCAAATCTCAAACACTTGAGGCGTTCTTCCACACCAAGATGCTTTTGTACCCATTTCCACCTGCCACACTTCAGCTCTGTAGTGCACATCTGCAGTGCTTTCCCACAGATACAGACAGGAAACAGCCCAGTGTCGAAAGGCTGCATCCAAGATTCCTGCTTCCTCTCATACATGCATAATCAGTGCGGTCTTTCTTTCAGCTGCCAAAACGGGTCCAAAACAATAGCTAAAATAACGATGGAGGCTGAGCCTGTAAAAACATTAGTGTGTGCTATACAAACCCTAAGGATGGCTAAGACTGTGGAGACAACCAAGAGATTTGAGATACTGCTTTTTGGTACCTGAAGCGCTAAACTCCCAGAGGCTGAGATCTTTGCTCCAGTCAAGTCTTCACTGAACCAAACATCGCCTGTTTCTTTAAGACTGAAACCCTGTAGGCACAGCAGGCGATTTGTATGCGCTACCTCTAGTGCCTTCGGGACGTTTCACTCAGTAGTGAGAGAAGTACACACCTCTTGGCAAGGTCAATAGTAACGGTGCATAACCAAGTGGGAATGACTGGAAATATGGAGACTTGGCAAAAAATGCAAGAGGTTCAGCCTCAGACATGACTTTAGGGCGTTTGCACAAGATGATTCCCATTAGGCCAAAAACTAATCTTGCAAGTGAGGCTAAAAAAATAAAAGATGAAAAAAAAAAAAAAAAAAAACTCAGGCAATTTACTCAGAGAAGATCGCAGCTTGTCAAGTTCATTTTCTGACAACAGCACGAGCTCCACCCCTCCCCAGGAGGCCTGGATGCGCTGCGGTGTATCGACAGTCACAGCAGGAAGCTCATCCAATCATAGCAGCCGCTTCAATGGGACAGGCCTAAAGTACTGCGCCAAAGTGATTATTGATTTACAAATAACTCATCTCCTTTTTACACAGCCAAACCAGAAGTCTGCTGACTGATTCTCTGAGACTGCATGCATCCTAGCAGATATCAACATACTAGTTTTTAGGTATTAAAGCTGATCTCTAATTTATATTAACGAATTTATTAGGAGCAGAGTGCCTTTTGTCTTGAGATAAAGTATAATTCTTTCTGTTTCAATCAAACATGACTGGATGTTGACCAATGTGCTGTACAATCATATTCATCAAATAAAAAAAATATAAAAAAATAGAATCATAACCTAACTCAACTAATAACACCATAACACTGACACACACAGCCAATGACAAACAGAATCAGATACACAAGATCAACGAGAGCCTCTTTCTTCATTAACATGTTGAGCCAAAAGCTAATGCAAGTCATTTCAGATCACTTTTAAAAGTACCAACAGAAGATGCTAGTCTTAGGTGTAGCAATGCATCGAAGCACCCAGTTGCCACTCAATCTTAATATGGTCCTAGGAACACCGGAGAGTCCTAGGTGGTGCGTAAGAAGATCTGCTAAATATGAAGGCCTCAAGTTGTGTAGTGCTTTGCTTTGTATACAAGAATCAATTGTTTAAAATCAATTCTATATTGAATTGGCAACCAATGTAGTGAGGCCAAAATAGGCGTTACATGCTTTATCTTATGAGTGCCTGTCAAGAGTCTGGCAGCAGCGTTCTGCACCAATTGAAGACGATTTAACAGTGATTTATACAGTGAATTACAATTATCCAGTCTTACAGAGATGAAAGCATGAATAAACTCTTCAAAATTACTAGAAGACAAAAATGGTAAATCTCAGACAGAAAAAAATTAATTTGACCACTGAATTAATCCGTTTATCAAATTTCAGGAAATTATCAAACTGTACGCCAAGATTCTTTACCACCACTTTACAGAAAGGGGTAAATCAGACACATTTTAAGTATTAGGAGCTGCTTTTTTTGCTTTGCTTTCATTTAAACACAAAAATAATAATAACATCCAATTTAACTTCGTGGAGGCAATTGAACTCTTATTCTGTTTCCACAAAGGTACACCTAAGTGTTATCTGCATAACAATGAAAAGATAATCCATGTTGTCTATGAAATATAGAACCTAAAGGAAACATATATAATGAAAACAGGATTGGGCACAGAGACTTTCTGCTCTGACAATGTTACCCAACCACAGGAACAATTCTCCATGCCACACAGCAGAGGTGGGAGTAAGTCACACATGTCCAAGTCACAAGCATGTCTCAAGTCCCTACCATCAAGTCTCAAGCAAGTCTAAGTCGCAGTACACACAACCAAGTCAAGTCAAGTCAAGTCAGGTCAGTGGTTCACTTCAAGCAAGTCATCTCGAGTCCTGCTAAGGGTCAAGTCAAGTCAAGTTACAATACCAAACAGAAAAAAGTACAGTTTATATTGGCTTCAACCTTACATATTTTTCTCTCAGAAATGATTACCTTTCTTATACATTTAAATTATAATAATAATCATATAATTTATTATAGCATGCATTTATGATTATCAAAATTTGGAATTATTATTATTATAATAACAATTATACGAGAAATGTTGAAGATAAAACATTTGAAGGTAAATTCACAAGTGTGATGCATTAATTATATTGGTTTTATAGCAAATGTCATCTGTTTAACTTTGCTTATATATATATTTTATGGAATATCACCGGCAGACATTAACTTTCCCATTTAGAGCCAATATTTGAGCCCTTAAATGGATATCCGGGGGGGCATTTTTTTCTAACAATGTTCTAACCATTTTTTTCTATAAACCATGCATTTACAATGCAATTACAACACCATAAATAATGCTATGAGAATAATTATTTAAATATAATCATTTTAATATAGAAAAAATTAGATGCAAAAAATTTATAAATTATATCTTTTTAATTATGAAATTAAAACCGATAATAGGTGGCGCCAAATCACCGTCTTAATGTACAAGTCATAGAAGCATTCATTCAACTGATTCGGTCAAAACGACAGATTCATTCTAGAACTAAGCAACTGAATCACAAAAACCCCGGATTTTGTTTGGAACTATTGTCATTGGAGAAATAGAGCAAAAACAGAGAATATTTACAATATTACGTCTAAAATGTCAATTCACAATATTCACTCTTTGTTTACTAAACTGTTGTATAAAATCATTAACACATTTGCAATCACGCCAATATTCTGGAAATATTTTCTAATATTATATGTTATAAATATAAAAATAACTCATATAGAGCCATTTTTTCCCAACACATCTTGAATTTCGGGATTTTGGATAATATTTTTATTTGAAATTTTGAAGAAATGTCATGTCAGTAGTTTATAGAATATAATAAAAATGTTAATTTTACTCAAACACATACGTATAGTAAATCCAGAGAAACTGTTCATATTGCAGTGGTCTCTTTACAGAGTTGTGTAATATATATAATATATATATATATATACACACACACACACACACACACACACACAGTACCTAGCATAAGTGAACACACCCAGGCTAAAGTTGACTAAAAAGAGGAATAAAAAATCCAACCTTTAAGGACACCAAATTTCTTTGTGAATGCATAATGTATCGTAAATAAATGTTCTTAAAATACAGGTTGCATAAGTCAGGACACCCCTATGTTAAATTCCCATAGTGTCAGGCAGATTTTTATTTTTAAAGGCCAGTTATTTCATGGATCCAGGATACTATACATCCTGATAAAGTTCCCTTGGCCTTTGGAATTAAAATATCCCACATCATCACATTCCCTTCACCATACCTAGAGACTGGCATGGGGCACTTTCCATAAGATCATCTCTCAATGCAAATCAAACCAGCTATTAGCCTAACTGAAATTACAACATGCCAATCTCTAGGTATGGTGAAGGGAATGTGATGATGTGGGGCTTTTTTAATTCCTTATTTTAACATAGGGGTGTCCTGACTTGCGCAACCTGTATTTTAAGGAAGAACATTTATTCATTTACGATACATTATTCATTCACAAAGAAAATTGGTGTCCTTAAAGGTTGGATTTTTTCTCATTTTTTAAATTAAGGCATTAAGATCAATTTCCAAAAGATGATTTTTTTATTCCATTCCATTTTTTAGTCAACTTTAGCATGGGTGTTCACTTATTCTAGGCACTGTATTCCACTTTTTAGTCAACTTTAGCATGGGTGTTCACTTATGCTAGGCACTGTATACACACACACACGCTTGCCACAAGAGCAGGAGTGTATGATCCTCCTCCAGCTTGTGTCATTTGAAGACACAAAGGATTCTCACAATACTAGAACAGAACAACACATTTACGTCATAATTCCTCTAGCAAATCATATGACACTTTAAAAAAAATACAAAAACAACATTACTTACGTCACTCTGCCGGTCAGTGTGGTCTGCACGTGTTTCTGGAATTCAGGATATTTAGAGGCCAGATAGACAAAGTCTGGAGGTTTATCCTTATAACGGTTTCGAGGATGCATGGATTTATTCAGGGCCATTCTTCCTGCAATACAGATTGCCCGTCACTACAAACAGCTATCAGAAAGATCCACCAATCTTAAGAGTCACGAGTCAAATAGAATTACAGAGATAGTTCATTCCATTCCAGTTTTCTATCCACTTTCACTGTATGGAGAGAAAAAAAGCTTTGAAAATCAATGTTGACTGAGACTGTTAGCCCCAAATATTCTGCCTTACATATTCTTGTTGTTACAAAGCAGAAATAAATTGATACAAATTTACATTACACGAGGGTGAGTAAATTACATATTTAATTGCAACACATATTTGCTGTTATTGCATATCTATTTATAGAGGAATCATATTACTCTTGTAAGTATGTAATGTAATAAATTATCACTAATCACAAACGTGCGCAGGGGTAATTCTCTTGATTTATGCTAAGAAAATAACTTAGCCAAACAGCTAATAGATTCACCAGACAAGACACTGCAAACATGCAACTCTAACGAATAGCACAGGCGACACTCTACCGTTTAAAAATATCGAAAGAATAGATGAATACCGATAAGGGAAAACTTCAGTAGTTTCTCAGTGTTCAGCACCCTCGGCTGTCATTGGCATATTACGTTGTACCAACGTTCAACTGTTTCTTCCCGGGTTCTGCTTCAGTCACAATTCTGCGTCGGCGCACACATATGGCGTCACGGACTTGTTTTATTTAGATAGTATAAAATGTAATATTGGCCAGATCATTTACAATTATTTATATATATATACCCCCATTATAAAGTATCATTGTGAATGTTATTATAATTTTCTTCTTTTGTACTGGTGGTGGTGGTTATTGTTCTATTATATTGTATTTTTGCGCATGTATAACTAATAATTTAAGTAACACATTTTCTAAAATACCAATTAAAGTAGGGTAGATAAACCTTTATTTTCCCCTGTCAAAAATTGCTAATGTTTGTCAGCCTAAATTTCAAATTTCTTACATAAATGGATATAGTATTTGCTATTAAAAATGTATTACATCATATTTTGATTACTACTTAATTATAAAAATAATAATTGTATTTTATATTAATTATCAAAGTTTGCTTTCTGACCGGTTTAGTCTTTTATTTAATTGTTTTCTTTTAAATGAAATCATGTAAATGTGTTAGAACAAGCTGTAATCGTTTTGTACTGTTTGCATTATGTTCTTTAACCACTAAAACAAATTCTGAAGTGGAATATGCTAAAAATTTAATGAACTGTAACCTCTGGAAACTGAGCGTCACATCCATGTTTTGACCATTCATTCATACAGACACAACATTCATATTTTTTTCTTTAATTATGTTGCAAACAATAACATCCAGATATATTGTTAACAATTGGCTGTGTGAACAGTGATACCATAAAAAGCAAAGAGTCCCATCCAAGCTGTGAAGACTGAAGCCTCCAATCTATTCACAAAGTAATAGCTGATGATAGACCTGTGGCTGGAGGATGGGCCTACAGACAGGACCTTCATGAGTCTGTCTGTACATGAACCCATCCAGCATGTGCAGAAGTGGGATTGCTTGGGACCTGCGAATAGCAAACATTCTCTCCGGACACATATAAAAACAGGACATCATCATTGTCATCATCATCATCAAGACCTTTTAAAAGAGGCATGTCCAATCTTAAGGTCTTAAGGAAAGCCAATCATAAGGGAGTAGCACTTCTCATGGGGATAATAAATTCTGGACAATGTTAATACATGCTTAAATTACAAATGATTAGATTCAGAAATATTTTTTGTCCAAAATTACCCACTTTTTTGGTTTAGGTTTACAGCCCCAGTGCATATGAATCTCTTTTTTGGTGCTGTGTAACGGAGTGAAGTCACTGAAGAACCAATGTCAATCGTCTCCACTAGGAACTACAGGAGGCATCAACGGTGTTTGCTTGTGATGGGCATTTCTCTCTTGGGTTGCTCAGTCTGCCACAATCCCATAGCGAAATTAAGTCGTCATCTTCCTTCATTCAAGCACACACAGATCGGCTTCTACAACCACACACTGAGCGGCCCACTGTTAGCACGCCAGCTGACATATCTGGTAGGGACTTGAACTAATGATAGGACATTATATATAATAGACGTCACTTTGGCCATTTGAGGATGGTTGGACATCAAATGTGGCCAATGATTCCCAACCAGACAGCTCAATTCTCAGTACGGTTACATGCAGCAGTGCTACGTGGACAGGTACAGATCTCAGACTACTCACTATCAGATTCTCAGCATCAGCAGTAGGTACACCCAGTACACACACAACAGGAAATCGCTTGATAATAGCATGGTTAAGCAGTGAATTCTTTATTATATAATTGCATTGGAATGAAAAGACTAATTAAAATGCATTTTGAAGCCTTACATTGCGTAAACCTTCAATCCGATGGGACCGAAAATCTAACAATAGCAGGGATGTGCAAGTTAATTGAATATCTTTTGTCTTCGCACAAAGTCAAAAGGCATATATTTTCCTTAAAAGATATGGAATGGTTTATCTCCATGTTTGGGACTTTATCAAATCATTTCCCATTGTGTATTTTTTTGTACATGTATTAATAGATAAAGCAGAGAAAGTGACACTCGTCACACTTGAGTAATGGCTTGAGCACCTGTGGTTATTTTAGGGATATTCAGCTATGGTCCACAGTATGAAGATCCCTTTACAATAGGAGTCACCATCAGGACGCTCCACAGAGAGAACAGGCAGATCACAGATCATCAGTTCGTAGCTCCACAACTTGTAGATTTATTATGAGATTGAGCTTTCCATTTTTTTATTTTTATCATTTCATCATAAGGCCATCGTTTCATTTTTTTCACCATGGAAATTTTTGCACCCATACTTTTAGGACAGATTTTTGCACATCCCAAGATGAGAGGAAACTTTGAGCTCTTGTCATGCTTTGAACCCTATGTCTAAACTGATGGTTATGAATTCTCAAGTCTCTGCGCAACTGCCATATGGGGCAACGAGTTCATTTAAACAACAAAGGAAGAATCAGGACATCTTCATCTGAACGCAATCTTAAACGTTGAGGGCCAAATCAAGTGCTTCGAAGAGGCAACGTTTACGGTGCTTACAAGTTTGAAGTGCTCCTGAGTGACAGACAAATCATAGAGGTCAAAATCAAAATCTTTACTAAAGCTATCTCTGATTTGGGCCAAAAAGAAAAACTCTTGCTGCCCACTATTCAGCATGGCTTTTTGGACGCAGGAGTTCCATACAAATTCACTCCTATAATTAAGCACAATTCTCTCTTACAGTGTAAAGTCATGTCTCTGGGATTGTACTTCTCAGTAGGACGTGTCATGACAAGTGTACAAAGATTTATTCCCAAAGGTTTCCAGTCAAAACACATGAAACGTTCTTAGATGCAACCATTAAATGTTATCTAAATCCACAAGAAGAGAATGGTAAGTACACTCCAGAAGTGATGCAACAAAGCTACAGAATAACTCTTGATAACAAGCCCCAGATCAACTCTCCTCCTTAGCATTATAGGGTCGTTCTGTAGCCTTTGCCCCTTGAAAAGGTCTCCAAGCTAGGCACAAACAGACCAAGACAGTGGACGAAAACAAAACTAATAATAAAAAAAGAAATCAGACACTGTCATTAAATTATCAGTTTAGTGCCCTACATTTAACCCAGTCAGCTTCTGCCTTCGGTAGGTCAGGCTGAGTGAAAGATCAGCCTGTGTTAAACCTATGGTACTTCTAGACAACATTATGTAAATTTACAGTATACAGTTTTGGATTCACCATGCAAGAATACTTTTTTTTTATTTAATAGCTCGATCTACATCCAGAATAATTTACATAAAAGGACACGCTATTGAACCAGAGTTTGGTGGGTGATAACCGTGGTGTTCGAGTGCATCCAGAAGAGCAGGAGGAAGCTGAGGCGGAAGTGGAATGGGTCCGGGGGGGTGGAAGGGAGCATGGAGGTGTTGTGAAGGGTCCTGTGGCTATGATCAGCGACACTCCCACACTTTTACTGTTTGATCTACACTCCCAGTGACGACGTACGGAGCCGACTTGTGGAAATCTGTGGAGAGAATAGAGACACTGTACTTTAGGAACATACAGACTTGAACTAATAATTAGTATAACTCATAATAGAAAGGCAAACACTAATACTTCTTCATATACCGTTTACTTATTTAGCAGTTCAGTCTAATAATTGATTAAACAGGACTGTTAAAAAGACAGTAAACTAATGAAGATGTAGAATAGGAGATCCTGTGTATCTGCAATCAGAAAAAAGAAAAGAAAAAACTTCCGACATTTATCAGACAAACAAAACAACGTAAGGGCCGATGATTAAAAATGCCAAAGATGTTGGTGAATGTGACAATTTTTTTCTCAAACATGGCAGCGTTAGCTAAGCCAATGGCATGAGTTTAGGGTGAGGCTGTCTGATCTTTTGACAAATGGATGAGGAGGGGAGAATCTTGTTTGAAACCAATCTGTATTTTACCAATTCCTTTTGATGACACTCATGGCACAGACATGACACACTTCAGCTTTAAAACATACATAAAACACTTCAAATAGCAGGATTCACAAGCTCAAACAGTGTCAAGAGACCTGAAGCCTCGAATAGACATTCTCTATTCACACCAAAACCATTGTTTCAAATCAATAGTCTAGAAGATGAGTGTTGTGTACTGAGGTGCTTTTAAAAGGAAGTTTAAAGCTTCACAGGAGCCTACAGGGGAACTGGCTGAATAACATCAAGTATCTCTAGAGAGCTTCAGTGCCTTGATCCACTGAAAAGAACTGGACTCGAGCAGTTAAAAGACTGGAGGGTTCTGCGTCCTCTCTAAATAAGCTGCCAACGGCTGATAGGACAACCTTTTGTCGAGTTTCAAACTTCAAAATCACTCTTTGGGGGAAGTGAGGATGTGCTGTACAGTTCTAAAAGGCATCTTTAGCCTTCCTTGGTCATCAAAACACCTGATATGCATTTCAAACAACATCAAAAACCAGTGAGAGAAGATTACTGTAAATATGACCACTTACCCAGAGAGGTAACAAAATGTTCATGGGCACTCAAGGTCTTCATGCAGCGCTTGTTTTTGTAGTCCCAGATCCTCAAAGTCTTGTCATCAGCACAGCTCACAATGAACTTTCCTCCAGGGTGCACAAGAATCCCACGGACCCAGTTATCATGGCCAACCTAACGAGATGACACCAAACAACATTTTCTGTTCGAGAACCTTGATGCTTTTTGAATCTGTCACATTCTGCAATGCAGAGACTCACACTAATTTTATTAGACAGACTCACCAGTGTCATAAGGCACATGCCAATGCTCACATCCCACATCTTAATCGTCTTGTCTCTGGAACCAGACAACAGGAAAGGACCAGGTTTCCCGCTCTTCTTGGTCTGGCAAAACAAAAAAACAGAGCATTTGAACCAATGCTGTGGAGTAGCCAACTCGAAATATTAATTTAACAACTAGTGTGATGGCAGTCCAGCTGTTATTAAAATACTAACAACCAGTAAGCTTTCTGTTGTCACAGAAAAGTAGCGGCATATCATGAATCACAATATAGCAGTGAATCGGTTTGTTTGGACAATTCATGTAAATGAAGAAAAATTATTATAAAATTATTTCCCCCCTCAAATATATTAAAATATATGAAAATGTATATTTAAAATATATTAAAATATATGAAAATTCAAAATATATTTGGTGTCAATATATCAGTTTTCAAGTTTGATGTTGTCATCTCATCGAAAACATTAATTGTGCCAGAAAAATAAATAAACAAAAACTTGCCTGGCAAACAAAAACAACGTTCCTGACACGTTCCATCAACCCATTTTTATGCAAATCTTGGGATATAGCATTAAAAAAAAGCAAGCCAAGATGGGCATAAATTCAAAAAATGTATGTGCTCAATTGAGTTGGATAATTTTTTATTTGGTAAGAAGACATGCGCATAAACTATATAAAGGAAACACATTTACTGAATAAATTCCTTGATGTGCAAAAATTCATGTGACTGCCTCAACAGATCATGTGAACTGGGGCGCGATGGAATGGCATAGATGGACTAACCAGTGGACTGATCTTGTTGCACAGAATCTAAAGTTGTTGTTTTGATCATTCGTAATTGCCTTAGCCAAAGTCTTTCATCAAAGTGTTTCAGTAAAATTACGTCCCAGGACTGTCTTAAGGTCCAATTACTCATCAAGCGAAATCGAAGAATGAACTGATATGTCATTTCGAACAAAATCAGGCCAAAACTAACTTTACACAACTGCATTCCCCAAACAGCAGGCATTTGCCATCTTCATTTAGCCAAGGCTGCCAAAGACGACTCCATGTTACAAATATGTTAGACCTATCACCTCTGCCACTAAAGATTGCTTTATTAATAATCTTCCTGATCAGTCTCATCATCTCAACATCCCAGATAGCTTAGAAGAACTTGATATTGTGACAGAAACATTTAACACTCTCTTTTCCAGGATTAAGACACAGTTGCTCCTTTGCGCTTAAAGAAGATTAAAGAAAATAGTCCAACGCCATGGTACAACGGGCACACTCGGGCCCTTAAGAGAGCGGCCAGAAAAAAAGTACGCAACTGGAAGAAAACAAAACTAGAGGTATCAATCAATTAATCAATCTTTATTTATTAAGCACTTTAAAACGACCGAGGTAGACCAAAGTGCTGTACAGAAGAGTATACAAAAACAGAACACACAATGCATAACTCATACAACGCATAAAATCCAATATAAACAAATTAAGAAATTAATTTGCCGTTGAAAAATAACTAGAGGTATTTCACATTTCATGGAAAGAGAGCATGATTGCATACAGAGGCCTTAAAAGAAAATAAACAAAACCCTAGGTATTTGTTTGAAACGGAGTCTAAACTAACAAAAAATAAACCTAGTCCAGACGTTTCCAAGCAGCACAGCAGTAATGACTTGAACTTCTTTACTTACAAGATTGATAATATCAGGGAGAAAATTATAACTATGCTACCCTTGCTAACTGTTAATACCCTTAGGAGATATCATTAGGAAGATGGCATTAGTTTTCACTGTTAAGCTGATGATACTCAGCTCTATATTTCTTCACGCCCTGACGAAACTTACCAATCCACAAAATTTAAGGAATGCATGGCAGATATAAAAAAACTGGATGACTAGTAATTTCCTACTACTTAATTCTGAAAAAAAAGATTCTAATTATTGGTCAAAAAAACGTCCTCACGTAATAACCTAGAATACTGTCTAACACTTGATGGCTGCTCTGTCAAGTCCTCGTCGTCGGTTAGGAACCTGGGTGTGCTCTTTGATACCAATCTTTCATTTGAAAGTCACATGTCTAGTATCTGTAAAACCACATTTTTTTTATCTTAAAAAAAATATCTAAATTACGTCATATGCTCTCAATGAAAAATGTAGAACAATTAGTTCATGCGTTCATGACATCAAGGCTAGATTATTGTAATGCTATTATGGGTGGTTGCCCTGCTCGCTTAATAAACTAGCTGCTGCGTTTTGAACCAGCTGTAGTTTGAGTTCTTACCAGAACCAGAAGTATGACCATATTAGCCCCGGTTCTGTCAAGAATGTATTGGCTCCCTATTAAACATCATATACATTTTAAAATATTGCTGATTACTTACAAAGCACCAAATGGTTTAGCTCACTAGAACTTGAGCGAGATCTTTACGCATTATAGTCCGTTAGGGGTGGGAATTGGCAAAAATGTGACGATTCGATAGTATTTTTTCCCCCACCACTATAGTCCGTCACGTCTATTGCGATCTCAAAATTCCGGCCAGTTGATAATACCTAGAATATAAAAACCGACAGCTGGAGGTAGATCCTTTTCCTATTTAGCACCTAAATTTCGGAACACACTTCCTAACATTGTCCGGGAAGCAGACACACTCTGTCAGTTCAAATCTAGACTAAAAACATATCTTTGGGCTAACATACACATAACACATAATAGAATTTTATAATTAAATGTTAGGCTGCATAGTTTAGATCAGCCGGAACCGAGAACACTTCCCATAAATCCTGATGTACTTGGTACATCATAAGAAGGATGGCGTCTACGCTAATATTAGTCTCTCTGTTTATCCCGAGGTTTACCACAGTCCGCCGGATCCAGATCTGATGAAGGACCAGTGCCTGGACACGACGACAACGCAATCCTGAAGTGTCAACTAGTCTCTCCCCTGTGAAGGCCTCCTTCCCTTCCCCACTGTACAGATAAAATGTTGTCAGGATAATTCCGGTTTGCGTAACTACGCAGACAGGACAAAAAAAATCTGTATTATACATTTTTAAGCCAGACAAGTAGTTTGTTGAGGGTTGATTTGTGACGCACTACACGCCTGCGCACATATATATTCAAACACGCATACCTACCTACTGACTGAACACGTGATACGCATGTGTGCGCCGTCTGCGCTTGAGGTTTTCGCAGAGATAACTGATAATCGTTTGCACCTTCGGACCCATTTCAGGGAGTGGGTTCTTCGTGACACCAGGCACTGTTTTATGTGGATGGGTGGCCGGAGCGCATTAAGGGTTTTTTCTGTTAGAACGGTGTCGTGTTAGTGGCCCCCAAGTTAATAACTAATGATCTTTGCAACAGAAGTGAATAAATCCAAACTAACTTTAGCTGGACAATAACTTTATCCTAGAGCTGTGGTAAAGCTTAAACAATCTGTTACGGTAACTTCTATTATCACTGTAAAGCTGCTTTGAAACAATCCATACTGTTAAAAGCGCTTTATAAATGAAGGTGACTTGACTCCTACTAGAGCAACTTCCATTTTTCTAAGTGATATTTGATGGCAGTTTATCAGGAAGTTACAATTTTGTTCTCTTCGACTCGCTGGATGAAAACGGTGCTTTATATAATGTTTTATGCGAGATTTCAATTTTGCACACAAGTTAAATTCAAAATTTTGGATGGAAACATAGCTACTGATGTATAACTTCTTACACAGAGCATGTGTGCATAGATTAATATTAACTGTTCTTTGAAGAAAGATGCAATAGCATTTAGTCAAGTCTTTAAACCACAACAAGGTTATGGAAACTGCTTTATCAAGACTGATGGCGACAACAGCAACATTAGGAGACAAACACTTTAGTGAAGGTGCCTATAACAGACATCAAATAACACCACTCTGATGAATTACTGTCCTTTGAATTCCACACCTTAAAATAGAGTACAGAGATGCATTACACATCTCGTGCAGTCAATGAAAAGAGGGATATAACAAGAGCAGAGGTGTTTGGGGCGATAATGCATTTAGATAGTTCTGTAAAGAATGGACGGTCATTACATTCAAGGCCTTATCTATTATTTCCCTGCCATAAAAGGCCAACTATGCTCGAGGTGAAGTGTGAACAGACACAAAAACAAAATTGCTCTTGATGAGAGGCTGGCATGCTCAGACAAGTGTGTTCAGGCACATTTATACATTTACACAGAGCTGCTGTAATGACATACAAGGCTTTGTTATTAACATCTGTGGCAGTTTTATGGACATTAAGAGAGCATTTTAATTCCAACCTGAATAGGTTCAACAAGACCAAATAATGTTGCTTTTTTAACATTAAGGCGAAAGTTTCCTTTACACAATAGTAATTACTGTAAGGGTTAAAGGCTGTATTCAACTTTTGTGAGGGCTAATGCTTCAGCAGATAAAGATTAAATTGGACACGGTTGATCATAAGACTGGCAAAAAATCCAAATGGTACGTTCTTCACCTTAGGCCATCAACTGCTAATCCCACCCATGTAATTTCATGGTCTATTTCAAACCATTGTACATGACAAATTTAGATCGTGTGTTGAAAATCAAAAGGACCATCAAAATGTGTTTACAGTGCACAGCAAAGAGATCAATATAAAATGGAAAAAATGTATTATTTACAAAAAAACATGGATTCAAACCTTCTTTTTTTGTTAAAAGTTAAAAGAAGTGGGAAGAAAATTCCTGTTGACCTGTAATAACATCTGAGCGCTGGTTTCTTGTAGCATCTGTAGTATACTTCTGTAAATGTATTTTTACCTGGTATTTTACTCTACCCATTTTGTGGACATTACATGTTACCAGTTGTTAATTACCAGTGGTGGTTGAAGTACAGAAATTGCAAGTACACAAAGAAAAAAAGAACAGACCAAATTATGATTTTCATTTACAATAATCAATACTAAAATCCAGCATTAACATACTATCAATCTTTGCAGACAAAAAAGGGCCATTGTCACTTAAAACAAAAAGCTTTATGTTGGTCAACGTAGCAAATCTTTTACCCTCATGCGAAACTCCCAATCACAGTTCCAATTGAAATCATTTCACACACAAATTCACAGGACAAGAGAAAAGTGTAATCTCTTGGTAACTGGCTCATTTTGAGTCAGACTAACTAGATCATAGAATCAGCAGTTGACTCAAAAACGAATTAATCGATGAGTGCAATTTGCTAACTGATTTAACGGGTTCATTGAAAGAATCAGATCATTCAAAAATTCAGACATTGTATTGACAATTTCTTTCAGCTTAAAATAACAAGGCACAATGTTTTCATTTTATGTAGTGCAGTTAAATGTATGATAGTATGCTTTGGAAACGTGGAGAAGTAAAAGTTTACCGAAATAAAAATGATTTGATAAAGAACAGATAATTGACTAAATGTACTAAATGTAATTACAGAAACAAAGTAAAAATACTTTACTGTCCACCATTAATTACTACAGCACAAACAATCCGACAAGCATTTCAAAATAATTACAGACATGCACTTCATTACTATTAGTCAGCAATTACCCGTTACCTATAATTATAATTCTCATACATATTAAATGATAGTCTTTGATTGGAACTTTATCGACAAGAAAAACACTTGCCATTATAAATACAGCATTCCTTTTAAATCTGTTAAAAGTGGTTTAACCGTGAAAAGAATCTACAATTATAGTACAAATGACACAAATATTTGACATCACCGATGCTACAGTATTTCCCCCTAATTTTCTCACCTCTGAGCCGGTCGCCTCCAGGATGGTGGGATGAGCGCTTTCAGGGGCCCAAGAAATGCACTCCACCACATGCTCATGCTCACGAAGCTCAGCCTTGCATTCTTTTGTAGCCACCACCCAAACACGCACCGTTTGATCATTAGAACTACTGGCGATCAGGGTCCCGTCCTGGTTGGGCCGCACCATGCGCACCCACTCTCTGTGGCCAGTGAATGTCTTCACACAGTACCTGTTAAGAATTTCCAAAAAACACAGATTTAACCACATTTATTAATGTCAAGAACATTTCAGGTATTAAATATCTGCAAGTTTATCACATATTTTTGCAAGTCACATCTGACTATTACAACTTTGAGATCAAAATGTTGATTTGTTACTTGTACAAACATTTGCACAGGTACTTTCCAGCTGAAGTAACTCAACACAGTAATTGAAAGGTTTTGTTGAAGGAAGCTATGGTTAGACACATTGATCTAAAACCAACAACCTGTTTTAGCAGCCCAGGACTTTTAAACAAAATACATGTAATAAATATCAAATAAAAAGATGAAACCTGCATAAAGCATTTGCTAAATGACTTACCCAGTAGCCACCTCCCACATTTTAATGGTTTTATCCCTTGAGGCAGAAACTATGTGATCTCCATTGGGCATAATAGCTACAGATGAAACATTATGGTCATGCCCTGGAAAAAAATAAAAAAGGTCAGTAATAAATTAAGTATAAAATGTTCCAAACTGTCCTGAAATTGTCATTCAAATGACCAACAGTGTCTGAGATGGATGCACTGAATTCATTTCTCAATTCAGTGCATAAAATACACATTTCTACCATACAAATCAGAAAGTCATGCACATTAGAGTCTGACAATGTACGGTTAAGGTTTAAAACACAATGAAAAATTTAATGGAGAATAAGAAGCTGCTAATTTGCCTTGGGCTGCTTTGTTCTCACAGTGTGCAGGGAAAAAAATGCTAATTACACAGGATGCCATTTTTAAGCTCCTCAATAGATGATGAAACTAAGTAGCCTAGAAAAAGCAGTCTTAAATATGGGGGGGGGGGGGGGGGGGGGGGGGTTTGCACAAAATGTTATCTCGTCTCAAAGAGGATAATTAAACTGCGGTCCAAATCTCCTAATCTTCCACTAAAGCAGCCGACCCACGAAGAGTGACGGGGGGTAGAGAGAGAGAGAGGGGGGGAGAGAGAGAGAGAGAGAGAGAGAGAGGGAGAGAAAGAGGGAGAGAAAGAGAGAGAGAGAGGGAGAGAGGGAGAGAGAGAGAGGGAGAGAGGGAGAGAGAGAGCAGAAGGGGGACTTGCAAACAGAAGGTAGGGGGGTTCCTTTGCCACCTCTTCAAAGATAGACTGCGCTAGCACAGTCTACCCTAGTCTCAGGGCATCATGCCAGCTTTAGTGATGGGTGTAAATTACAAGCATTTGGATTTGTGCATATTACAAGCTGTCGCACACATTATTTGGATTATAACCACTCAGGATTTACCATTTTTTTTGTATGGATTACAAATGTCTTGAGGGAAACTCTAAGAACACTTTATACATTAAAATGTTTTTTGAGATGTTAACAAACATTTATGTATTGTGCATGACAAATGATAGGGCACATCTATCCACGCTATCTATCCTTACTGTTAACCAACCAGCTTACCTATTCTTGAATCAACGCTGCTAAAGTGTATTTTGATGTACAGTACCTGTGTTTTTGGTTTGTATTGTAAGATTCTAAAACAATACAATTATTTGAGCATTTTGAGTGCATTAGTGAGGTTTTGATACAGTTTGAACTTCATAATTAGTGGAATATAAAGAGACTGGATCGCATACAGTTGTTCCCCCATCCCCCCCTTCTCTACGCAGATTTCCACACAGACTGTTTTTGCGCTTTTCCAAACCTTTGGTGAGATCTGACCCAAGCTAAAATGGGGGTTTCATGACACTTTAAGTGTTAACTATCCATCTAACACATGGAATAACACAGTTATGTTGACATAATACAGCACCCGTAAGACAAAATGCAAATTCACTTGTGGTGTGATCTCCCATATGAAAAGCCTGAAGGCCTCCCTTTTCCAAAGAAGCTATTAAAACTTACCAAGCAATTAGGATTTTAAAGAAGAGAATAGCCTAAGGAATGCTTTTCTGAGGACCGGATCTCTCACTTTTGTGGAGTGGGGGGAAAAATGAACGTCAAAATGGTCTAAGAACAAATCTTAGGCTTAAGAAAATGTTATACAACATTATACATTATATCAAATGCATAAATATGAATTATAAACAAATATATAAATATATTTGCATACTATATATTAATAGGAATGATTAATTAATAATATAATTATAAAATAACACATTTACTCAAATATAACTATGCTGTTTATTAAGGTTTTATTTTTTTAGTGAAAGGCTGGCTTCTAATACAGGAAGAATCTCTTTTATGGATTTGTTGGCAAGCTGGCACATTAATGAGCTGCATTCAGCACCTGCCCCCTTGACACTCTATTCCCCCCTGAGACGCCACACGGCTCCTAACAGTTCCCAGAACCAATGACAACATATGACACCGTGCTCACCATGCATGGTCCTGATACACTCGAAGCCCTGGAAGTCCCAGAGTTTAATGGTCATGTCTGCTGAACAGGAGGCTAGGAGCTTTCCAGTTTGGTCAAAGGAAATGTCCTGCACCGAGTCTGTGTGGCCCTTGAGGGTACGCTCAAAGTCACCCGTTTCATAGTCCCAGACCTGGATCAGACAACACATATTTTAGCCCAAGATGAGCATCTATTCAATAAAAAAACCATTAACTTGTTTGGCAGCTTGTAATGATAAGGTAATACATAAAAGGCAGGTTTGGGCTTGTAGCTGCTATTATATATTCAGTGAAACATCTGTTATGCAGCCAGCTTTTAAACACCATCATACACGCAAGATTGCCCTCTGGATACAATCTATAGTGTGAACGTTTGTTCATTCAGTCTTTATCAGCTTGTCAGAATTTCATCCCATATTAACCTTATAGTATTTACTGCACTCCAAGCTAAATTGTGGCAGAATATTTTGACATGTTTACCTTAAAATTCAGTTTTCATCATTTTCTTTATCATTAAAGCATTTTTGTGAAGTGAGGCAAATGTTATCTGCTTGTTCGCCTGGATGCAGCAGTATGATAAACAGCCTCAGGGCTTAATGTGAAGATCAGGTTTCAGCAGTTTCCAGGCGGCAGCCTAGACACAGGGATAAGCTCTGTCTGCTACATAGGGGGCCGGTGAAAGAAGCCCCTCCACGTGCTTATCTGTCTCCTGCTTCCAAAGGGGCAGACTGAATTTAACCAGTCTTGTTCTGATGCACAAGAAAAAAACATGCACAAGAAAAGCCTGATGTGGCACACCTGGGTCAGTCAAGCACGTAAGCTTTAACCATGTAGCTGAGACTGCAATACTATTATAGAGTGTATACAACATGTTTTTAAGCAAGGACTTATATCTGCCCTCATTGATCTGTCTGTATGTGCCTGATCATCAACATATTCTCACCTTTACTACAAAAATCAATACAAATTAAAAAGAAAAAAGTTGGGAAATTGTAGGACAAAAGCCATTTGAAACATAAATTCTGACTGATATCAATAAGGCAATAATTATTTTCTTGTTAGGGCTGATAAGTTAACCAATAAATGGCCAATACTGAAATTATATACTACTTTGCCAAAACAAATGAAAGATAAAACACTAAAAGTATCACAACATTACAGTATAACTTTTTTCATTTTTTCATTTTGAGATGTACTAAAGATTACATTAAAAACATAATTGTATAAATCTGTTCAAAGACTAACTTGAGTGTTAGATGTTAGTTATGCGGATATGTTGGATATCAGCAAAGGTAATCTAAATGTAAAAAAGGAAATTAGCATGCACAATTTAATTTCTATTTGATATTCAATAAATTAATAATATATTCAGCCGATAACAGATATGGTCCCAATATATTGTGCATCCTTAAAAGTCGGTTAATTTTTATCTGAAGAACAGAGGCTGAACAAGACGATGAAATTATCCATGAAGTGCTGGATGAACAGAGACTGCTTTTTTAGACAAGAATGTTGACGTTCAGATAAATTGTGAAGATGAAAGAAAATAACTGAATGTTCGAACGCATGTCATATTTTCATGCGCATGTATAAAACATCACAATATGAAAAAAAAATACTTGCACATGAAACTGAACTGCAAACTTTATTTGATTCAATAACCCAGCTAAGCAAGAGAACTGTCAAAAAAAGCTGTCAAACTGCTTAACATGTTTAGGGAAAAAAGCTTAAGAAAAAAAAAAAGACTTGCCACCGCCACCTTACCACATCTGCATTACACTGAGCAGAACTGAGAGAAAAAAAGCTTCAGGCTCTATGATAATTAGCTATGAATTTGTAGATGGGGGGAATGGGATAGAATATATTTGGACTAGCTCTAGTTGTCTGGATGAGGGCTACCCATTTTAAGATGGATAGGGCTAGGGATTTTAGGCAAGGGTTTAATAGCACCAAGTACAAAATTAGGGCACAGTTGGAGGGGGCACAGACTCAGGTTGGTGGCCATAGCTGGCGACACTAAGGCGGGAGATAAATCACTCAAAAAACAAATGTCCAGGAAAATAGTGTAATCCTTTGTAGGACTTATTGGGAGGACTAGGACAATGCCTTTCATATATTATACCTCTGAATTTTTTGGCTGAAGTGTGAAAATGTTCCCTCTTGGCTTTAAAATCAGCCAATCAATAAGTGGCTATAAATAGGTTTAGACAGGTTGTCTGTAGAGTTGCTGCGCTCAGTTATGAATAGCAGGCAGGCAGAAACCGGGCTTATTACCACGTGTCATACTGCTTGTGCAGACTTGTATATTATATTGTGTGTCTCAAGAGCCACTGCATGACCAAGCCGAGAAAAAAGGACAGTGGCTGTGGCTGAGGACAGTGGCTATCCGCAGTCAAATTTACAACTCATTCAAGGCATGGCGCTGCAATTATGTCAGTCAGTAAGCCTAAATTTGATGGGCCATTTTCACACTGTAAATCAAGACTTGATCACACCAATGTAACAAATGCAGGGGCAGTTTTAGGGGTATGAGATGTACACCATGCAGAAAGAGTGCTTGATAACGCCACAGAAGACCTCACCTTTATTGTTGCGTCCTCTGAGGCAGAGACTATGACACTGAAAACAGGATGGAAAATTACTCTGGTGACAGGATTCCTGTGGCCACTTAGGGCATATCTCTCAGGGGGACGGGGGATCCATTCTTTGGGGTCTCGCTTCTGTGCAATTGGCCCACCTAAAGTTATCTCCTCTTTTGCCTCATTCAGTTTTGATTCTAATTCCATGACCTAGAAGAAGGCACAATGTGTAAGACTCCTCATTACACACATCAAATTAAATTAAGTGACATTTTGGAATACAGTTTCTGTAGTTGAAACACAGCGTTTCTAAACCCAGACTTTGGCCATTTCAGAGCATGAATAGTCAATGAGTCAAGACTGCCTCCATGATTCTTAATAGGATTTGCATTAAATATGAAAGGCACAAACCTTTTTCTGTAATCTGATGACTGATGTCCATTTCTTTTCCAAAAGACCTGCATACTTTTTATCCAATTCCTCATTCTGGTGACAAAAGATGACAGAAACTTTACACCTAAGCACAACACACTGCATTAAAGAAATACAAGAATTACATACAGCCTTAAGCAAAGAGAGGCATACACCTATCACCCCAGTGGCAAATGTAAATTCCCTCTAAATCCCTTAACATGGGTTAATCTCTGGCAGACAACGAGAGCTTACCAAGATTACAATTACACAAACACTGCACTGTGAAAAATTTACTTAGGGTGCCTGGCACCAACTAGACCTTTCTGTAAGTCACATTTAGCTTTCAATTTGAGACATGAATCCCATTAGCATTCTCTGATCAACAAACCAAAACGAATAACTACAGTACAAACAATGTATTTAGGGGTGGGCAGTATGCCTTACGTTTTAAATGTATAAATAATAATACATTATTAAATATTTAATTTAGATTTATTTAGATTTTTTTTAGGACCAAGAGCTCTTCTTAAACATACAGAACAGTAATATCAGAGGCTGTTATAGCAAACACTTGCCATGATGCCATGACTGCTGTGGATCATAACCTTCATTCACAATTCCACTTTATAAGACTAATTCTTATTCAGTCAAATTCTGAAGTATGAAAATCCAACAAGAGTAATTGTGTGTAAGCCCTGACATTAGACATTTTTATGGATGCATTTTTAAATAGGCAAGCTGAACAGTCTCAGCCGGAAACCAATATGAAGGTTTTGTTTGCTGAAAGAAGTGTAAACATGGTTCTGCTTCACTAGACTGCTCTCTAACCATCAAAAATGCAAAGGCATAAGACTGATCCCAGATCAATGGTTGATGAAAAAAAGATTGTGGCAGACAAAGAGAGAAGAGGCACTTTCGGTAATATTAGAGGTGTCCAGCAGAACAGGTGCCGTTTCTGTGATGAGAAGTGGAGTGAGAGGGGTCGTGTCATGTGTCTGAGGGAGAGGGGC
Source organism: Siphateles boraxobius (assembly GCF_051911475.1). NCBI lineage: Eukaryota > Metazoa > Chordata > Actinopteri > Cypriniformes > Leuciscidae > Siphateles > Siphateles boraxobius. The sequence goes on along the minus strand of NW_027509186.1, from coordinate 24,915,586 downwards.
ATTTAAAGCCTCTGCAGAGGTCTGATCCGCCATCTGCCTGGACCCTCTGCCACGTGTGGCGGCCAATGGCTAAATACCAGCCCCATCAGCCGTGCCAGCCTCTAATCACTCCTGTCTGACAGTCCATCAGCTCCCTCCAGCCCTCAGAGAGCCACTCTTCATCTACAGTTATGCCTAAAGTCTCAAACCCCTGCCACCTCTTAGAACATCTTAACAGCTGGAAGGATCAATGATGAGATCTCTTCTGCTAAATGAAGCCATGTTAATAGCATTCTGGTTAATTAAAGAGAGCTTTAAGCACCATAGACCACCCTTCGGTCGACAAATCTGATCAATAATTCATCCTATTTCTTCCCTGTACAAAGAAAATAAACAGTTTATCTTCTGTCCAACCAGGAGTGTATTTAAACAAGAGCTTCTGTGTGTGCAAGGGGCTCTCATATTTCCAGACCCCATATTACGCAGAGCCGTTTTCTGCTTAATTTCAGTAATTATCCTGGTCTATCCTGTGATAATGGAGAGACACTATTCAGTATGTCCCTTTATCAGTGTGAACCATCACTTAGACAACAGGGAGCATCGGGTTTTACACATCTGCCACACATCATAATTATCTCTGCACTACCTTAATTCAGCACGTGCGCTGTCAGTCACAACCTCATACAGAGGCGCCAATTAAAAGGGGAATACTTCAAATGAAGAAATATTGGTTTGACTGAGGTTTAAATGGAGGGGGGTTCCCACACTTACCATGTCTAATTCTGCCTCCTTTTTGAAAACTGAATATGCCTCTTCATATCCGTTGGAACGAAGGTAGTCAGCTATCGCTCGGTTTCTGAAAAACAAAGAAAGCCTAATTAGTTCTCTTGATAACCAGGCTTTATGATTGATGATTAAGAAAAGAGCTGTGGTAAGAGCTTTTAACAACTGAAAGAATATGCGAGCACATATTCAGACAGTGGTATGTTGGAATTTCGTTATGAGAGATAAAAGAACTGCTCATGGAAAACTCAAGCTTTACTGGTGAATCAGGATTGATAAAGAGTGTGTGGGGAAAAACACTGATATGCAATTTGCTCTGTAAATTTCATTCCTGACCCAAAGATGTGCCCTTAAAAATACACGTATGAAGGCAGTATATCTGATTAGCCTGGATAAGTCACCCAAAACAGAAACAGCAAAACCTAAAAAAAAGCATTAGAGTACAAATTTTTAGATAGATCTACTTTTAACCCTTCGGAGTCTTGGGCTATTTTGGCCATTTTTGGCCGTTTATTTTGCGACAAACAAATGTTTACCATACCAATGTTTGGTACCATTTTTTTTCAGCCCAACATCACCTATATGACCAGACAATTAGTTTTTTACTTTGATGTACTGTATCAACATACTGGACCCAAAATCACACAAAAAACACAAAATCCGAATAGAAAAATTATAGCTTTTCTACTACAAAAAACACAAACATGCTCTATGAAGCATTTTAAAAGGTTTAAAATGTAAACACAAGTTGTAAATGACAACATATACAGGTACAATTCAGATATAATCAAGCTATATACAAAAAAAATATGATTTACAAAAAAAAGCGGGTGTAGCCATAGGCTTTTTTATATCTTTTTAGCTTAGCCACTTTTTAAAAAATGTTGTGCACACAATTATATAGAGAGCTATATTTAAGGCCTTGCATTCCCAGAGTATGAGGGTTCCCAAATAGTGCAAATACAACATAAAATTGAGATAAAATCAAACTATACACAGCAAAAAGCAGGTGTGGCAATAGGCGTTTTTCTTTTCATTTAGATTAGAAACTCTACAAAACACTTCATGTACAATTACACAGATAGCTACATTACAGGGCTTTCATTCCTTGAGTCAGAGGGGTTCCTCAATAGTGCAAATATACCATAAAAAAGATAAAATTAACACAAAATCAAACTATACATACAACTATTTACAACAAATATCAGGTGTTTTTTTTTTTTTATATCTGTGCCACTCCTCAAAACAGTTTATCTAAATCTACTCCTAAACTACCTAAACTATCTACAGTACTCCTAAACTACTCTCAAAATCTACTCAAAGTCTTCCAAAAACTAATAATATATCTCTCTCTATATATAACATATATATGTCTCTCTTTGTCTACTCCGTAAATCCTCTGCCTTTCAATTTCGCTTCTTTGCACAAAACAAAACTATCAACACAAAACAAAAAGTAAAATAGAATTTCAAGCCAGCACTTTCGACAGAAGTGGACGGCAGCGCTCAACGTGACTGTTTTTATGCTTCAACGTATTAAACTGGTCATGTAACTTGATTACGCCGGCGTGATCGGCAACCCCGAAGAGTTAAAGGGTAAGATTTTGCAATATTACCGATAACTAGGCGTGTGATGAGATCTCGTGCTACGAGCTCCCTGGTGCGCGCAAATTAGTCTGCATACAATAGCCTGTCTTCCAATATCAAACCTCTCTCTGGACTGTGTAGTTGTGGCTCTGGTCTCGGTTTAAACTTTGAATACTGAGAGAGTACTCTGATTATGGTTGCACTTACTGTTTGCACTTAAGACTAATAAAACTTATTTATACTGTTTTTATTTCTATGTTTGTGGAAAGGAGTTCACACACAGCCTCAATCAGTCTTTCAATGCATTGTCTTTCAATGCATTTGATAATTCATACTCATAAAGGAGAACTGAAATGACATTCATTACCAGATTATTAGTTAAAACATTTCAAAATACACCTGCAGACTATTTTTCCAGACATGAATTTTGTCATGCAGGATTTCTATAAAATAGTGCAAAAATTTCATCTCGTTCTTGTGAACCCAATCTTGTGTCTCGTCACACCCCTACCGATAACAAACACACACACACACATTATTTTCCTTGATTAAGATGAAATTATATTACATTAATTTTATAAATACACTAGTGTCATGTTTATGATTTTCATTTGTCATCTACCCATAGGATATTTATGAAATCAAAAAACACTCGCGATCTTGACAATTTTATTTATTCAGATACAGAGGAAACATGTAATCTGTGTATTTTATCTTTATTTTGTCAGCATTGGAAACTCCAACAGCCTTCCTTCATTTGACAGAGAGATTGGGTTCACGAGAACAAGACGAGACGTGATTTTTTGCGAAAATGTTCAGAAATCCTCAGACAAAATTCATGACTGGAAAAATGGTTGAATTTTTTTTAACTAATAATCTTCTAATGCATGTCATTTCATGTCTACTTATGAGTATGAATTATCAAATGCATTGAACGAAAACAATATACAAGCACTGTAAAAGGTTTTTACTGACTGGCTTTTCTCCTGTGTGATTTCTCATCAGACCTTCAGACCTTATTGTACATTTATGAGCTTCCAGAACTTCTGATTGAGGCTGTGAGTGACCTCATAATTGAACTCCTTTCAACAAATTGAACAGAAATAAAAACTGTATAAACAACAAAAATAAATAAGTTTTCTTTTAAGGTGGGCATAGCCTACACTGTGCAATTTCCGTCCGATTTTTAGCGGAATTCTGACTAGTGCGACTTTTTTTCGGGTCGGGCCGACTTTCAGCTTTGTCGTTTGTCATCCAGTGTACAGTGGGAAACAAGAGGCGATAAACCTCTCACGACCGGCAATAGGATGGTCGGAAGAATTTCTGGCATGTCAGAAATTTTGGCCGCTCCTCATGACTAGCTGCACAGTTGAAGCAGAGCTATGAATCGATTGCCCTAAACTCAGTGTTTGTTCCCTCACTGCACCTGCGCGGAAACAGAAGTGTCACAGTTTCATCTGCAGCAAGAAAGAAATTGAAAAGAGGGAGATCTTAATTTCTGTAGCTATCAAACTAGCTACAAATTACTGTTGCTTTAATACCCTCCAGTTTGTGTTGCAAAATGGACATAAACCATTTATTACCCACGTCTTCCAACTCACTTGCGATGTAGCTACCGTGCCCCTTTTATTTGTTAACCAATATCCATGTTAAACAAACGGTTTTTGAAATAAAGCTGTTTTGATTAATTATTACAGTGTTGGGAAATATTATAGACTGTTAATAATTTTAATTATAGGCCTATAATTCATTGTAATCGACCTAAATGTTTTTAGACAATTTTCAATGAGGAGGTGTAAGCTTCTATGTAATCTTTTATTATCCCTGTGGTATTGAAAATGGTATCGGAAAAAGTGATATTTTTTTAAGGTATCGTATACAAGTTGGAAATTCCAGTATCATGACAACACTAAGCCGCATATTTATAGCAGCTCCCTGATGCCTGCAAATCGTATACAACATCTCTCCCGCCAACCAAAAATTTTTTATACATTATATTTTAAATTTAATGTATATTATTATACATTTATTATACATTAAAAATCGTTTACAACTAAAAGAAAATGTGTGCACATTCAAATAGAATACAAATACTTTTTTACTTTAATAGGGAAGGAATATGTCAGTTATTAGGAGGAAGCCTCCACCTCTGCTTTCAACACATTCTGGGCTGCTGAGGAGTCAGCAAGACTGTGGTGAGCGGAAGATATTCACTGATAGTAGTGATAGTGAAGACAAAGAAGGCTGTCAGAGACGCCACTCTGCTGTCCAAACTCTTCCTGGCATTGTGATGCCAGAAGGATCCACAGCCCAATATGGAAATGCTGTTTCAGCAAGAAAGCCACATTGTGCACATATTCTCTTAAATCAAGATCAAAATCGAGATAGACAACAAGAATTATAATATCTATAGACCAGACAACAAAGAGTCAAACAGCACACAGAGGAAAAACTCATAGTTAGAGATAAATGATATGGTTATTATAAAGCCTATATACACTGTGTGAACTATTTGGTGCATTGGCCAGTTCACTAAGGAGCAGACAATGAAGTGACATAGCACTAGCATCATATCTACTGACAGTGAGGGTGCTCTGATTAAAGTCAAGGTTAGCGTGAGGTTATCTCTCATGTGACAGACAGCAGGAATGAACTACACTGCTTAATGCTGAAGGGGACAATTGTGTGTGCGTGCGTGCATGACTCTACTTTGCTTTGAATTGGACATGCTCAACACATACCTTTCCTAGAGACGCAGCTCAACAACAATGCTTCTTTGTGAGTCAAACAGAGCAATTTAGCAAAACAAAACTGTGATTATTATGGCCATGTACATTCTGGAAAGTTTTGGGAGTGACAACCAGAGCTAAATGTAGGAGTGAAAGCCCTGAATTCTATGACTTATTCAGTGTGTAATGTATATTGTATACAGTAGTCAATTACACATGTGCAAAACATTGCCATCGCAAAGCTGTAAGCAAGAAACACAGATGACAGCAGTTCAAAATACATTTATTTTAAACCAATAATGAAAGCATTTGATAAATGTCATTAATTACTTGTCCAGTCTATGTGCAGTTCATAAAAACATCACTAGTATTATATTTTAGATTACAATTAAATAAGGTCCATTTTAGTTAGTAGGAACAGAAAAAATTGATATTTTGAGAAATGTCTCAGTGAGTTTTGACTTCCATACAATTGGAAGTCAATGGGGTGTTGCTTCTTGCTTGGTTCCCAGTGTTCTTTAAAGTATCATCTTTTGTGTTTTGCGGATTTAAAAAAAAAATTATGCAGGTTTGGAACGAAATGAGGATGAGTATCCATATTAGGGATGAGTCACGGTTTTCAAATATTCAATTAGTTGATTTAATAATAGAATATCGAATAGGTTGTGCGATTATTGTCTAAAAAAAATTATTTCCAAGTGTTTTCGGTGCTGATGCGGTGGTGACGTGTTCATCGAGATCATTATATCACATCATTCTGATGAAAGACTCAGCATCTTAAATGTTGTTTTAGTTATTCTGAAATGCCTGTGCAATGAAACTGATCCACTGGTTAGTCCAGTTATCCAATCACACACACTGTTGAGGCAAAGTCACATGAGTTTTTTCATCAGGGGATTTATTCGGTAAATTTAAAAAAAAAGTTTCCATCGTACTTTGTGCATGTCTTCGGATCGGATAAAAAAAATTTATTCACCTTAATTGAGCGCATAAGTTTTGTGCATTTTTAGAATGTTTAGAATTTATGCGATAGGCCAAGCTTTTACATTCACTCGATCGCGCCACAGTTCCAGGTGCAAACCAAACTCAAAATCACCTCCTACAGGTTTGGTACTCCGACGCACTCCCGGGTCTGCATGACAGCTTTCACATTATCAATTTTGAACTAAACTGCCAGTGTGGAAGCACCCTTAGTCACAATTATCACGGTTTGTCTGGTTGACATGAACACAAGCTTGCCCTCTCAGTGAAGTCTTTGAAAGTATAGCGTGACTCTCTCGATGTTAGGACAAGCCTTGTTTTTATTAAGAATTCATAACATTTACAGACAAGAATACTGTATAACTGTAAATGTAAGTTATGCTCTGGAGAAAAACAATCTTGAAAATCATTAAACAGCAAGTGCTATCTGTGAAAACATCAAGCAGCACATGTGAAACTCTGCTTATGAGCTTTTTTGACATTTAATAAAATGCTTGAATAAAGATGAGCTACAAAGCCAACCATCCTTAACTGTGTATGTGACCAAAGTGACTGAGCAGAAATCAAAGTAAAATGTTTATTAAATATATTCAGGGTTTCATTAAGATGGACACAAGATGAAATTTCAATGTTTCATCATGCATGATGTGGAAGTACCAAAGATCAGTCTTGGCAGGCATAAGTAAACAAGCAAACATTAACAACAACAAATTACTTTCAAATACTTCCCATTATGAGGTAAAGTGCCATGACTGTTAGACCCTTAGGTGCATGATAGTTCTCAAACATCTGCCCAAACGCTTTTGAATAATGTAATTGAAACCCTAGATCTCAATAACAGCAAGCCACAAGAGCTATTTTTTGTGATACTGCTATCTGAACAGTCCCAACAAATAAAAAAAGTGGAAATAGTACTGAAAATGGCAAAGAAAACATTGTGAACAAACAAATGAGTGCTCAAAGCTCTGGGCTGGTATCCATGGAAACCGGGAAGCGAAGTGGCGAAGAGTGGGCAGACATGCTGAAGACAAGGAACAAAAGATAATCTTCATTTAGAGAGGGCTTCCTCAAACTAACCAAAGAACGGTCTCAAAACATGCAGAGCTGCCTCTCTAGAAAGCATTTTTGGCTGGTGCATACAGCCCTATGATTTCCTAGATGTGGAAAATGCAGACGGAATCACGGATTCCAGTCATAAAAAGGAGTTCACTGTATGATAAATTTGGATGATGCATTACACTTGTGGTTTTTTCTCACTCCACATGAACTTCAACCTCACAAGCGCTTCTCAATGAGGGGGTGTGTTGTGTTGCTACCTTCTCGTTCACTGCTCTGCTCGCATGCTCTGATCATAATAATTTTCTAGGACTACCCCCTTATTTGAATAATTGGTCAAAATAGATCTGTTAAATACGATTCTAGTACCATTTTCTATCATGTTAGTGTTACTTTCAATAAAAGTGTGGTCATTTTATTGGCTTGTATTTTTTAAAGTTCAAAAATATTGAATTTAATTAAAAACTGTAACAGCAATATATAGTGCTGCACGAATAATCATATCGCAATGTCAAGCCTATGCGATTATATGACGCAAAATGCTGCGATTTTATATGAAAAACAAATTAGGGCTGTTAACGCAACATCTGTTATTTTTTGTCATCCTTTGGCTAGTGTTACATGATCCCGCTCTTATTCATGCAAATGCTTTTAAATCATTCATGCGCGACAAGTCAAAAGAGAGTATCGTGCACATGCACAGACCGCGCCAGTATAGTTCTCTTTCATGCTTGAACGAACAATAACACACACAATTATGCCAAAATGTCGTTTTGTTGAGTATCTTCATAAGATAAGAGCAGTCTTATTATGGACATAAAGAGTTGTGAGATTATGAAACACGTGCGAGACCCACGTCTCTGTCAGCAGCAGCTGCTTTTAAAGGGCCAGCAGCCAATAAAGCTTTCCGTCAGTAAAGTTAATCGAAGTACAAAGGGAACAGAGAAAATTACTCACTGCTCTTGACTAAAGAACTTTTGTAGCTTTAATAAGGATTGGTCTATATATAATTTATGCAGTGCAGAGTGTTTGATAACTTTATTCTAGTGATCGACCGATATTGATTTTTTAGAACCGATACCGATATCGATTATTTGCATGTGTATGTGCCCGACAACCGATATGCAGAACCGATATTTATCTACTGTTATACTTCTGTTTTTGACAATTATTACAACACAAATGAACTGAACAAACCATTTTATTTATAACAATCAGTCCCTCCTTGCATACAAAAAACCCCTTTATATTTATACCCAAATAAATAGAGGGGTCTGAGTCCCTTAATACTCCCAGTTAAGCAGAACTAGGTCAGTCCATACTTCACTTTGATTTTTCCTCCCTTCAGTCATCTTAAAAAACAAAACAAAAGTGTTGAAAGTTAGCAGTCTTTCATGTTAAATTAAATCTTCAAATTACAATAAAAACATTTATATTATTACATTATATAATTTATATCTAAATTATACATATAATTTATAAGCATCAGCAGCAAAAATGTTAACAATAGGCAAAATAAATTTTGAAAGTCTAATGTTTTCATATGGAGAAAATAATTGACAGGGGAGTCATATCACCTTTGCAGAAATGTAATTCATTTTAAACAGTTTTAGTTTAGAAGGTTTATGTGCCGTTTAATAGGTTTTAACTAAGAGTGAGGAATAATTCACTGGGTAATATTAATACACTGAAGAATATAGCTGGAATATAACATTGTCAGGAAAGTAACAAACAAAACAGCATATACATCATTGCATTTTCAAACTAATATGTTATTAATAATATTTTTGCCGGTCTAGATCATGAAATGCTTTCTGATGTTTATCTATGCATTTACACAGAACTATAACTTACTAAACTACTACTTACTACGTGCAGATAAAAAATAATTAATTTCCACAAATTAATATGCTATATTTAGATGTAGGCTATATTTAGATGTATATTAGCGAAATAATTGCTAGTTAATGATAATATAATCTAGGGTGTTTAAACAAGATAATCTTGTCAAAAGTTTCATTCAGTGGCCGTGCTCAAGCATTCCTGATCATCAACCCAGTGAGTGCTCAGCAATATGAACAAACTTTTTTTTCGAGACTAATGGTGAGAAAATACAACAGATAAAGAATTAAATTCAGCGCTTTTATTTTCAACATGCACTCATTCATGTCTGTTTTATTTAATTCATGTGAAGTTACGTCTTTATTGGGGCAGGACATGACGGATTACGGTACGTGACTCCATGAGTTCATCTCAATTTTTTAGAACCAAGCTGCATAAATAGGCCTAAACTATATCAGGCATTTATGTCTCGAATCTCATTTCTGCATGTCTGCTATGTTAAATAAAGTTGAATAATTAAAGCAAAGCAAGTAGAACATGTACTTTACCTGTGCACAGAGTTGTTGTTGACTGATCTCCTCAGACGCGGCTGCAATGGCGGAATTCTTAAAGCGGCCACAAGATGGCGCCGTTTATCGGCGAATCCGATATTACAAAACCGATATCCGATTATGGGAAAATGCTTAAATATCGGTAAACCGATACATCGGTCGATCACTACTTTATTCAATTTCTGTATATGTCCTACCTGTTAGACAGGAAGGGCACAGGTAAATATAACATTTATTATGGGTTTTTGTGAAGATTGTTTGAAGTTGACTTACATTAAAAGCTGTTATTTTTTTTGAAGCCTAATAAATGTTTTAAAAAAAATTTATAGCTTTCGATTGTAATGACGGAATCACTGTAATGTTGGATGGCTATAATTAATGTTTAAAATGGGGACGGGGGGGTATTTTTACCCAGACATCAATGGGTTATTGATCATTATAGGTATTATCAATCATTTAGTTGTTGTTGCTAGTTTGAGTTGAGAAATACACATTTCAGAATGATCACTAATCTGTGTGTGCATTTTGCTTTAGAACCAAGCAAGCTGACTCATGAAACAATTTGTTTATTTTATCGCAATATTGACCTCAATAATCGCAATATGACATCTTTCCCAAATCGTGCAGCCCTAGTAATATACAATAATAAAAATAAAAAGTTTTTTTGAAAATTATTAAAAAGTAATTTTTGGTTTCAATTTTCAAGCATCCAGAATTTTGGGGTTTGGCACAGAATTGTAATTTCGGTGCATTTCTGGTGGCATTCTCTGGTATTTTGTTGTTGTACCTACTAGGGCTATCATTAATGATTATTTTGGTAATCGAGTAATTGGTTATTGTTCTGATGAGTAATTGGATATTTTTTGTGATAATAAAAACAGACCTAAGCAAAGACCTAATCCTTTAAAATTACTTTGTCCTGTCCCATTTATTTATATAGCGCTTTTACAATACAGATTGTTTTTTAAAGCAGCTTTAAAGAGATAACAGGAAAATAATGCAAAAAGTTTGGTTTCCAGAAGAAAATAGCATAACATTCCAGCTTAAGTAAGTTCAGTGAAAAGTAAGTAATCTTATGGTTTTATAGATCAACACTGTTGAAATACATAATATAAACAAATCATCTTATGTACATTATGCATTATAACAAATGTCTGCAGAGGGCGCCAATGGTCTTGTCTTGTTACACTTTACAGCAGAGCAAATCCTTGTTTAATATTGCCCAAATGCCATTTTATTTAAATGTTTACTTAATCTTTATTATTTGGCGACGACTTTACGATAGAAATGCTACAACCACTGTAATTTCTTGAACAAGAATATGTAGACATCACAACATGCAAAATCAGAGCGAGGGTTTAAACTCATTTTGATTGAGTTACAAACAGTCTGCATTTTTTGAAACATTAATTTAATCTCCTGTGCTGGTGTAGGTTTATAAATGCTTTACCAAACAAATCTGATGAAAAGGCACACATTGCGTTCCCAAACGAACGTTATAAGCAACCCAAACTCTCAGCATATGCGCATGTAAATGATAACAGTTTGTGTGGAGCAGAATAGGGCTGAACGATTATGGAAAATAATCGAATTGCGATTTTTTTAACCAATATTGCGATTGCGATTTAATATGCGATTACTTTAAGTTCTTTACCTTCTGTATTAGTCGACAAAGACAAGCAATAAATCATTGTACAGTAGGGATGGGAATCTTTAGGCAGCTCATGATCCAATCTAATTTTTTTCTTATTAATTAATCCCAATAACACATAAAATATGTATTTAATTACGTGTGTAAAAAAAAAAAAAAATATATATATATATATATATATTAATTCTTAATTACATGTTAAGAAGTTTAAATGGGCTATAAACTAATGTAGCTTCAAAATATAAAAGCTAGTAAATAAAGAGGAACAAAAAAAGATTACAAGCAATAAACAAAGAGTGCTTTCAGTATTTAAAAGTAGGCTGTCTGAACGTTTTCCATTCAAGAGCTGGAGTGATTTTCCCCCTATACGATAAGCTGCATTCACACTAATGCACATATCTCATTTGAAATTGTAAATGTGGTTTGTCCTGTTGGTTTAAGATATAACTGACCGTGTTTACATTAATTTCGCGTCAAAAGCATTTTGAGATGCAAACATTTAACCAATGAGTCGCTCACAGCCGCATGCACGAGCACTCTTTACAAAGCGCACGTAAGTAGGGCTGGGCGATAAATCGATAACGATAATTATCGCGATATGATTTTTCTCGATAAAACGATATCAAGAGTTCGATAAAGTTTATGCGCCAAAAGCGGAACGAAACTCATTTGAACCGCGCGCCACACGGAGCATTTATCCGCTCGGCTCAAAGTCCAAACGGCAGCACAGCGCAGCGCGAGCTCACGAGAGCAGACGCGTTTACTCTGATCGGTCTCTGTCTCGAGATCCAGTGAGAAGCGTTTGAATTCAGCGAAGAACACAAATGTCTCAGTGATTTAAACCAGTTTAAAGGCAGATGAAACGGTGCGGACAAACAGGAGAAACACTGTGTGAAATGATACAGTCAGAATCTGAATTGATACTGAATCGATTTACTGTAACATTAGCCTGTAATAACTGCACCATGAAATATAGGATATACATACTGAATTGCATTATATTACGAATGTAGACAATGTATTAAATGACTAATGGAATATAATTACAGTATTTAATAATCTATTTAGGCTACTGTTTTTCATACAAATACCATGGAAACCATAGTTACATTTTGCCATGATAGTGATGTGCTATAGGCTATGCCTGGTTTTATCTGTGGTTATCATGATCTAAATGCATGATACTGGATGACCAATGGTTAATTTTAATAAAACTCAAACAGTCCACAAAAATGTAACCTGTTTTTGTTAATGAACATAAATTTACATAGTATTAGCTTGAGTTAGGATGTAGATTTACTGTCAACTCACTGTCAAATATGCATTTTGAGACAAAACATGTAATATTAATATTGCAGCCTGCACTGCAAACTGTGCTGAAGATACATCCCATCAAAGTTAGGCAACACAAACCTGTTTCAAGACTTGAAACAATATCCCCCATTAGCACATGCAGAAACTAAGAAATATATTTTTCTATTCAAATATTTATTTTCTTAAGGAAAAATGACAAATGTTTGAATGTTCTACCTCAGATTTGTGTAATGTTCACCTGCTCGGTAAGTGTTTGTCATGATATGTTCTCACAATAAAGAGTAGTTTAAAACCACAATTAACGCTCTGGTTTCTACAACTTTCCCTTAGGAGCGAAAATCGGCCTTTAAATTTGAAAGAAACAAAGATTTGACATTTATCGTGATAATTATCGATATTGACTGATATAAAAAAAATATCGTGATCATTTTTTTTGGCCATATCGCCCAGCCCTACGCGTAAGTATTTTAAAATGAAAGCAGCTTTCTCAGTGATGTTCTTTTTTTTTATATATATATAAGCCAACTGCATTCCAAAAGACATAAATAATGCCTTTGCGGAGCATTTGTAAGGAAGATTCCGGCGGCCAAGACCGCGCACTGCAAGAGTAACATCAAAGCGGCAAAACCTGTGCAATGAAGCCCGCGACTGTCCTTGTGATTGCTTAAATCCCGAACTTTATGAAAGATTATTTTTCGGAAGGTTCGAGCGGTGTCGTGTGTGTGTGTGTGTGTGTGTGTGTGTGTGTGTGTGTGTGTGTGTGTGTGCGCGTGTGTGTGTGTGTGTGTGTGTGTGTGTGTGTGTGTGTGTGTGTGTGTGTGTGTGAGTGTGTGTGTGAGTGTAAGAGAGAGAGAAGCAAGCAGAATACGGTTGTTTCTAAAGCACGCGCAGCGTCATCACGCATCTGTGTTTAAAAACTAAGCTCAGACTCGATTCTGAAATTCTCTGAATCGATCCAGAATTGTTGGAGAGAGAATAAATAACACAGTATCGCATACATAAACAATAAACTGTTCTTTCCTGTATGCCAGACCTATGCGTAGCGTGCCAAGTTGATGCTTGATCTACAGACTACTTTTCTCTCGCGTGTCACGTGACCAGTGTAATCGCAGCTTTTGCGGTTACAAAATCGCATTTCATCATATCGCGATATTATCGCAAATGCAATTAATCGTTCAGCCCTAGAGCAGAATTTATGTGAACTGCTCAGTGTTACTCGACAGGTAGATTGCAATTTAGGATTTTTACAAATATAAAACTCTAATCGAGGAATCGTGACAACCCTAGTTGTTCCATCTCTTTAGTTCCTTTTTTACTGTGAAACAACAGCCTGGGCCAGTGTTGCCACATTGTGGAACAACTGATTAGTGCAAAAAAAATTCAATGCGCATGTGCGACGTAGACGCAATTCCAAAAATCAGGCGGTAAACACTATCCAGATGACGAAATATGTGTTGCGCATAACATTGACCCTCGCATACACATTTATCATTTATAAAAATAAAAAAAAGGAACTTAGACTGGCAGCAACTTAACTGTTTTTGATAATATATAAATCATAAAACACAGAATACAGACAAATAAACAATTTCTGAAAAAATAAAACATTTTATAAGGCCCTATTATGTTAAAATGCAATACATTTTTTATAATAAAGTTTTATGAATTAAATTGATTAGACATCATTTTTGATTTTTAAATTCAATTAAACCATTCAAAATAGAATCCAGAATAATTCCAAATAAAACAGGGAACTTGGGAAAAATAAAACCAATTTCACAATCTAATAGCTAATTTACTGATGCATTTGATCTGTAACAGTAGGTTTCAGGAGCACATGACTGAATCTGCAGCACAAGAGCAAGTCCTCATCAAACGTCAAACTATAAATCTCAGGCAGGGCGATGGCAGTATGCATGTGCAATGTGTAAAGTGAGTGAGGAGAGCGGCTGCAGGAGAAGAGATGAGCAGCATTACCTCATTCTTTTTGGAGGAGAGTCATCTCGCTCTAACATCATTTCCGCTAAGTGCCTGCTTCCGGATCCACATCACCACTGCCAGCAAGACAGCATCCCGTACCCCTCCCACATCGACTCCACAAACCCAGTGCATCTCTCCTCAGTAAACAAACAGTCTTATCAGACTCGGATGATACCCTGTGGGTATATCTTGTCTGACTGCCTCTGGGCGTTTGGATTTGCTTTGCTTATTATCCAGTTGCCTTCATGTATCAAACATGGCATAACAGGACTGCAGAATGAGTCCCTTTGCAGGCTTTGTAAGTTGGTAACCTTTGAACAAACAGAAAAAGAAGTCTGATCTCCCTGCAGCTAGGCTGTACATGAAACAACATGGCCGACAGAAAGTGGGTTTTATCAAAGCCAGCACTCTCACTTGGTGGCTCTATCCAGGGATTCTACGGGAGAGCTCATTATTTCCTGATAAAAGGCTTCTAAACGGAGGTTGCTGCAAGTCTGCTGAGTAAGCGCACACAATGTGTTCTTGAAGCTTCCAAATAGACTGTACACTGGTTTCCAGTAAGAAGAACCAGTTCAATAAATGTCAGACCATAACAAATGAGCGCTCAAATCAGATGACTCTAAAACTAGAAAACCAAGACATAATGCAGGAGCCACAGCATATCTAACATTCTGACCTTATCAGTTCTCAAAAAAGCCTTGTTAATTTCATCTACACTACATGTCAGTGAATGGGTCAAACAATGCCTGGCTGTAATATGAACAGGGAGCTTACTAAAATCAAAAAAGAGCATGTAATGATGAAACCATGATACACATGAAACATATATTGGTGCATTGGTAAAACTAAGGCTATTATTCAATCCAAAGAAATAGCAAGCAAACGATGCATTATTTAGTCTACTTAAAACAATTAATTATGTAGTGTTGCATTACAGTAACCAACACTATATTGCTTATAAAACAATATTGCTTACAAATAGGGATCTTTTTTAAATGAAGAAAAAGAAAAAATGTGACTCATGATTTAAATGATTTATGAATTTAGTTTGAGATCAAAAACAAAGTCCTGCAGAACTGCCACAGACATGGATTGGAGGAATGACCTGAACCATATCTAGGCACCACCAGAATATCATATACAACCTGATAAAAATGGTGACTGCCATTTAAAATGCGATATAAATATTAATAAAAGTATTGATTTATTTTTAAATATAAATAAAATAAACACCATAGCAACCATCAACCACCAAGTAATGCCTTAGCTACAAACTAAAACACCTAACTTGATGCATAGCAACATGCTAAACCAATCTGAACACCTTGAAGACTTGTTTATTTCGAAAATCATTCAGTGCTGAAAACTGAAACCCTATACCCAGAAAATGTGACAATAGAGAAGAAAACCAAATAAATGAATGAAACATACAGACAGTCTTATTTTAGTGAAATGATGAATGTGGGTTAATTGCA
The DNA here is from genome assembly GCF_051911475.1 of Siphateles boraxobius. Classification (NCBI taxonomy): domain Eukaryota; kingdom Metazoa; phylum Chordata; class Actinopteri; order Cypriniformes; family Leuciscidae; genus Siphateles; species Siphateles boraxobius. Next base: position 24,899,659 of record NW_027509186.1, on the reverse strand, counting down.
AAAGCTCCATGTTCTGGCAGTTCAGAGACGGCAGACCTTGAGCTAGAGTGTGTAAAGGGCACATGCAATTGGATGCGTGTGCGCACAGCATGGGAGTGTTGAGCCAGCTGTCTCACATATTACACACACAGTCCCTTTGACAGAAGCGTTAATGAGATTTGGGCTGCTCCGCAGAGGCCACACCCCTTAAGACGACTAGCAGAGTGGGGTCTTAGCACTAATACTGTGTTTTTGTTTACAATCATTTGAATAAGTCCTGAGCCATGACACAATCTCACAAATACACACACACACAAGCAGGCAGGAGCAGAGGGATTTCCACACTTTATCGGGAGGAAGCTTTAGATTACGCATTCACCTTCTCTCGCCGCAATGAAGGAGTGGCAGTTGGCATAGTAATCTCTGACTGCACGTGGCACTAATGCATGTATTATGTGTGTAAAGCTTTGCTCAGCTCCTCCTCAGGAATCTCTTAATCATAAACAACTACACCACCACAAAATTGCAATTCAAACACCCCCTGCCTGAACCTTTTCTTAACATCTAAAATATTTTGCATTTCAATTACTCTATTTCAGCCACCTACAATAACATAATAAATCTCAATCTGAAGTCTAGACTGACTCTAGAGGTGCTGACGTAGCATCTAAGTCGATGGGTGAAGCTCCTAGGAGCAGCAGAAGGGCCATCAACTCCTCCATGTGCCAGTCTGCAGATTAAATCCATACTGGTGATGGGATTCCTGCTGATTGGCTGGCGGCAGCTTCATCAGAGCTCACCAGGGGCTGGCAAAGAGGCTATGCTTTAGAATGAGGTGGTCTCCAGAGCCCAGGCCTGCACACACCTGCCACACCTACAGCACAACACGAAACCTACTGCTGTCACAATGAAACTACACAACCACGCACACAATTTATTGAAATCATTTCTTTTGACCATATGTGTAAAAGTATGTTTCATTCACATTGTTTGAAACCCCAGTAAGCTGAATATATTATTTAAATACACTAATAATTATTATTATTTATTGAAATATATAAAAAAAGTAAATAACTTTAGTATTTTAATGATCATTATTTTTGTTGTTTTATTTTAATTTCAAACGTAGACAAATGCTGAACCTTACATGAATTGAGTACTAGATTTCAGTGCTGAGGTGATTTTGAAGGTTAAGAAGGAGCATTATTTCGAGAAGATTAGAATAGTAATTTCACAATTAACTTGCAAATCTGTTTAATTAGTATAAAATCCCAAAGCCAAAGAAGGTAAGATCTAATAACAAGATACAAGCAAAACAACCAAATTCAGACAGCCTGGAGCAAGATGAGAGCAAATTTTATCTCAACCGCAGAGTCAACAGCAATATTTAGCTCCTATAGGAAGACCTGACCTATGAGCTCACACTGAGAGAGTTAAACTCTCGCTCCAGGACAATGTTAACATGAGAAAAGCAAACCTTCCATCATAAATACCCACATCTCACATATGTGTCTACAGAGCAGTGTGCTATGTTTATTTTTAAAACAAACCCTCACAGGCTTCAATCTGCCAAGAGTTCAATGCACAAACACAATGTGCTCTTGTATGAGTGACTCCATTATGTCTTTGTAAATATACATAGCAATTTTAAGATTTTGTGCAACCGTATGACCAAGATAAACATCACCAGGAATCCTGACACAGTTTTCTATAATGGTTTATAATCATTAATTTTTTTAAATTAATATATATAAAATTTACTAGAAAAACCAAGACAGGCATGAAAAAAAAACCTGAATAAATCAAATATCAAAAAAGTGAGCCAAGGAGAACAAATCTTACAATAGACAAACTCCAGTTCTCCAGTTCTCTTTCTCTGTTCTCCAGAAAAGATTTTTAAATAGTTCATGTATCATTTCTGTATGGTCAGCAGCTTTGCTCTATGTATTGAGAAAAGCCTAAATAACTTGAAAAACACAGATTCATTCATGGGTTCTGTATGAAATCAGCCAAAGAAGAAAACTGTTGAGGCAGGCTGTCAGCTTGTCAATGCCTCCATTTCCCCTCTGCTTTTGTCTAATGAATCCAGCTGTAAGTAATGCATCAAGATGCCCACTGGTATTCTATCAGTATTCACAAAAACTGTCCAACATTTGCTGCCAGTCTAAAAGCACTGTTCACATTTATGCTAGAGAATAGGGCTGGGCTGGATAAAAGGTATCGGTAATTATCGACGGTACACCGTTGTCGGTAACAATATAAAAAATGTTCGATATAGCGATCAATATTTTCATAAAAATGTGTGCGCATCACTCGCGCAGCCACCACAACGTTGCCCAACATCAAATGGCAAACGTAATGAAAGTGGAACGAAACTGTGCTACTCATATTTGCTTCACGGATCAGTTTGGACCATCAATGTCAGTGCAGCGCGAGACAATCTTGATCAAGTGACACTGATACTACACAGCTCTAAGAGATCCAGTAAAGAAAGAATTTTAATTCACCACAGAAATAATAACATCGATGCGAGATCTAGTGAGAAGCATTCAAAATTCTCCTTTATTAAAGGTTCAATCAGCGCTGACGTGGTTCACATGAATGAACTAGTTATAGGCTTTAATTCCACAGATCAGCAACATTCACCATGGATTTAATGTAGTAACACTAACTGTAACCACGGAAGTTTGGCAGGAATAGTAAAATACTTTCAAGTACGTCACACATCTTTTTCCAGCACTTCAAAACTCAAATATTATCGTATTTAAATGTTATTTTTAATCAGATGACCAAAACATTATTTGCTCATCCTTCAGATATTACCCCCATTTATTAAACAAAGTTTCAAGATGTAGGAAAACCCACACTTATTTAAAATAATTTATTTAAATAAATATATAAAAAAAAATGTAAATCAAGGAAATTTCTCTGCCATTTCTTTCTTTTTGCTGTATCGAAAACGTACCTAACCGTGACACCACTGTGTCGTATCGAACCGAAACGTGAATTATGTGAACAGTTACACCCCTACTTATTACATGTTGCATTGATTGTTCTACATTTACCCTTTTACATTGCACACATTTTGTAACATTTTCAAGAACAAGTTCAAGAGTTTCTTTAACACTTCTTTCGCACAGCCCTACTAGAGAATCTATGCAGGGTGGGAAGTTAACCTTTCTGCAGTTTTGTCATTTTTCTTTTTATCCCAACATTAAACTTCTAACAGAATATCGCTGCAAACATATTTCGACATCTTTTTACCTAGAAGCGAAGAACGAAAAAGAACTTTGCAGTGAGTATGTATATCAGGGCCTTAACATAACCCTCTAAATCAACAGCCAAACACAGAGAGAAAATCGGTATTTCGCACATTTTTGTCAGGATAACAAATGATAAGCTCCTGCAATCAATATCTTCATTAGGTTGTTCATTGAAAGCCAGGCTACAGCCTGTGCTAGGGAGGAGGGGTTTACATACAGCTTTACATATTCAACTTATTTTAATCTCTCCCTCATTACCTCATACCGATGATTAAAAGCTCTTATCTTTCCAACTCATACACGTTCGAAGGTTAATTACACCGGGTGTGGGACCTCAGGACAGATTTATCCTCATACAACTGCAAGACAACTCAATAACCAGACCAAGTAATAGTCATTTTTCAGATTAAAACAGCACATGGCGTCAATGTATCTAAAACATTTCTCATAGTGGTTAAAAGCTCTCTCGAGCCTATTACAATGATGTCCATCCTGATATGACACAAAAGGATTGTTTATATCGAGGCTTTGTCTTTAGTCATCTTCTCACTGATTCGTCATGACAGTGAACCAGTGATCTTTTCAACTGTCAAACTCCCTGATGAATCCATTCTGTCCTTCACTGTAGTTAAAAGTCGAATGAGGTACGAGCACTCAAAGATGGTGTCAATCACACTATCATAGATGTATTTTCAATGGTGTGCTATCACAGTGCTGTGATTGAAAAGAGATCAGAGAACTTACAGCTCGTCACGTTGCCTCTGTGACAGCACCATGGTGGTGGTTGTGGGGACGGGGCAGGGATGGGGGTCAGGTGTAGAGTGTGCAGCAACAGCTGTCTCCTTGGCAGGAGATCAGAGAAAGGACGCCGGGTCCGGCTCGCAGGGTGGTCAGCAGCTCACCCCAAACACTTCTCCTTAAAGATGGTCTCCAGGAACACCACGCATTGACAGCCTGCAGGCATCTACCAAATAGACAGTCCTTGCATCTGTGAAGAGAAAAAAAAAAAGACACATTCGTCATTCACAATAACAGGCAGGAATCAGAATGCAAATAAGTGCAGCCCAGATGCGCAGTGGTCATACAGGCTTAAGGCAACAGTGGAAATATGCTACTGACCCTGTTCCTCTGACAGTAGCTTTGGGGGCTAACACACATTTCATATCAGGTGTTCCATCTGCTCTATTTCCCCCAGCACGCATCTCATTCTAGCCTGTATTCAGTCCACCCTATCGGCTGCCATGTGGAGTGTTTTGTTACGGACTCCTGCTGCCCCTGTCAGGAGCTCTGAACACGAGTAAAAGGGACCGCTGACCCAGATTTTAACAACCTACTTCTGCACTCCAGTGAGATACACAGTTTGACAGCAACAAGAAGGCTTCTGAATTTCTCTCTGCTAAAAGAGAGATCATTGTGCAGTATGGAAGGCAAAAGTAATGCTACTTTACACAAGGCCTATTAAAAGCCAAGTGCACAGTACAAGCCTGATGATCACAATAGCTGGTCATCCACAATCAATAGGGTTGGGTATAGAGAAGAAACAGTATGAAAATTTCATATTACGATTATAGTGACCAAAATTATCAAGATTATCAATGTTTTGTTAAAATGAAATGAAAATGTTCAAAAAGAAGGCTTACACACTGAAAACTTAAGTTTTTTTATTTGAAAATCAACAAACAAATAAAATTTGCAGCTCTATGCACTTATTTTAAGCATAAACATTAAAGGGTTTTTCCTGGGTCAAAAATGGTCTTTCGGTGGTGGTCGACGGACACGGTCATCCTTTCTTGCCCTCTTTAAAAAAAAAAAAAGGTTTGTGATTTTACTACTGTATACTGAGTTTATTTCAATTAATAGTCTAGTTTTAGGCTATACTAGTTTAATAGTCAGCTAGCTAACAACATGCTTTGCACTTTTTTTTCTGATTTCACCTCACTCCAGTCTAAACTAAATTAATTTAAGGTAATTTTTCTACACATTGTCATATAAATAAATAACCTACTTTTTCCCCTAAATAAAATAGGGATGTTCTGAGTAAATTATTTGTTTGTATTAGGGTAACTAATATAAACTAACCGTGAGCAATACATTATTAATCTTAATTAATGTTAACAAATTACAACTTTTGATTTCAATAATGTAGGCTATAGTAAATGTTGAAATTAACATTAACAAAGATTAATAAATGCTGTAGACGTGCAGTTTATTAATAGTTAATATTAACTAAAGTAGTTAGGCTAACTATAGTTTAATAAATGGAACCTTATTGTAAAGTGTTACCGATTTGTTATTGGCCTACACCGATTCAGACATCTCGTGAATTCAGTGTTGGACAGGTCAGTTGTTTTACCCATTCATTAAAGTGAATCGGTTCAAATGAGTCATTAGGCTTGTTCGACTTGAATCGACAGACCGATCAGTTTATGACATTTAAGTACCGCGAGAGACAAGTGATTCAAAAGTATACGAGCAGTCTGCCCTCGCGGAGTTTGATGTCATTCACCGTTTGGTCTGTGCAGCGCCGGTTCAAGTCGAAGAAGCCTTTTAGTTCACGAATCGAATGTGTAATTAGCGGACGTGTACGGCACACGTTGTGCGATTATCCTGGCAGTTAGGACATCCCACAAGATTTGTGTCAACACAGAAAACATTTCATCACTGGATATGTTTTTTCGTTTATTGAAAGTGTGGTTTATGTCAGCTGAATGTGCGGAACACTTTTCAGAGAAGGTAAGGCAACGTTTTTGATTTTTTAAGCACAATTCGCACCCAGCGGTAATTCAGGGGGGAAAAATCTCCGGATACTCCACATAAAACTTCGGTCTATCGACCTTTTAGCATCGTTCACTGTCAATTTATTTTGAGCAATGTGTGCACATTGCAAGGGACAGAGAGCAAGACAGCGCTCTGTTTGAAGACGGTGAAAGTGTGCACGCGCTGCCGGGGCAGGGCTCTCTCTCTGCTCATTCTTTCAGTTAACATGTGCCCTGTGACAAGCGCAGCAGTCATACTACATCACTCACCGATCAAATAAGGCTTTGGCGGGACAAAAACTCGCTTTGGCGGCCGCCAAAAAAATTAAATGCAGGAAAAACCCTGCATTGAAGCTGCAGTATGAAACTATTTGTCTTTGAAATTTATATAATGAGCAAGTATATCATCCATTTTCAAACCATGTTTTTGTCTTATCCTGAATCACTATGGTACGCCAGTCATAAATGTTTACATTCGGACTATTTTAGACTGGTATGGTAGTATCGCTGTGGCGTAGCCCGGTACCTGCGTGACTCGTCATAGACATAAACAGAGAAAAGTAGCTCCCGACTACAATGTTCTTCCACAAGACGCATGCAGATTTGTTTAACCGCACATCCATGTCTCTTGTATCACGGCGGACGCCCTTTCTTGTTTTAATCATATGCAACTTGCCGTCTTGCGTCTGAGTTTTTTATTGTATTGAAAATGAAATCAAAGAACTTTAGTATTAATACTACTGGGCAATTCCAGCATTATGGATGTGACATTTGAACTCATAATGACAGCTGAAATATCAGTAAAAATAAACTTCTTATAAAATGTATTATTATTAATCATTTCCCCTTTTGCAGCGACTTCCTTTTTGCATGTTCTGCAGACAGCCTGACTAGGGATGCTAACCGATGACCGTTTGACCGATGGTTGACCGTCTCAACGTTAACCGGTCAAAGTTGTCGGTAGTCGGTTAGAAAGTGGACTAAACGCTACTACAGTTAGCCATCTTATTCCAAGATATTTTTGTGTGTAGTGAACAAATCCCTCACACTCAATTTTTCATAACTCGCCTGTTTGTACTTAATAAACCAATAAAAACATTTGGCGCGAGGTCACAGCGTTTGGGTTCGCGCGCTCACAAGGTTTGTGAAAAGTAAAGGCTACAGGCTAAAACACTCGAGGTTAGAGCCAGGGCAGACGACAGGATGAAGCGTGCAAAGAAAAGTAGTGTGTGGGACCATTTCACCAAAAAGATTGACACAGTAAGTTGCAACTTGTGTGATACAGTGCTTAAATACAGTAGTAATACTGTAGAAATACATTACATCTACATTTCAGTGGTAACAGATAAGGTGATGATGATCATCATCTTTCTTTATTATTGTTAGCACTAACGTTACCTCAAACTAAGTCTCTTCTCTTCGGAGCTGTCATTTTCTTAAATGAGACGCTGCAATGTTTCAAATAAGCTTCTAATGCTAGACTAACGCCTTTATTTTCAACGCGATCACCTTGTACCCAAACCATTTAGAAACTAAGGAGCCATTTGCCCTCCGATTACATACAAGCTCCTCGGCGCCTTGTTTGCGGGACTCATTTTTCGCGCTGTAGGGGATTTTAAAAAAAGTGACGTGAGTGGAAGCGCGGCACCGGGGCAGTGTGTGTGTGTGTGTGTGTGTGTGTGTGTGTGTGAGCAGGAGGCAGAGAGAGATGCGACAGAGTTGCAAAATTGCAGGCGTGGCTCGAAATGGCTGTTATTTCAAATAGCGTGGCATATGTTAAACTAATCGGTTAACCGGTTTCAACCGGCTAATGAGGCTCGGTGGTCGGTCAAGAAAATTTTTAGTTTTCGCCATCCCTAAGCCTGACTATCCTCGATTAGGTTTCCCTCAAGACTTTGGCAAAAAGTAAAATATGACACTTCTGATTTGGTCCTGTTAGACGGCTGAAAAATATCCAAAGCACTGTCACTGCCTTGCGTCATGTCTTCTTGAACAAAAAAACAATGTTGCATGCGAGTGCCTGTGTCAGACTGCTGCTGGCTAGACAGGATTTACCGAGATGATTAATTTTTAAACGATGACCATTCGTCAGAACATTTTATCGTGGTTTATCGTGAAACTGGTAATCGTTTCATTTCATCCCTAGTTGGGTATCAATCATTACCTCAACATAAAATATGCATCATGATACATACGTCACATAATACAATATATTGATGTATTAATGTGTAAACACTTAATTTGCCAAAAGAAAATAATCAGATGGACAAGAGGTGGGCGATATGACAAAAACCTTATTTAACAATACGAGTCATTTTATTTTACGATAGTCATTTTTTATTTGATTTTTTTTTATTATTAGGGCTGCACGGTAATGGTTAAAACTGAGCATTATGATTACCAATATAAAAAAAATTATATTTGACATTGTGTGAATCCTCGTGTTCTGTTGTTTATGCTGCTGTTTGCGCATGTAAAAATAAACCCCTGGATTTTTTTTGGGGATTTTTAATGGGTCACATAGACTTATCTATTCTATAATCATTTATCATTTTCATTTAATTCTAATTTAACAATCTTGCAGTTAACGTTACACGAGTGTCTGTTGTTGGTCATCATTGGCATGAAAAATATATTGTCACCACAATACTGCAGGGCTGCCTAGATGGGATAAACAAAATCTGATGCATTTCAAAATACTCCTGTATTAGAACTTAGAGTAAATTAGGGCTTTGACTTCGAACTTCGTTATTCGAATATTTAAAAAAATAATGATATTCGAACGAATATTAGGCAGCCTTTAACCACCGGTCACAATTGTGACTGCATCTTTTTTCTTATTTCTGGAAGCTTTAAAAATGTTATGGACTTTGGGCAAGAAATTCACCTTTTAAATGACAAAATAGATTGTCTTGAATAAAATCTATTAATGCCGTGTGACTAGTGTGAAAGGTCACATGACCAGATCAGTTTACTTCCTGCTTGCACATCTAGAAGATTTCTTCCTCAGACTACTGCAAAAGTAGTATGTGAAACATCTTAATTAACAGATAGAACTATCATATTTTGTACATATATTCTTTAAAGGGTCTACTACTGATATATTTTGAAAATTATACTCCTGCATATATATTTTGCTCGTAAGATTTGTAAATTTGTATAAGTATAACAGTATAACAGTGCTTCAATTGAAAACACAGGTATTGGCTAGTATTGGCAATCCTACACTGAACATATGCCACACCTGTGAGGGAGATGGATGATCTTGGCAAAGGAGAAGTGCTCACTAACACAGATTTAGACAGATTTGTGAACAATATTTGAGAGAAATACGCCTTTTGTGTACATAGAAAAGGTCTTAGATCTTTGAGTTCAGCTCATGAAAAATGGGGGCAAAAACAAAAGTGTTGCATTTATAATTTTGTTCAGTGTAGTTATCAGTATCCCAGAAACTTTCAATAAGTTGGACCTTCTAGATGTACGTTTTGCTCTATGAGAAAGACAAGGTAACAAAATATTCAGGGCTTTACTTAAAACATTCGGGGGTTAAGCCCCCTTAGCCCTAGCACCGCAACATTTAATGGTCAAAATATTAATCATTAATATTCGAATATTAATAAACAAACGAACTTCGAATATGATTTTTGGGAAAAAGTAAAAGCCCTAGAGTAAATACAGTCTAGTGTTATTCAAATTATAGTATTACAAGGGCCCTATGAAATACGTTTTATATTTTCCCAAATTCTTTTTTCTTCCATTTAATTTTTGGTTTGATAATGGTTAACTTTAAATTTAGTAATCAAAAAACATGTCTAATTAATTGATTATGAAATTATATGAAAAAAAAAAATTCCCCACAAATTCTGTGATGTGTAGGCTATTTTCTGGTAATCAAATGAAGGCATAAAACATTGATTTAATTAATCTTTTAATCATAATTAAACTTTTTTGTTAAACAAAGTGCTGCAAAACAGAGCTTTACTGTTAAAATTAAAAAATGGAAGAAAATTGTAATAGGCTATTCCATAAAAAATGATGTTTTAATAATAATGTATTATTATTAGTGTTAGTATAGCAGTTACATTAAGACGTAGCTAAATTCTACCGTCAAGTTAAACCAAACTTTTATTTTGATGGGTTGCAGTAAAGACCTTTGAGGTTCTGTGTATTTATGATATGACAATAGTTTTTCTCAAATGAAACCGTAAAATGCTGATGAAGTGACTCTCAGAGGGGCTCTGGAGATGAAGTTCATGCATTCATGTCCTCGTATAGTGAGACGGGAAAGGCTGAAAACGCAGCGAGCGTCACGCATGCTTTGTGTGTGTATAGTAAATGAAACCGCACCATTCATTCACACAGAGACACAGAACATGCAGGATTCGTATTTAAATAGTCTTTTTTTGCAGTTTAATAGTCACAGACACTAGTCTATATCGCGATTTTATTTAAGTTTACTGACCTCCTTTTTATTTATTCATCAAAAATTTGACAAATTCCATTGTTCAACAAGACAACATTTTTAAAAATCTAAGCGTTTCAATCTTCTGTTTATTCAGCTACAATGATAGTATGATGCCCATAGGGGTTTCCTGGAATGATGCGTGTTGTCTACTTCTACAGCGTGGCATATTTGGAGTTTCTGCGCAAAACTCCAAATATGCTTGTAGGCTTGTTCGCAAAACAGGATTGTTCGAGATTGCCAAACAAACACACCAGGCTTGATCGAGATGGATCGTCTTCTCGCAGACCGATTGGCGCATGACATCAAAGCGCTGTGAGAGAGCGATCCAAAAGCACAAGGAGGTGTAGGCCTATACTCTCCAAACACTCCCACGGCACTCCGATCAGTCCGTGCAGCTCTGATGCATCTCGAACAAGCCTTCCATCAAAAATGGCAGTTGTTGATTTACTCAGTCCCTCCAGAAAAATGCGATTATGCGATCGCATGACTTAGTGCATAATCAGCCAAAGTCCGCATATTCATGCGGGGGCCGCATATTTTCAAATACACCGTACTTTCGCCGCATAAATTGCTGATTTCCGTGCAAAATATGCGGGGCTTGCATTATTTCATAATCCTCGCATTTTTGTTGCAAAAAAGTCACATATATCTTAGCAGAAAGTTGAAAAATGTTGCGTTTGCTTCACACAAAAGCAGCCATTTCCCCCTGTTACCATGGGAACCTAATGAAATGACAATTATGCGACGGGATAGCTCACAGCTGAAGTTATTGCAGAGGCCAGACAGACTCACGGAGACGATTGGCATCTCACAACTCGCTCTTTATTCCCAAATCGAACTCGTATAACTGTCTGTCACACGTTCTACCGTCACATCGTTACTTAATAAACAAAATAAGATAAAAGCAGCATCAAACAGAAATTCCCCGCACACATGGGGTGTTCGAGGCGCACATACAATATAACACTGCAGACAGTTCAACAGGGAGCGCGCAGCTCTTAAAGGGGCCACACCTTATTTACAATCGTTACAGTCTCAAATAAAACAAGATGAGAAATTAAATATTCCCAGCACTTTCTATAATGTAGTATGCTTGCTTATCAAAGGAAGTAATAAGAAATGACTCTTTACATTAAGGTAGTAGCCTAGAGAGAACAGGGTGTTGGGGAAATCACTTTTTTTCTTTTTCATCAAACCGCAGTTTTTGCAAGTTCCCGCAATTTCATCGCATAAAATTGCATAAATATCCTGCAAATTCCATCGCATTTTTAAAGAAAACGGGCTGCATAATCAAGGATTTTTGCCCACAACAATGACAAAAAAACTCATTTTTTCTGGAAGGACTGATTACTATCGATGCTAGGGATGGGCATGATTAATCGACGATCGATTATTGATCATTAAGAATTTCGTCGATCACGTTAATTTCTTATCGATTATCATTAAACTAATGCTGCTGCGTTGCGTAGTGTGAGTGGAAAGTGAACGTGTTCCCCGGGCTGGTTGGTCAAGTTAGCGCGGAGGTACCTGTGCATCCCGGCAACGTCAGTCCCCTCAGAGCGGGTGTTTTCAGCGGCTGGACTGAAGCCTTGTTTACACTCGACGCGTCCGCACGAGCGCGAAGGTGAGCGCGGCAAAAATGACGTCATTGCGGTATTCGGTGTTTCACAGGCGAGCGCGTCGAGTATAAACGCCTCGTCTGTTTGGGGAGGTGCGCGCGCAGTCTGCGGAGACTCGCGATGCAGAGCCAGGCGAAAGTGTAAACGAGGCTTGACGGTCAGGTTGCGGTCGCGTCTGACCTCAGATCATGTCATCAACATGCTTATCTTTCTCAACAAAAATCAGTAGACTGGTGTAGAAGTTGTATGTGAGTTACTAGTTATTTTTTATGAGGCTTTGTTAAGTAGCCTAGCCGAATTGATTGTTACAGTAATCTCTCTCACCCTCTTTCTCGACTCCATTCTTGGATAGTTTTGAGTTACATTTTGACAAAACCTGTCAGATCTAAGTATTATTATGTTTTTGGTTAAGTTATTGTTTAACATGATTTTTTTCATTATTTATTATTTTGGAACAAACGAGGGTCTCTGTTTAAGAACGCCAACTCGCAGCTGCAGGTTACGTTGCTTTCGAGCACCGCAGCGCATATCTTCAAGTTTAGCCTAACCGAACATCCAGTTTTACTGCCACAAGTTGATCATCTTGTAATAAAGACATAATCGAGGAAAAACGCGCTGTATTTTTGTATTTTCATTGCATTTTTAATTTATAAAAATAAATAATGAATTTGAATATAAAAATATGAATGATTAATCGATAGTCGATCGTTAATTCTCCCGACGATCGACTAAGAAAATTTAATCGAATGCCCATCCCTAATCGATGCTCATGGTTTTGTGAACCTACATCATCATTAGAGCCCGACCGATATGGATTTTTGGGGGGCGATGCCGATACCGATAAAAAAAAAAAAGAGCCTTATACCGATATATCGGCCGATATTATTTATGTGTACAGTAGCAATATTATTTATGTGTATTGTAGTACAGTACCAGTCAAAAATTTGGACACACTTTCCTATTGGTGTGTACAAACTTTTGATGGGTACTGTATATAGAATACACAGTATTTAAACAGAATAAATATATTAACGTTTTGCAATGATCACTCAAATGTGGTGATCAAACACTTGTGTGACAAAGATAATGATAGCCTAATGGAGGCAGGGGGAATGATAGAATTAGAATGATACATTTGAGCTAGTTTGCATTGCATTTTATATTATATTATATTCTTAATACTGTTGCATAATCTTCACTAACGACTTTGTCTTTTAATTTAGTCACATTATATAAAATAACTTCTATCAATAAATATATCAAAAGTGTCACTGACATTATCTTCTATTTTTAGTCTTAATTCCTCTAATCTCTAAAAGTGGAGTAATAACTTAGATCTTTTTACTATAGTAAAATTTATAATATCATAATGAAAACGTTTTTAATTACCTAATGTACAGACTTTTATACTATTCAGGGCTTGACATTAACTTTTTGAGGCACTTGTCCTTCGGACAAGTAAATTTATGTTTCACTTGTCCATGCACAAAAGTCACTTGTCCGGGTAAAGATTTATAATTTTATCTAGGGCTGCACGATTTGGGGACAATGTAATATTCCTATTATTGAGATCAATATTGCGGTTGTGATATGCGATTGCGATATAATAAACAAATGGTTTCATGAGTCAACTTGTTTGGTTCTAAACCAAATGCACACACAGATTAGTGATAATTCTGAAATTAGCAATAACAACTAAATGATTGATAACACCTATAATGATCAATAAGCCATTGATGTTTGGATAAAAATGAACTGTCTAACAGGTAGGACATATACAGAAATTTAATAAAGTTATCAAACAGTCTGCGCAGCATAAATTATAAATTATATATAGACTACTCCTTATTAAAGCTACACAAGTTATTTAGTCAAGAGCAGTGAGTAATTTTCTCTGTTCCCTTTGTTCTTTCATTAACTTTACTGACAGAACACTTTATTGGTAGCTGGCCCTTTAAGAGCAGCCGCTGTGGACAGAGACGCGGATCTCACACGCGCCTCATTCTCTCACGAGTCACAACTCTTTATGTCCATCATAAGACTGCTCTTGTGTTATGAAGATACTCGACAAATGACATTTTGGCTTAATTGTGTGTGTTGATGTTCGTTCAAGCGCGAAAGAGAACTGTATTCTGGCGCGCGGTCTGTGCATGCGCATCATACTGGTGCGCGTCTTTCTGCGAGTCACATTCAGGACATTCACAGGCCATTCACATTCAGGACATGTCTTCGTTTCAAATCTGTAAAATTAAATCTGTAAAATAGACGTAACGAGTGGCACATAACGTGAAGTAACATGGCATTTTATTTTGTTTGAAATTTAACTTGTCCGGTCGGACAAGTAATTTTCTCTTCTACTTGTCCTACAAAAAATCCACTTGTCCCGGACAAGAGGACAAGCCTTAATGTAGAGCCCTGCTATTTTAAATTAGTTAGCAAAATGTAGGCTCTAAACGTGAAACTAGGCTACTCTTAATGCAAAATGGCCCTATATATAAAGTGTTATAATTATATAAATTATTGGAATATTGCTTGATGTTGTAACGTAGCGTTATAGGCAGAATGAGCTTTAACACTGTGTCTACACACCGGACGCGGCCGTTATTCCTCGCATGAGTCGCAAAAACTGTTTACCCGAGACGCGGAAAAGCACCTGTTACATAGCAGAATGGGTCATCCGTTTACTGTCGGAGATTTGTCTCTCGCGCCACGCAATGAAATAATATTCATTTTATTTTATTTTTCGTGTTCGCATTTATGAGTAAAAAACGGACGTGACAAGCTCCGCAAGCGCCACTTAAAGTGCTTTAAACTTTCACATAGACCTCGAACACAAAGCACAAAGCCTTTCATTAAAGTCAATTTCGTTTTGTATTAATTATATCTTAATTTTAATCAGTGTTTCATCAAACAAATCCCTGGATTTAATAAATAAGAAGTAAATATAACAGACAATAGATAATCTCGAAACGGAGGCGCCAGCGAGTGAACTGCAACTCGTCTCATAAATGAACCGAAACTCAGCGTATAGACCTGAGAAATACATCTATTGAAATGTCTACTTTTAAACAGAACAAATCAAAACGAAAGACAAACTGCTCTCTGCTTATGCAGGCCTAATCCTTCTGAAATACATTTCTCTCTGGCACGTTCAAAGATTGCGAGTCCACATCCTCAACTTCATCTTTGCAGCCCACAATGACTGAAAGCACTTGTTATTAATAAACAATTAAAATGCCTCCTTGCTATATTTGATGTATTCATATCATTCAGGGTTCCAGACTGACTTATGAGCAGCGCCGGGGACAGTGTGTCTGACAGTGTGAACTGGCCGTGTGACAGAGCGGACATAAGATGGACACGAGCGTGAGTTCGCTGGCGAATTTAATAACGCGGAGCGCTATTAACCAATTGATCCAATTAACCAATTGATCCATATATAAGGCGCTCTAGATTATAAGGCGCACTGTCGTTTTTTGAGAAAATTAAAGGCTTTTAAGTGCGCCTTATAGTGCGGAAAATACGGTAATTAATATATAACAGGTATTTCTGCTGCAACCCAGAAAGCCTTTGCTAGCCTTGGTCCATTAAAACCACTATTCATCAGCATGCATTGATTAATCCCATGGCATGTAGCAAAAAAAAAAAAAAGGTGCGACCAAATCATATGCTGGTGCGACCAACTGAGAAAGTTGGTAGCACCAGTGGAAAAGTTAGTCTGGAGCCCTGTCATTGCTTTTTTAGTCTGGAGGCCAGTTCATTGTGGCAGCTTTTAGGTGTTTTATTTGCAGCGCCACCCTTACATGAATCACTGCATGCCGCATTTTTTTAATATTCATTTATCGGCCATTATAAATGCTGATACCGATAGATATGAAAATGCCTAATATCGGCTCGCCGATATATCGGTCGGGCTCTAATTAGCATCCTAACACGCCGAATCCAATGCTTTCGTGCAGCTCGCCATAATTTGCATAGATGGAGATTACAATCAAGCTGCTATTAGCTGCCATTTAAAAAAAGGCGGTCACAAGTTTCTGCTCGTCTTGTTGGTCACGGTAAACCCGCCCCCAGCCCAAGAACCTGACGCAAGCTGTTCTTACTTCTAGTCCAGCAATGTTTTAGTGCTAATTAAGAACCACTTTTCCAGGTTCAGAACTGATTTGAAACTAGGCCTAGGCTCTGGCTCCTCCAGCACTCAAAAGGCCTTGGTGGAAAATGGGTAAGAGAAAGACTGAGTTGAGACCAAAAAAACAACAGCAGTTGAATGGCTTAAAACTAAGGCCGTGTGTCCACCAAAGCGTTTTTTCACGCAGCTGGCGTAAAATTCCAATTGTTTTCAATGGGAGCGCCGCGTTTTTTAAACGCCATGAGCGTAACGAGGCGCTGAGCGTGTATTTAACGCTCAAGTGCTGAGCGCCCGGCGTTTTTTACTGGTCGCCGAGAGTTGAAAAATGTTCAACTTTGGGTAAAACGCTGCGCTCATCACTGTCACTTTTTACCCAGACGTCCAATCACAGTGGAGGAGGGGCGGGACAAATACCACACGACCAACTGTCACAACATCCTTTCTGTACAACGACGTCAACCAGCAGAGCTAACCGAACAAAATGGATGAAAAATACATTTTTAGTATGAAACAAAATTATCTGCGAAATCAGTTACAAGTAAACTGTGCTGCTGATATTCTGTATCATAGCAACGAATCGTCTCAACTGAAAAAACGCAGCGCTGCCAAAACGCTCTCAAGCGCCCACAGCTAGGCGTTTTCAGCAGAGCGTCCAGCGTTTTCAGCCGACTAAAAACGCTTTGGTGGACACACGGCCTAAGTGTTTTCAAACAAAATATTATTAATAAGAGTAATAGATCAGTCTTTATCAGCAATTGACCTGCTGGGCCAAACATTTATCTGTAAATTTGCCAGAACCTGAGCACCACTTGAACTATGAACAACTCAAGAGGCTCTGATATGCTGACAGGCCTGTCATTAAAATGGATCAGATAATCACTGAAAAATACAGAGAAGGATAAATCAAATCACCATATCATGACAGCCTCAGCAGGCTTGCCAATCCCAGCACATTTACATGTGATGCACAGTGCATAAGACATTTTTTCTCCTAACAGCAAGGGCAGCTGGACACGATGCTAGGAATGTGAATGATAACCTGTAAAGTCATAGTAGCTTTTTCAGTCTTTGTCATGCAAAACATTAACAGCAGCTGAGAGAATCCAATTCAAGCAGACCCAATTTACTAGTGGAACTACATTTATTGCTTCAACTATAATTTTATATGAGAAAGTACTTTGAGACTTCTACAAAATACTAACTGTAATCTTTGAAAATTAGATTAGGGTCAGAGAAGCAGGTTCAGGCCACCAATAAGCAGTACAAGTAGTTATAAGTCTATAAATTCTCAAACGCACAGGCCTTAGTCATACTTCGTACCAAACCGAGCCATAACGTATAATCCTGGCCATTTCAGCATGTAGATTGAATCAAAAACAGGGAAGAGATGCTATTGATCCATCCAACTGACCACCATCTTGAAATCTACATTTCACACAGTGGAGCTTTTAGTTGCCATGGTGATTGCATTACTGATCCCCACTGGCACCGAAACGCATTATGGCTGCTTCTTTGCAGACGCACATCCAGTGAGCTAACCAAACCCACAGTAACAGTACTTCATGCCACGCCACCTCCATTCTAGTCATTACAAACTGCCTGTTGGGACTCCACAAACACACAATTATCCTGCATTATTTCAGCCAAGGGCTTGGAGGGGTCTCTAGCAACCGTCTGTCTGTGTGCAGCCGAACCACACAACTGAGGCAAAAAAGTCCAGTAGTGATTATCCGTTACTTACTGCTATAAAAAGACCAATGCCGAGCAGTGACAAGAGCATGTTATTAAGACAAAGAATGAAACAAAGAAATCTAGCATCTGCTGTATTCTGGTTTATGCTGTTTGTTTATTAGTATAAAGAGAATGAGAGATATTCAACAAGGACTTCGGCTAGACTAATATAGCACAAATGTTGCATGATAAAAAAAAAAAGAGAAGTGTAATCTGTTTCCATCATTTTCTGTGCATCTCAAAACCCAAAAACAGGTCTGCAAGTCTGTCGATTCAATAGATTATTTAGTTTAAGACAGATGGCAAAAGGAAACATCCCTCTTTCTGAAATTGTGCAAGCTGGTAAAGACAGACGGCCAAAAAAGCTTGGACTAGTAATCACTTCTCACATTCCCTTGATGGAATTGCAGGATCACAAAACATTTCCACTAAGGGAATGTTGAGTAGCAGAACATCTGAATGGCACAGTGTTTAAAAGATGACCAGACGTGAGCTGAATATCACTAGCTTGAGATCACAATTATTAATTGTGATTAATACTTATAAAAAGTGAAAGTCAAGACATTTATAATGTCAAAAAAGATTTGCATTTCAAATAGCACTGTTATTTTGAACTTTTTATTCATCAAAGAATTCTAAAAAACATTAATAAAACGTTTCTTGAGAACCAAATCAGCATATTGTGATTTCTGAAGGATCATGTGACACTGAGGACTGGAGTAATGATGCTGAAAATTCAGTTTTGACATCACAGGAATAAATTTCTTTTTAATAACCTATATATTCAAATATAAAGTAGTTTTAATTTTAATAATATACAGGGGATAAAATTGTGCGATTAAAAACATAATCGTGATTACAATATTGACCAAAATAATCATGGTTATGTAACACGATTAGGAGTCGGTGATATGACCAAATGAGTAATTATAATGACTCATACTCACATACAAGTAGCCTAATTTTTCACCGATAGCGATTCATATCGGGTATATTTTGTTGGAAATATGCCTAAGGTTGCTATGCTATCGAAATTTTAGATACCAGTGAAATTTCACAATTCTTGATACCAATTTCGGTAGCACTGCAGAAACTAATACTAAACTAATGCAGGTAAAAAAAGTTATTTTCCACAAAAAAAGTACAATTGTTGAAGGAACAAACAGTAATACAGTGAAAACCAAAGAAGAAAATTACAACAAAAAAACAGAAAAAAAGATAAGTTTAAGTTTTTTCCAATAACTATCTAAAATTATATTCAGTTAAAGAGCCTACTGGAGAAATAGAGTAAAAAAGAAAACAAAGTGCAGTCTTTAGTACTGTATGATTGAAAAAGCTACTCTGTTTCTTATTAAAGTAACAAAAGCTTTAATAGCTAAATTGAAACTAAAATTTGATTAATCGCAAAGCGATTAATATTATGGTTTTTACTGTATGTTTGATCAAATAAATGCAGTCTTGATTTTCATAGAAGACTCTTATTTCTCTATTAAAAAGTCGTACCAAACCCAAACTTTTCAACAGTATTGTATTATGCTGCTCTACAGTGAACTTAATCCAAGCTATAACATGATTGCAAGTTGCAAATATGCATGACACCTGTCAAACAACTAGAGGGAGTGTACAGCAAACTTGGCACATCCTAGAGTACATCCAAAGTACCACATTTATTCAAAGCATTCACACCTTGATAAGAAACATGCATCCACCTGCCTCTTCAGCATGTTTAAATATCTGCTTGCAAGATTGTTAGTTATGCAGTCGTTAAATTAGTGCAATTATTGTTGCATACAGCGTTAGACTAACGTTATAAAGATTGCCCAATATACTGCATCTTTATCTGCAGCCATAATCATATTCACATTCATAACACAACATTACAGACCATCACAGTGTCCCAAAGAAATGAGCAGGATCGGGTCTGCATGCAAAGCAGCAGCTGACCTACTTTTGAGACCAGCTCGACACAGGTAACTTACCGGTCCAAATATTTAGCTCACCCCTAATGACGGCATGTTTTATAAATGTCAAACATCTCGGTTATTTTTCAAAACCTTGAAGTAAACGCACAAATATGTTGTCTAGGTCAAGCATCACCAAGGTGTTTGACAATTAACTAGAAGCTCGTTTGAATACTAAGCATGTCTGTTTAGTAACGTTAGTTACGATCATATCTAACCCCAAATATGCTGTCTAGTTAGGAAGTTCACTAGGTTTTGAAACACAGCCCTCATCACCTTTATTCTCAACCGGTATGCAAAAAACCCGACAATATGAATGATGTTACTTCTATGTATATACCCAAACCGAAGTGGATACGTCAAGGTCAACCTTCAACTTAACGTTTATAAATGATAAAATAGAGATTTGTGTTGACACGGGCGTTAGCCAACTGTTGCTAGCTAACATGACATTGATGAAACGACGTGTTGATTCGCCGACAACATACACCTATAACGAGCCGCTAAAACTACAGACCTGGGTGGGTAATTTCTTGTATTTAGAGCAATAAATACGGTTACACAATACACACTGTCGATATATTCACAACTAACGTTAATTCAGAAAAAACAGAAGCTGAAGTATTCCTCCAACGGCCGCGTCCGCCATTTTGAGACACCGAGAAAAGGAGGCGCAAAAATTACATCAACAGCTCTTCTATCGGCGATTTTTTATCTAACATAACCACAAAGGGAAACACAAATGAGATGTTCTTACCCTACAGAGTTAGCGCAGAATGTTACTCCTCAGAAGACGGTCGTGAGGGACGAAATGCGTGTTATTTTCGTGTTGAAAAGGGGAGCTGAAGTCTCGGGGTCTGCCTCCTTGCAGCGCCGCATTCGACTCTACACAGCACGGGAGCGCGCATGGGCTGACTTCAGTAGGCGGAGGCGCGCACGCCCTTCAATCTCACGCACTCCTTTCAAAAACTGTGGGCGTTACTTGAATACATATTCAGCTCTTCGCCTAGTTTAGCAGATAACTACAAAAATGGACCGTGAAAAATGATTTCTTACATGACCCACATCAATGAACTTTAATCTGGGTACAATCAGACCGCATGCCCTGTTTGTGAGTGTCACTTGTTTCATTCTCAGGTCAGGTGCACAAACCAGTTAACATTATGATTCAGGCTTTGATTGTAACTAACCATCCATATGATGCAAATGATTTATATTGATACATCTATTAGTTGTTGCAACCTAAATAAAGTTTATATATAAATAAAAACGTCAGTTCCTCTAAAAGGAAATGTAGACAATATTGAAAACAAAGTGTAAAATGTCCTGTGTTTAGACAGTATACACAATATTTCAATGAATATAATCATATGTTGTTTTCTAGTTTCTTTATTCATTTTAATACAAAAGGATACTCAGACCAAAAATAATTAGATTGTTATTTAGAACTGACATTAATGTACCACTCATTAAAGAAACCAAAACAGACACACAAAGGGCATGACAAACATTTCATGTCGAAAACAGGGAAATCAAAACAACAACAAAAGAAAAGAAATCCGTAGATATCCTTGGGTCTTTTTTTAAAGAATAAAAAACAATGTGATCTGTTTGTTAGACACCAGATGACATTGAGACTGAGCACTGTATATTGCTCTAAATCAGAAAACAAAATGTTGACATTCTAGTTTATAATAGATTTATGCAGATTATTCTAGAGCAAATGTAACTAAATGTGCTGCAGACTGAGTGTGGCAGGTGTCATAATTGTCATTAATCATTTGCTAACAAAAGATATTTAAATGAATAAAGCCTTATAGGCTCTGACCTTTTAAAATATTGTTCTATCAGTTATCTTCCAACAATTTAGAAATACAAAAAAGAACTTGTTTTCTTTGTTAGTCCTTGACGCAGAAACATTTTGTGATTTAACTGTCATTTGAATATTATACCCATGAAGACATTCAAGACACTTCAAATTCAAAAAGGAAAATGAATGAAAATACCTGCCATTTTGTTTTTGCTGTTGTAAATAAAACCCAGACCTTTCTAAAAAATTACATTAAATTGCTTTGTCATGCAAGCAGTTATTGAAATCTTGATCTGACATGTTGCTTTGCTACATAACATGAATATGTCACAGATTTGGTGAGCATTATGAAAATGACTTTGCGACTAAATTCAAAACTGTTTTAATCTACTGATTTGTTCTCTGTGAGATGTGCAACTAAGGAAGCATGAAGATATTCAATTAAGATCATATTTAACAATCTTGACTGCAGATTGTTTACTTGTTATTTTTATAAACCACAGCCCAGGAAAACCCTGAGGTTAAATACCTGGCTCAAGAACACACTAGAGACAGGATTTTCTCATTAACCCTTCAGTTCTAAGGTCATACTTATTTGACACAGAACTTGAGATTCATCTGTTACCAACTCAGAGCCTTAACCACTAAGCTACCATCATCACGTCACCAGAAAATTAGTCATGTTTCTAATAAGTTTTGGTTATTAACTATTAAACTCAACTTTCGATTCCAGCACTTGTTTTGTTTCAAACGTAGTTCATATATTATAATGTAATACATCAAAAGTTTGTTTATGTCCGTTATCAATGTAATATATTGACTGCAGCACACCCATGTGGCACCTAAGGGTACTGAAGTAGACATTCAATAACTTCTGTCCAACATCCAAGCTTTCGGATTACAAAAATCTACTGATGGCCAAGAAGTGATGAATTGACAATTGAAAAAAAAAAAAAAATACAGTTGCCAGACCTTTTGACTTAAATAAGCTTAAATAGGCACAAATCTCACACACAATTAGATATTCTTGCTCATAAATATCATTTACCAGTAAAATCGTTTTTTCCCACCCATTTTCAGAGACAATTTTTTTTTTAATAGAGAAATACAACCAGGCTAGCAGTTTTCTTGCATCCATGTGCATAATCCAAGGTGCACTTAGTTCCAGCATATTGCTTCATACACAGCAACAATTTTAACATTTGCAGGACACACACAAAGCATGTATACAAGCAAACACATCATCCTTGATCATCTTTTTTTGTTTGTTTGGTATGTTACATCAAAACAGCCTATCTTTTTCCTCCTTTGGTGGTCCTATTTGAAAACCACGCAAAAATTCGGCACTGGAAAGTGCAATAAATACTGCTAGGGAGGAACACGATTCTCGCAAGTTCCTGAACGGTGTGCTAAATTATTCTGGAGAATATACTGATCTTATCTCAAAAACCACATTACAGGAAGTACATTTTCACCATCTTCGTCTTAACAGGTTGCCCGAGTCCATCCGTTATCAATGATGTATGTATAAAAATATCATCACAATATTGTTCTGTTGCAGCAGCTTTGGAGAAATCCTCAGAATCCATTTCTGCACTAGCATGGACAACCATAAAGAGACATACATACATAAACACGCACACATACACACGTTTAAAGTGAAAAAGAGTTTAAACTGGACATTTCAAATCAGTATTTCAATCAAAATGAATCAAGCACCTGTCTAACCCCCATGGCAAAGCTTTATACAGCTTCCCAATGTATTTCTATAAAAAAAATACATGGCTTAAATTATCGTTTACAGGAAAGATCTAATGGCTTCTCATGTACTTTTACAAAAAAGATTCCTTGTTTTACAGACACCACCGATCTTAAATGATTGGATGAGAACACACATCTGTAAAGTTGCATCGATCTGATTTTGTCTAAAGGCAGAAGCCATGGAGAGCACAGAAATAACGTATGGGACACAATACTACCATTCGGTTCTGAGACTAGACCTCTAAACTGTACATTCTTAAGCCCATGATTCTCATAAGTATATCTCTGTTGAATTGTACGTGAACGTCTCTCATCCGGTGCGCAGTGTAGAAATCACCTGAGTTTTAAGATAAGGAGGTGTGTTTTTAGGATCTCTCTACACTCGTTGGTTGGTTTGGGACGGTTGTGGTTTATCCTGGGGTCAGATGAGAAGGTAAGAGATGGGGTTGATGGGTGAATGGATGGATGGATAAGGCTCTGGTTTAAAATGTCATGGTCATCCTTGGTCACCTCCAGCCTCATCTCGGCAAACTCACAGAGGAAGGACTACATTCTCTCCTGCTTTTTCCTCTGGAAGACCTCGAGGGGTCATGTTGTTGAATTGCACGTGTAAAACATCTGCTTTCATTCTCTTTACAGCTACAAACTACAATTTGTACACTTTATTTGTCACCTGTTCCTGGTCCTCCCTTCCCCATTATGCTCAAATTGAATTGGTTAGATTAGACAGCTCAGTTTTCAGGTCCACAGGTTCAAACAGATGGCTCCTGCATCGTGTCCTCCTCATATGGAGAGGGGCTGTACGGTTGGGTTTGTTAATCATCCACTGGCAGCTTGTCATCCAGCTCTAACTGACTACCCTGCTGCTCCTCAATTTTCCCAGAATCCTGCATCAGCTGCCGTCTCTGCACCTCAGCCTTCAGATTTTCCAAGTCCTTTTGGCTGTGTGAAGAAATCAAAGGCTTGAATTAAGTATATATATATATATATATATATATATATATATATATATATATATATATATATGTTTTTTTTTATGTTTTAAGTCTCTTCTGCTCACCAAGGCTGCATTTATTGGATACAATAAAAACAGTAATATAGTGAAATATTATTACGATTTAAAAAGTGTTTCCTATTTGAATATATTTTAAAATGTAATTTATTCCAGTGATGTGAAGCTGAATTTTCAGAATCATTACCCTTCAGAAATCATTCTAATGTTATTTGATACTCAAGAAACATTTCTTATTATTATTAATGTTAAAAACAGTTTTTTTTTCTGGATTCTTTGATGAATAGAAAGTTCAAAAGAACAGCATTTATTTGAAATAAAAAATCTTTGTAACATTATAAATGTCTTTACTGTCACTTTTGATCAATTTAATGCATACTTGCTGAATAAATATTAATTTCTCCCCCCCTCCAAAAAAAGAAACTGACCCCAAACTTTTGAACAGTAGTGTAAGTTAGCATATATTTATATTTCAGAAAAATGCTGTTTAAAAAAAAACAAAAAAACTTTCTAATCTTGGAGAGTCCTGAAAAAATTGTATACAACTGTTTTCAAGATTGATAATAATAAGAAATGTTTCTTGAGCACTAATTCAGCATATTAGAATGATTTCTGAAGGATCATGTGACACTGAAGACTGGAGTAATGATGCAGAAATTTCAGCTTTGATCACAGGATTAAATTACCTTATAAATTACCACAAAAAAAAAAGTTTGAAAACAAAATGTTCGGTTAAAGTTTATCTAAAGTTTTTGTAAAATAATGATATGCCATTTCACACTGGATAAATTGGACTACAATTATATAACATGACAAAATATTTAAAAGACTGACTTTAAACTGATGAATAAAACGGTATAAACCTTTACTCACCTGAGAGGAATAAAGATGATGCCATTGATGATATTAAGCTGTTCCAGAACACTGGCCATGTTTGGTGCCGTAAACTACAGAGAGAAAAAAAATAAACCATCAACAAAGATCCTGAGAAGATCATGTAACAATGTTTAGCCATCGAGGCCTAGGACAGCTGAGGTGTGACTGACTTTGAGAGGCATTATGCTAGCATTTGATCCGTTCTTGTAGATCTCGTTCATGGTTCTCTGTAGAGCCACAGCCTGCTGTGTGAGGTACTTCAGGTACTCCGAGCTCTCCTTCGTTTTCTCATGACCTTCACCAACCTTAAACACAAGTGTATTGTGTTGTCATTAATTATGATATCAGTGTACTACATCTTCATTATTAAAATCAGCCTTTCATTTGTATACAGTCATTATTTTTAATCGCAAAGGTTTGTACAACCAATTGTAAGATTAAAAGTGCGGTCACATTTACCATTGTTTGTGAATTTTAAAGAGCGAAATCAATAGGAATCTACAACATCAGGATTTTCACACGAGGGCAAAACATTTCCCCACATAGATTTCACAAAAGCTTCAAGATGGTCACATGAATTTTGTGCATTGACCAACAGAAGGCTGCTTGATCTGATCTAATAGTGACTTCTGTGTGAGTAGTGCTTCATATATTTCTACAAATGTAGATAATGGACAATGGACTTTCTTTGGCAGCTAAATTTTCTGGAATTTCACTAACATGACTGCACCTTAAATGTATCATTAAAATGACATCAGGTCCGATCTATATGAGATAGCAGGTCGGATATACTGTACCTGGTTCTTGTATATGGTATAACCCTCCTTCTCATGCTGCAGTGCAGAGCGAAACTCAGCTTTGCTCTCATAAACTCTGGCCACCAGGTGATGACTGCAGAAGAACAGAGAAGATGAACTACACATTTTGACTGCATATGACACCAATGACTTGAGCTAGGGCTGGGTTGACAATATTGATTAGTTCGATGAACCGATATCGATTCTTAAATCCCAAGAATTGATCTTTTAGTTTATGCTGTTTTCTGTTGATGCATGAACAAAACTTCACTGATTGTTATTTGTAGCGTGCCTCCCATTCAATAAATCGCAATAAGCTTTGTTACTTTTGCTATGAGACCGTCTTAGCTTTCAAATTGTTAATTTTATCAGGAAATCCAAACAATAAATGCCGTTTTGACGTTTTTTAATATGGCGTGAATATCTCTTCCTCTTTATTGCTAGTTATTGCATAAAATAAACATGAATGAACACCAGAAGATGTGTTGAAAGAAACAATATTGTTGTACTGTTTTGAATCATGTCTCATGTTATCGCTCAGTGTTTCAACCGCAGAAAGACGTCAGTAATACAGCTTGTAAACGGTTTCATAAGTACTTTTACCCCAGGAAAGCCATTTAATGTCCATAACTTGCTATTCAGCTTGAAAAATAGAGGAACATTTTGATAAGAATATGCACTATATTGCATATTCATTAATATTTTTTTACATAACCTTTAAGTGAGGTTTCATTTATTGTAATAAATCTGTCACGAAAACAAGTTATGACACCCACTATTTAAATGTTTATATTTAAATTACGAAATTGGAGTAGAAACATAATTATATCATTAAAAAGTTGCCATTTAAATAAATCTATTCAGCTGTTTTTATTTGAGTGGACTCTGTAGTTAATTTTAACCTTTTATATTAATGTACCAACTGACAGATTTCCCTGTATATTTTACAGCTTCAGTTGAGAGATTGTTTTAAGAAAAACTGACATATATTGTGCCTGCCAAACAAATCAATATTGAATATAATCGAATTGCAATCAAATCAATGGCATTGTGAAATCCGTGTCAATACCCAACTCTAATTTAAACTAGTGTGTATTTAGAAGTACGTACCTGAGAGCTACTTTCAGGGATCGTGTCCCATGGTATTTTGAATTGATGGCCAGGGCGTTCTCCAGGAAACGCAAAGACAGGTCATACTCCATCACACCATGAAGCACCAGACCAATATTGCTCTACGTCAAAGACAAAGGATCAGAGTGGGACATTGGCATTGTTACACTTGCCTAAACTTTAGTGACCACAGGAATTAAATTTTCTCTCATCGACAATTCAGAGTTTACATCATCAACAAATGAAGGTCAGAACATTCGGTTTAGTTCTTTGCAAATCAAAGAATGGCCACAGGTTAAGCACCAAATCAAAATAAATGTTTTAGACTTACATCTAGCAGGGCCATTTCAGGATGGTCCTCCCCACACACCGCGAGCATGAGGTAGCGAGCGCGGTACAGCAGCTTCAGGGCAGTGGACAGCTGGCCGTTGGCAAAGCAGTACAAAGCTAAGTGCATCTGTGGAGAACAAACATGAAACATTTACAGATCACAGAGACTGGTTTAAAGTTCATTTACTGTTTTCATTTGAGTTTGTAGTAGAACATTTGTACAGTTTCTAAAGAAAATCTGAGTGGTTCTTGCCAGTATCAGATCTGAATATCTGCTTGTATGTTTCTAGGTGATTCCCAAGCTGTTTTTTGGTGATTGCAAGAGCAATAAATACGAGTATTTGTTAGAGCATTTCGGCGGTTGCCTAGATTCTTCAAGGCTAGTCTACGCGATTTTCTTTCCAGTTTTATTGTCTGTTTATCGTATGTCTCAACCCTTTAGAAAAGTAACAGCACACCACATGATTTAAAATAAAAGGGTTTGTTTAAAGTAAGAGCAATAGAACGAACCTTAGCAACCACAACAAATAAAATATGTACAGAAAATTATGTAGACACTTACATATTCTTGAATAGTGTTGGGGTGTTCAATACCAAGTGCTCTCTCACTCATCAGGACAGCCTTCTGCTGATTGCTCAGAGCCTTGAAAAGATGGGGAGGAAAAATCAGCCACACTTTAATCAAAAATAATTTTCAATAGACTAGTGTTGACACTACTCATTCTTTTTTTAGAATAATAGTTCAACTTTCAAATAATAATAAAGCTGTAAAATTAGAGATAACAATTAAGTAGTTCATATGTATGCTGAGCACTAGCTGATTTTCCTTCGCATCTATTTCAAAATAATGAATAAATTAGTTTAGTAAAATAATAGTTTTGTAAATAAATTAAATGTAGACACAACATTCTCAATCAAAATTTTAGGGGGATTTCATGTGTTTTTGAAAGTAGTCTCTTATGCACCCCAAGGCAGCATTTATTTGATAATATTTTTGTGACAAAAGTTGTGACATTACAATATAAAAAAAAAATGTCTTTCACATCTTTTTTTCCCATTTTATTCCTGTGATCAAAGCTGAATTTTTAGCACCGGTCTTCAGTGTCACATGATCCTTCAGAAATCATTCTAATATGCTGATTTGCTGCACAAGAAACATTTCTTGTGTTGAAAACAGTTGTGCTGCTTCATATATTTGTGGAAACAGTGATACCATTTTTCAGTATTCTTTGATGAATAGAAAGGGGAAAAACAGCATTTATTTGAAATAGAAATCTTTTATAACATTATAACTCTCTTCACTGTCACTTTTGATCAATGTAATGGATCCTAGCAGAACAAAAATTGTAAATTATTTCAATCTTACTAACCAATTAATCTCAAAAATTTAAGCACGAGTAAAAAATTTAGAGGTTTTTAAGGGTGCTTTCACACCTGAGCGTTTGTTTCTGAACCTGGTGCGTCTTCTCCCTTGGTTCGGTTAATTTAGGCATATGCGAACACGGCAACCACGCTTGGATCTGAACCAAAAAAACAAAAAAAACACTCCGAGACTGCCTGAACGAGGTGTTCTCGGGCCAATTGCAAACGAACTCGGTTCGCTTGAGATGTGAAAGCAATCCGACTAAACGGACCACGAACCAATTCATAACGGGAAATGTACTATATAAATAGTAATAGTGTGTGATTCTGTGAGTGAGCACATTAGTTTTCACAGTTGAAAACCAAAAGAGCACCCCTTCATCTTAGAATGTTGTGTAATTGTGCTTTATCGTGCGAAAATGCTGTTCCGATGAAGACTTGATTCCTGCTCTAGCTGCATTATATTTATAACATTCGTATAGTGTATGTGTGTGTCTTGACACAGTAAACCCCTAGACAGCGCGCGTTTGAATTTGCTGAAGTATTAATACAAATGTAGTATATAATTTAACAGCGGGAATGACAGATACATTCATATAGTGTTTGCGTGTGTCTCGACAGTTACAAATAAAGCCACAATAAGCTCATGGAGCGAACGCAGATGAAATGCTGACCATAAGAGGACAGTTACTCACATGTGACTTGTATGAACACAATTTGGTACGCTTTGAAAGGTTGCCCTGTGAAAGCGAACCGAATCGAAAAGAAAATGCAACATTGTAACAAATTAAGTCCCTGTTTTGGAACAAAACCAATGGTCTATAGGTGTAAAAACACTAAATTTATTTGAAACAAATTCAGTCATTTGTATCCAAACATTTGAGTGGTAACAGTTTGTAGGATGTACCTCAGGGTGATCACCCATGATGTAGTTGAGTCGGGCCAGAAGGCGCAGGCAGGCACAGATCTCCACATGCATGGCTCCATACACATTGTTGAAGAGGTTCAATGCCTCATTGATGAGCTCACAGCCCTCCTTTAGGAAGCCTAAGAACCGAGGACACATCAATCAGCATAACAAAACCATTGTTTGTGGAGGTTCATTTATGATGTGTTTTAAGGTACCTTGCTGAACCTTGGCCTGCCCGCTTTGGAAGAAATGGAAGGCATCTGAGGCTTTGGGGTTGACGTGCTTCACGACAGGGAAGATATTCAGGATGTCCTCCTCGGTGAAGGCCGGCTTGTGGCGGCTGTCAAAGTTGTACTCTTTTATTAAGATCTGCAGGGGAAGCACAAAGAAAATCCTTGTCAGTACCGGCCTGACGGAGCACACGTAGCAAGATCGATAACAGCACTACCTGAATGCCAGTCTTGATTGATATCTCCCTCAGCAGTGTGATCTTCTGCAAGTTGTACTTCTCCACTGCTTGGTCCACACTTTCACTGTGAAACATAAAAGCACAACACCATTAAGGCCGTGACACACCAACAACAAACTAGTAAAAAAAAGAATTTGCAGTTGCATCGTGTGCGGTTTAACAAAACAACAACTACAGACAATGGCCAACCATGTTCAGCTCATGCTTGAGAGGAAATAAATGTCTATATCAGCAACTGCAGATATTTAATGCTTAAACAAAGAAGTGCTTGCTTACCATTTGGAATATTAATCACTTTCTTCATTCCAGATGATAATGTCATGAAATATTTGCATACTGGAATGGTCAGGTAAGAGTACGTGAACGGCCTTCTGTCAGTGCCATATTTTTAGTACTTTGATCGCTTTCATCACTATCGCTTTTATTCTCGTGTAGTTGACTGGTTCGTTTAAGTCCCCGTGAAATCAAAATGTAGGTTTTTTAGCTTTTAGTATAATTATGTTAGTCTTAAAGGTATTGTAGGTAGAAATCCCCAAAAATACTTTTTTTTCCAAATTTGTATAAACTGTGTCTTTATATATCAATGCATAATTAAAATGTAAGTACTCTGGAAAAGAAATAATGAAAATCGAGTGTCTGTAGTCCTCTCAGGACTGCAATAAGCACAGCTCATTATTCCATTAACTCCCACCCCCTCCCTTCTTGGCTCCTTCCAAAGCCACGCCCCCAAAACAAATGAACGCGCGATCCCGGCCGTTCGCTCAGCTGGAAGAGTCGGACATGTTTACCAGCTTTACCAGATGTAGTGACATTATGTCAGAATCACAAATAACAAAATAACTAACTTTATCAGTATGAATATAAACAATTAACATGGCTGTTAGTACTCACTATCAAGCTTGCATATCGAGACTGGTAAAGTTTAAAATATTTTACTAGCTCGTAACGGAATCAAACTCAATATAAGGCAAAGCTATAGATAGCTTCATTGATACACGTTTGCCGTTACTATCAGTTACACTGTGATGAAGGTGAATTTGTAAGATTCATAACATAAGATTGTTTACAGATAAACTGAGTAACATACACTCAAACACCTTCTCACAACTGCATTGCAGACCCAAGATGATATAACACACACACACAACATATATTGTATAGCACATACAGATACAACATAACGACATAGGTAAACATATGTAGAGCATACAGTATAACAACAAACCAAACGTGAAAAAACGGAGCAGGTAGAGATCACGTTGAAAATAGGAACACAGTTTAGGCAGAGGGTAAAGCTAGGTATAAAACTAGATCCCCTAAACTTTTTAACCTAAAGTTATATTTGGCGAAATTAAACAAAACAGCTTTCAACTGCAGATAGGCCTATTGCTTATTTATCGTCTCAACCCTGGCTCACTAACAGTAACATTGTACAAGTCGACACCAAAGTTACACTGTCATAGCTAAGCCAGTACCGTTTGTTATGCTACGTAACGTTAGGTAGCTAATATTAGGTAGGTACGTGTGCTAGTGATACATGCTTCATGAAAAAATAAATGCCATCAAAATGAAAACAGCAAGATTACCTGTCCAGCAGAAATAAAGCCATCATGGAGTCACTTTTCAGCCCCTTGAGATCACTCAGTCGTCGCCACCGCTGGAAAGCCACGCCGATATTGACTCTCGTATGATATCTTTATTTATCCAAAGACTTTTTGTTCATAGCCTTTTCAAATACTGTCTTCCTTTTTTTAACTTGTTTGACTTCGCTGCCTCTATATGCAGGTAACCTTACTGAGAATTTTGACAGTTCTTTCTCTGCCATAATTTTTATAACTAGCTTCCGTGCCTCATCAAACGGGTGCGTGCATTTGGGCTGCTCCTGTATCAGCAGAGGTGGTATCCATGGTAGCGAGGGAGAGTGACAGTCGCCCCAGCCAATCATTTCTTTTGCCCCAAATGGAATAATGAGCTGTGTTTATTACAGTCCTGAGAGAACTACAGACACTCGATTTTTATAATTTCTTTTCCGGAGTACTTACATTTTAATTATGCATTGATATATAAAGACAGTTTAAACAAATTTGGATTTTTGGGGATTTCTACCTACAATACCTTTAAGGTTATCTATAAGCTAGTGTGCTCCATGCAGCTGTAGCAAAATGCTATTGGCTATTTTAAAAAAGGGGAGGGGCTGTTCAATATGTCCCACACTGTCTTCCAGTTTCAGTAGAAATTACATCAACACATTGAATAATGCTGCACATTTCAAGGAACTTCAGAGTTTTCTCTTTCACCAACAAATGCTGATTCACCATTTTCAACATGCTCAATTGGCTAAAAAGCAACAGACAAAGTTCAACCAGTCCCAACGATTCAAAACACACAGCAAAAACTAAGCTCAACAACGGCCTGACATGGTTGACAATCAACCACCAGCTTGGTGTATCAGAGCCTTTAGTCTCCAGAATACTAGGTTAATAAAACCAGGGGTGCTTATATATAACTAGTTCTCACCATTGCAGATTAAAGTGATAGTAGCTTTGTGCCTCAGAGGTAATGTTCTTCCACAGCTCACTGGGTGTCAGGCTGGCCCAGGTCGTGTTGTCTCCTCCACCGGGGACACGGTTACGTCTCTTGCGGCTCTTTCTGCGGGACACCAGCTCATCTGCAGGAAGGTGAGCCACTGCATCTGGGAAAGAGCTCAAGAGGCAGTTCAGGAAGTGGCTCACTGCAGCGGATAAAGCAGAGAGCTCCACACCCTGCAATTCACAAAACAAACAACCATTAACACAAAGGTATATGCTAATAGATAATAAACAGCTACAAAAGTAAAAGTACAAGGGTACTGCCATTGTTTTATTGTTTAAATGTATCATGGCAATACCATAAAATCAACAGTACTATGTAAATACCACCCTCCATTGTAAACATTTCGGAGTCATTAGGAAATGAAAAAAAAGCTGTATTCAACAAGGATTTAATAAATTGACCGAAAGTAAAAGCACACAAATTTAGAATGATTTCTATTTCAAAGAAATGCTGTTCTTTTAAACTTTCTTTTCGTAATGAAATCCTGAAAAAAGCAGCAGAGCAGCAAATCAGCATATTAGAATGATTTCTGAAGGATCATGTGACACTGATTCAGACTTCTTTCAAAAATATTTAGAAAAATCTTACAGAGCCCAAAGTTTTGAACAGTATGTAAAAAAAAAAAAAAGTACCATGATATTCCTGTCAATGTACCATATTAGTAACTTACCTGAAGATATGTTTTGAAGATATGCTTTGCACATCTGGTGATCAGCTCATTGATTCCTATTCTCTGCATGCACAAACAAAACAAATTAAATCCATAGTTGTTATTATATATATAAAAAAAGTTAGAAACAAAAATATATTTTTGTATTATATTAAACTATCAGGTGCACTTTATTTTACAGTACGTGCTTACAGTATACTTACCTAAGAAAATACTAATAAAAAATACTAAATAATATAAGGTAACTACATTAAGGTGGTTAAGGTTATATTTACAGGTAGGTTCCTAGTTAAGTTTAGTACCTAGTTATTACCCAGTTATTGTAGTAACTATAATAAGTACATACTATGTACACACGGAACAGGTCTGTAAAAAATTAAGTACCAAACACTCCTTCACTTACATAGATGTGTTCAAGTTGTGCTTTTGCAGGCATGTTGTCCACAAACTCCAACACAGTACCAAGATAACGCACATTAATGCCACGCTGATGAAGGGCTTCTATCATTGTTGCTCCATCCATAGGCAAAGAGCTGTGATCTAAACAGTCTTTTACCTGCACACAAAGGTAAAAAACATCAAAGTCAGCAGCCAAATTAATATATTCTAAAAACACTTTTCAAAGGTGTCTATGCCTTTGTACATGTTATCTAAAATAAGGATATTCAACTCTAATATTAATGTGTCAAGCTGCCATGTTGCTTGGAAACCGTAAACAGTATGTGATTTAGACTAGTGAATCATATCATTTGGGGTGAATGGTTTATTCAGAATATTGTTTGAATATTTATTGAGAAGTGGGTTATTTTATTATATTGCTATATAGCTGCAGTTGTATAATTTTAATAAGCCGCTTGAGGGAGTGCATTCGAATGACTTTACCACAGCCTGTCATAGATTATTGCTTTAATATACAGTTGTTGGTTTTTTTGAGAAAGCAGGTGTTGATTAAATCACTAACAAAAGAGGGGATCTGGCAGGACACTAGGAAGGCTGCCGCCTCTTTGAGAAGCTGCTTCTGTTTCTGGATGTCCTCAGCGCTGTCATCTGGGAAGCGGACTCCTGTAAGAGATGGATGAGGTCATGTAACCAACTTTGCCCATATTGTTAAGATAAATCACACACACACACACAAATGTACACTATACCTGGAGAGAAGATATCTGGATTGAAGCGAATGTCGAAAGAGGTGTTGCTGATTGAGCCCACAGCTTTACAGGCGTTGAGGACCACCTCTCGGCTTTTGGGGTCTGTGTAAAGGCAAATGTTCCACAAAATGTCAAAAATGAATTCACCATATAAACAACACTAAAATAAAATAATTTCGAAAAAAGATCACAAATTTAGCAAACCAAATGATTGATAACCATGCTAAGGTGTTTGGTTGAAATCAGAGGTTCTCAAACTGGTGGTCTACAAAAGACATTTAAAGACATTGATTCAATTTAAAGGGGTCATGAACGACAATTCTTTATTCTTTTAAAATATATCCTGAAGTGTAATTGTTAGTATGGTTTTAAAATAGTATCAAATTATCTTCATATAAATGGAGCACAAATGAATTTTTATACATTACATGCATTTTATACATGAAAATTAACAAATATTAAAATAATGTTTGAAATATTAAATTTGAATATTAAAACATCTAAATAAAGTTTGAAAAACCCTGGTTTCAATTATAAGCATAATGAACAACAGGGTTATAAAACCACTATCACCACACGTTAATCCAACACACAATAAATTAATTTGGTTTTAATCGGATAAAACGCAGGTTTTCTAATCACCACAGAGAAAGATTAGAAGGGAGAGTGTTGTCAGGTGGAAGACCTGGGAATAATAAACTGAAGTCCCAACACAGTGGAGCCAGATTATTATAAAACCAATCTAGGAGATCCTCGTCTCTCCGTTAATGAGTCTCAGAGAGAACATTAGCACACAGCAAGAGGAGAGATGCACTGAATAAACACAGATAGCAAATGAAAAAGACAACAGCAGGACTTCTAATGAGAGAATGACAGAACTCTTGGAAAAAAAATGTATGAGTGCATATCTCTACCAGCTCTTGCTCTTGTTCCCTCTCATACTCTTTTCGGTCGCTCACAGGACGTACCAATACCTGATCCATCTTCTGCTGCTAAGGACTCGGCCAGCTCTTTAGCTTGGGCAAGTCCAGGAATCATTTCATCAGCATTCTTACCCTCCAAGAGACTATCACACCCTCCATTTTGCCTCTCTGGAGCTGAAGGCTCATGAGTACCATTGGTGTTTGCAGTAGGAACTTGGGCTTTCTGATCGGCTGGGTCTTCCTGGTTCTCAGGAGCAGAGTTTTCGGACACAGTCGTTGCCTCTGAGTCATCGGGGGTCAGAGTGGATTCAGAGGAAGTTGGAGAGGTTTGCTTGTCGTCAAGAACCTTTTCAGATGCTTCAAGAGCTTGCGGTTTGCATTCAGACTCCACATCTGCAGTGCTCGTGTCATGCAGGGCTGCGCTCTTGTCTTTGTTTGCTTTCTGCTGCATCAGCTGGAGTGCTGCCATCTTCATAAAGAGGAGATATCTGAGGCACAAGAGAATAACATGTTTACACCCACTGACAAACTAGCCTTTGGGACATTCAAGAAATTAGCAATTAAGGAGAAGACTAAATACTTAAAAACCCTATTCTCACACACATTTTCGATGGATTATTTAATTTTTTTTACTTTTTAATTTTTGTCAAGAGCTGAGAGAGAGAGAGATACATAAATTACTAATAATATTAATAACAATTATAGTTATTAGTACTAGTACCAGTAACTAGTACAAAATTAAAAGGTAAAATGGGTAATTCTCTTTTTTAATCTTTACCTTTTGCTTTTAATTTTATACTAGTTACAGATAATAATAATAATTATTATTGTTAATAATATTATTAGTAACTTATCTAACTATGAATATAATAAATTACATAAGATTTTTAAAATAAATATTTACCTATTTTTCTTTTTTAATTTTGTACTAGTAGTTACTTATATTAATAATAAAAACATTAATCATGATGATTACTATTATTATAAAATACATAAAGATATATATCATGATTAACAACAAAGTTTGTGGCTTTATTCTTATGAGATAATTTTACGGTGACTTTTTGGAACCTGAAAGTGGTACACAAACCATACCTTCATTAGACAACAAATGGGAGAGCAACTTTACTCAGATTTGAATAAGTATGTCGATCAAGTAGCAGGAACACACCTGTGCTCTACAAAGGCCTCAATGAGCTCCTGACGCAAGCAAGCCAGGCGATGGCGATGTAGACGAGGGAAACCCAGCTTCTGGCTCTCGGCCGTGAGCTCTTCTCCTTCCACTGGCAGGAAGTTGAGGTCAGGAGGGAAGGTACGCAATAGGTCCAGGATGTAATGGCGCCCATCGTTGCCAATGATACCCTTACACTCCACAGAGGAGCAAAGCTCTACAGAGGCATCTTTCTCGTTGAGCACAGCATGCCGCTGCACCTTCAGGGGGCGGCTGGTCTTCTCCAAAAACTCCAGATACTTGGGATGGGACACTACGGTCTTGCCGAAGTCAATGGAGCCATAGATGACACTTTGCTCTTGCTCCCGCTCCAAGATGCCAGGAATGATGGACTGAGCGGTTACACGGTAACCTCTGTAGTCCACCACCACCGTGCCCAGGGTGTAGAGCCCCTCCACGTCCACAGCACTGTATGCCCTCACCCCGTTCAAGTCGTTGGTGGGGGCGGTGTGGGCGGCAGCGTCCCCGCCCAGCTCCCTGTAGTGGTCACGTACGTCAAAGCCCAAGCTGAAGAAGATGTTGTTCCAGATGAACATCTGCATACGAGTCTCCTCTCCAGGATTGATCGCCATGACATTGCCATCGATCACTGCCATCGCACCACGCGTCGCCGCAGCGGCAAAGTCGCTATGAACCTGAGGAACAGAAGTGCGTTGGTAAGCTGAATAATTTAACAAGTGAAAACGTCCTTGTTCTGAAACTAGTGCTGGTATGTTCACCTTGAATATGGCTCGTTCTCTCAGCAGACGCTCAGGGAGGTTCTTACGAGAAAGTTCTCTGGTTGTCTGGAGCTCCTCGTTCCAGTCTCTAGTCTATCACGGAGAACAAGAAAATTGTAATAGCCCTATAAAAAAAATTCCACTCAAAATTAAAGCTTTTTAGGACATACTTGGCCAGGTATGTGCTCTTCATAACCCAGACGGGAGGTGTAGGCATCCTCAGCTCTCACACAGTCCATGGCATGGTCAATCTGTGGTGCAGTCCAGCTGTACACTTGAAAGGGAGTAGCTATTCTCTCAAACGGATGTCTTTGTACCCTATTATCAAATAACATGACAAATGAAGATGGGGGAGAAAAAATGCCTCTAAAACTGTGACACAAATAAACATTTAGAGCAGATGTTCTCAACTAGGGGGCCTCAGCAAACTATCAAAGGGGGCCACAGGACGCCATCAATGTATTTGAATTAATAAATGATTAATATATTCTTGAATCTGAACTAAAATGCTAAATCAAGATGAAATCATATAATAACTATTGTTCTTATTGAAGAACATACATTCTTGAAATGTCACAAAATGAATCATGATTAATTAATTTAAATATCTCAATACTCCCAAGTTTCTGAAAATAAAAAAGTTTGAAAACAAGCAGACTTAACTACATAACTACACCAGATTTCCCTGAAAGGAGGATTTCTGATTTTGTGACCACACATGACTTGCGACATCATAGCATTACTGTATAGCCCCTTTCACACAGCGCGTTGATCCCGGGAAATTGCCAGAACACCTTCTGTGTGAACGCAAACAAGACCCGGGATTGATGCTGGGATTGATCCCGGGTTGGGTACCTAGTAACATTGCCGGGATCAATCCCGGAACGCGCGCTGTGTGGAAAAAAAAGCCGTAACCAACGTTGTGTCGTAATGATGACGCTGAAGTGAAGTGAAAGCAGGCTAGTGAAACGGTACGTTATGCGCTAGTTTATGATCGAATCAGAGAAAAAAATGCACAAGCGTGGTTTCTCGAGAGAGCAAACTAGACGCTGCTAAGACATTACGTCACGTGTCTTGACGGGATTTTTACGGGTTGTGTGTGATTGCACTC
Source organism: Siphateles boraxobius (assembly GCF_051911475.1). Classification (NCBI taxonomy): domain Eukaryota; kingdom Metazoa; phylum Chordata; class Actinopteri; order Cypriniformes; family Leuciscidae; genus Siphateles; species Siphateles boraxobius. The sequence continues at coordinate 24,860,925 of NW_027509186.1, read as the reverse complement.
TCTGATTCCGGAAAATCACTGGCAGTGTGAATGAACCAAATTCAAATGAACTCGGGTCAAATCCCGGGTCACTTTATCCGTGTATTTTCCGGAATCTCTGTGTGAAAGTGGCTTAAGTTGATAATGCACAGTAAAGTAAGCTGGCATACTGCTGCTCCCAAGTGTCCTTTGTCAGACTCCGTGGTAGGATGTTTATATGTGCAAACGTGGACTAGCTAGAGATAAAATGGTTCATAATTCTTTAAACAGGCTAGAGCCGGTTTGCGCAAAAGGAGTTCTTTATCAGTTTAATCCAAATATAAGTGAAAGGTAAACTAAACTGGTATTAATAATGTATTACCTCTTCTTTTGCAGAGCAGTGAAGTTCTTCTTGAAGGTGGGGCTAATTTGACTCAGCAGTTCCACTAGAGAGTGGCTGAGGAAGCTGGGGTTGGCTGGCTTGGGGTTGAAGATATAAGTTGTGGACCTGTGACAAATCACCAATAATATTACAACTCTACACTAAATAAATTCTAAATAAATTAAAAATAAACGCTAAAATCAATCATGTTACATGCTACAATTGAATAAAGGCATCACATTATAATAATGTAACAAAGAAAATTATTGAAATAATGCAGGCTGATGGCTTCAACAAAAGCATATAACATAGGTTAACAACCTTGAAGCACAAAATAGGCATGGTTTTAAAGGTTTATTTATAAGTTGTCATTGAAGGAAAGGTAGGCGATTTGTTCTAGAAACTTTTTTTGTTATGCTGGTTGAAAGTTGAGTGGTCTTAATGTATTCACATGTATATACATTGTCTATGGGAGGAGTAGGACCATAAAATGTTCATCCAATCATTGTATTCGGTTCGAACGCTTTCAAAGCTAACATGCTATTGCAAGCCGCTCCAAAATTTGCCTACGCTACCTTTAAAAATTAAGAAAATTAATTGGATTTTTACTTCTGGAACCCAACTACTGCACTCTACAACTTATCATGAAATGCCACATTGACCCATCCGAATCAAGTATTCAAGAAGGCAGTGTAATAAATTAGCTTACTGATTGAGGTAGAATCCGCGGGTGGAGGCAGTGATGCTGACGTGCCTGTCCTCAACAGTCACGATGTACAGATACATAAGGTCTCCGTGCATCTTCCTGTTGCCAGGTGGTGGGTTCCAGCCACTCATTGTCAAGACCTTCAAGCACTGCATAGGCTGTAGACAGAGGACAAGGCAAAAGTAAACTAAAATCTCAAAACAAAAACGAGACATCATGAAAGAGTCATGGCAAAAATCCGTAATCTGCTCTCACCTTCCAGTCTTTGTTCTGTGGCTGAAGGGGAACCAAAGGACGCTCTTTGCTGCCTGGCAGAATGTGTTCAGGTGGTGTGCAATCAATCTGCTCAAGTTCACTGCCCTTCTTTTTGCGTCTCCCAGTATCTGCGGAAGGTAAGAGCAAACAGGCAATCGAATACCAGCTGTCAATCTCCTAGAAACCATTTACCTCACATTCTTCCTGTCACACACCTCCAAGATCTCCATCCGTGAAGACGCTGAGGAACGAGAGGGAGTTGCAGTCCACTCCATTATAAGCGTCTGATGGATCAAGACTCTTCAGCAGGTCTCTGATGTGACGGACGTGAATGCGAGCTTCACGCACTGTGTAGGGCTCTACAATATGGAAACAGAAACGTTGAAAGCTCAGTATGCTTCAAATGAGACGTATACTTATGATAAGTATACAAGTATACAAGACTTATGGTCTCAAATTGTACCTTCGACCACTTTGAGAAGGGAGCCTTCCTGCAGGCCCTCAATGGACTTGAGCTCAGCAAAGTTGTCAAGTACGTTGCCGTCGAGCTGTAAGGAGAAGCAGGTGCGGTGGCAGGTGTCCTCGCGGTCCATCAGTACTTGATGGATCTCTTGCACCATCTCTTGTGGTGACACCTGAGTAGGAACCACAGATTTGGTAACAATATTTTTTTTCACGTCTGTGACGTGAAGTCAGTGCAAGAACAGGAATTACCTGAAGGTCAAAGGGTTCGGTTCCAGGTGCTTGGATCTTCACAGTGAAGCCAGTGTCTTGAATTACGATCACTTCCTGTTCGTTGGCATCCTCTGCAAGGTCTGCATCGGCACTGCCATCCTGCTTGGAGTCGGCCTCCTCGGCCTGATCGTGACCAGCGTCCCCGTTCATTACTGCTGTGTCCCCACGGTGTCCTGTGGGTAGAGAAATAAAAGTGTTACAATAATTTATATTTTAGTTTAACTTTCAGAAAATGTATGAAGTTTTGACATTTTATCTTGTGAGGTGGCGTTAGTTAATTACAATTATTAAAGTTAATAAATTATATATCATTTCAAACTTTCGGTTTCTGATTAGAATCAGACTGAATTACTCATCCACAACTACTGTGTTAACTGAGGTGTTGTTCATATGACAATGAGTAAATAAAAGACACATTCACAACATAAAAAAAACAACTGAAACCAGTACAATTATAATCAAGATCCCTAGAGTGAAAGCATACAATGGGAACTACTTTATACAAAATACAACTAGAAAACACCATAGTTCATATAATATAAAGTTATATATTATTATTATGAAAACGCATAATATTATCAATTTAATTTTATAATAATTTATAAAAAAATAAAACTTAAAAAAGAGGGATCTTAAATGTTTAATTTCAGGAGCCGATGACTCCAGGCTTCTTTTTTTAACCTAAAGCCCTGATTAATTGCTCATTGATCATTCATATTTAATAGTTTTGTTATTGTTAACTAAAACTTAATTTTCAGTAATTGAAATAAAACAAATATTGGATGAAAAACAACAACAAAAAATGCAACAAAAAAATTAAAATTAGAAACCCTCCCTCTGCAACAACTAGTAGAAAAGTTTAAGTACTAAAATTATGAAAACTGAAAAAAAGCATTTTTTTTTAAATAATAAAATGACAAAAGCACATAACACAATTACTAAAACTTAAACTATAATTAAAATGAAAACTGAAAATCTGACAATATAAAGCCAATTCAAACTATTAATACTATAATTAGTATATAAATAATAAAAAAATAACGTTTCCAATAATCATTATATTAGTGATCTTAATTAATTAATTACAACCCTCTGTAGTTTCACAAAGGACGTTACTCACAACACGGATTTCACTAATCACTTAGCTTGTCGTTTCACAGGTACTGCTTAGCCTGAAGGAGTTGAATAAGGCTAGTGGATTTTAACCAACAGTTCAGCAAACTAGCACACACCGGTCATTTTCTGAGGGCCTGTGACACTTCACACACTGTACACAATACAGCTCCCACAGCGCAATGCCGAGCTGCCATGGAGATCTCCACGGCAACCGTTTTAAGTCCTGGGTCTCGGGGGCAATCATTCCCGGCACGCTCTCCGGCTGAATGAATGTGGCGCTGCAATATCATCAGACTCAATTGTCTGAGGAGGTCCCTTCTTCCTTACTGACTGATTCACTCAAACAGATCTGCTGAGGCAGCATGTTATGCGATGCACTAAATTGAATAAGATGACAAAGATTTGAGATTCCAGGCCAGGCCGACATGTTTTCCAATGCCACAGCTGTCTCGGCCATAACTCACAGATAAAATACACTGTTTGCTTAAGACAACTGCAGCATGTCCTTGGCTCTCCTCAATGGTCACGGCTATGACAACAAGCAGCTGGTCTCACACTTCAGACACCGAGGACCACAGGGGAGGCGGATCAAACGGATTTTACAATTCCCCAATCCTCATATTTATGTATTAAATGCATATGCCTAAGTTTAAATAGCATGTAATGAGTCATTTATTTTCACTGACTAAATGGAATGTGGAGCTTGTGCTTCTTTTCAGTCACTTACAGCAGCCATCTTCAGTTCAACCCGAAACCGATTGTTTCTTCAGACCTAGCGGCACCATATGGGTGTTTTATCTTGCTCTAGATTGAGTGTTTACACAGATCTCCCCCAATCCAATCCAAATCTAATCATGAGCATTAGGTTAGGTGGTTCTAAGTATAGGAGCTTCTAACACAAATTTTGAACCACGTTACTGCAGGGAAATTCTGTAAATGGAGTGTGTACTATTTTGTAGTATTTTGGACACAAAAAAAAACAGGAACATGGAGTTATTATTTTTATATTGTCCATTTTCATTTTAAAGTTTTAATTTTGATATGTCTCGGGGTCACAATATAGGTATTAATTTTCATTTACATTTTTTATTTAGTGCATACATCAACTGAAATCAAATGCAAATGAAAATTGTTGCCTTTGCATCTAGCTGAAATAAAACAAAAGAAAACTGTCGAACTAAAATGTTTATGGTTTTCGTTTTAGTTAACTAATAACCCTGATCAGAATAACGAAAATAAAAATCACTGAAATCTGTTTTTTACAAGTGGAAAACTACAACCTGAAGCAGTGGTTCTCAACCTTTTTGATTTCAAGGCCCTCCGTCGTCCACAACGATATTTGAATGCCCCATGACTTTTCTAGTTAATCAAGATTTACTGGACGAGGATTATGGATTTCATAAAAAATAAAAAAAAGATTTTTAGAGCTTGGCATTTTTAGAGCACGTGATTAGCATTTTTGAGAACTAAAAATGTGCATTAATTAATAAATAGTAAAGCTCCATGAGTACTTTTTTATAATTTACATGACTTCAGAAATAACACTTAAAATTGGGCTTTAAAAAAATGGTAGGAACCCTGGTTATTTAAAGAAAAAAACAGCTTTTGAGTGAGTGAATTAAAATAAGGAATAGCCTATTGATTTTGTTGCATTAACTGATTTAAAATCATGTTTTTTTTCCCTCTCATTTTAAAGAGTTCTTCTTGGAAGTTTGCTGCCGTCGCCTAGTGGGCCCCGGGGTCCTGGTTGAGAGCCACTGCCCTAAAATTATTTCAAGCCGGGCAATCCAGTGAATTGCATCACAAAAATGGCTGACTTTTAAATAGAACAAAGTGTGTATAAGGTTTGTGCCTTAGCATTGCACAACCCCAAAGTCAATCCCACTGTCCTTCAGTCCTCCCTCTCACTGGGTGAAGTCCAGGTGTACGCCACATTCAGTGAATTTGAAAGGCTGGAGGATCCGATGAAAAGTTTACATTAGGCTATACTGATATGCTAATCTCCCCATAACAGTCGAACATATTCAAAGACTTCACTCCATCCTTTTTCCTTTTAAGCCCATCACAATCTAATTGAAGACATTAACATCTGCATCATATATGGCACTTGTGCAGAGGTTCAAAGATCTTCAGTATAGAAATAAAACCCTGACGATTAATTTGCAACCATATGCAGGTAAATCATTCAGAGTGGTCAGGACAGATATATATATAACACTATTACACTCCTGACACTCCTAACTAGCCAGACTTCTAGTTTGTCCTATGCTAAAGTGAAAGGCAAGTGCAAAGTCCCATTGTGACAACAATAACAATCCAAAAAAAAAAATATATATATATATATATATATATATATATATATATAATAATAATAAATGGCAGCAGCACAAATTGGCAAGTTAAACCTGCACTAGTAACACACAAGGGACACCTGCCAGACTTTATCACGACTGAGATTATGGTGAAATAAGTGAGTCACAAGTGAGGCTGCAGCCCATACAGATCCCCTTTGGAGTGACATGATGTGTTGGGACAACAGAGCGTGGTGTCGGAACATTTGGCACCCGTAGTGCAAAAGCTGCAGGAAGTGATCCTTGTAATCCAAATTATGTAAAAAGTACACAGCCATGATTTGTTTTTATTCTACAAGTGAAAGTATCCATAAACAAAAGGGTCAAAGTAGTCAAATTCAGCTGATCATATAATATCAACATAGCCAGCCCCCTTGAGGACCCATTATATGCAAAATAACATATCTTTATGTACATAACGTTTTTGGATGAAGAAAAAGTTGCATATTCAAACGCATTTGATTAAAAATGTGGAATGAGACTGAACAAAACTTGGAGATTAGCAATAGAACTTGCAGTATAATTACAGACAACAGAGTAACAAACCAAATATGGTCTAACCAGCTTCCTACATGGCTTTATTAATATTTATTGCGTGTATAATCATAATGCAATTGCATACAAATCGTGTCAAATGCACAAAGACGGCTATTTTCCAGCCAGAAAATTCACAGATCAGAGAGATCACATAAGACACAAGCAAGCATCACCCCGAGCATCAAATTCAACATTAAACGTGTTGTCAGAATGACCAATTCCACAGCTGTCAGGTGCCATAACGACTGTCAGCCTCTTCCAAGGTCTCCTTAAATGTGACACGGATTGCAGCAGTAAGTTAACTGACACACACAGTGTGCACAGCAGCAGGCTATTTGCTCTAAAACAATTAAATGACAGCATGTAACGTTAGCTAGAAAATAAGTCGTAAATTACAGGATAGCCCCTACGTGCTAGGCAAAGTGTATAATCCCAACACTTACCAAACAGATCCCACTATATTTAACTGGTAGCAATAACCTTCTATCGGCGTACATGCACCATGACTTTCCATGTGCAGCTACTTCCGCATCCGGGTCGAGGAACGCAACACTTTCCTGAATGAAAACCGGAGGGGGGTGCCGATAAACACACGCGCGTTTAAACAAGCTATACATTGCTAATACGATATTTTGTTCAAGAACATATTCTAAACATCACGATATAATAAGTTATTTTGCCCATCAAAAGTATTCAATACAGGGCCTCTTGAAATTCAGACCGTAGTAAAACCTCGCTCTCCTCTCTCTGGCTCAATGGTTGTCCCACTGAAGGTGACCTTCAGTGTATTCGTGTTCATGCGCGCTGTTACAGAACATGTGCGTCAAGATCTCCTCACACACAGCTACACTTTATACTGATGATAATGAAAGTTACTTTGTAAATAACGAGTAAATCTCTAGCGTTCACGTTTAAGAGCTTCACATGGTCGTTAAATCATTTACCCCAGATCTGCACTTGCTGTTAAATTTGCTAGAGCAGAGGCAGGAGTAGATGTCTTGTTGAACGTTTGTTATTTTGTCATTTACCTCGTATTATATTGCAGTAGTCATTTTATGAACATAAACTACTTTTTTAGACAATTTAAATGAACCGTAATACTGTTGAACTGTTGTCCCATTTACAGACACATGAAATTACAATCCCTTTGTCACTTCTATTTGAATATACTCATGAGAATAATGAATAATGCAAAAGAATAATGCCTGAGTAAACAGACACCTTACATTAATCTTTGCTAAAGTTTACCATCCTGCTAGCTAAAATTAATCTGGCCTCCCATTAAAATAGCACAAATCGGGGTTAATTAAACTTAATTGCTCTGCTTTATAACATTTAATTGAAAAGAAATTGTTCAACCACTACAAGATAATTCAAAAAATATTTAGCCAGTAATAACAAAAGACTTGGAAAAAATCAGAAAGGGAACCCCGATCACAGCATACTGACACTGCAAGGACATTTTAAGTCAATTTTAGTATGACAACCTGCCTTCTTACAGAAAATATAATATTGAGAACCAAGCTGTGAATAAGTTTATCACCAAGCAGCAAGATAAGATATAAATACTAGAGCAGTACTTATTAAGACTTAAAAATATATGGCCTGCAAAAGGTTGTGAGCACAATGAAAGCACCCACTTCCCATTCAGAAACACAATGGTGTTTACGGTTGTAAAGCAGACAGCCCTGCGGAACTGTGCTCGTTTATGTCCTTTGATACCTACTTCCCTTTGACCTCTATCCAGTTCCAGTCAATCATACATCAGATCTCAACATTGATTTACTCAAAAGTGGCTTGTGTTAAAATACAACAAGATCAGCGAGAGCACAGTGACGTCTGCCTTTGTGGCTGCATGCTACAGTGCAAACTGCTTTAAAGCTCACATACCGCAAGCACATGGATCCTTCAAGGATGTCTTGCTGCTGTCTTTGCTGTTTGCTGTCTCGCCTTCCCGGGCAAGATCAACGGGCACTGATGCTGGGATGTCATCCGTCTTGCTAACCATGATTCGTTTCCCAGAATGCTAGTTTGGTTTCAGAGTTCGCAACAGATGTCCGTTGCTGAGAGCTGTGATGTGGGTCTGTTGAATGGCCTTCCGTCACACTGAATGGCTAGTTACATCCAAAGATATTACGAAAACAACTTGACTTGAGAAGGACAGTTCTCAACTCAGCCTGGCTGTCACACGTGGTTTCTCCCCCTCTTGACCTGCTTGCCTTTGTATTTGTCCCACCCACCAAACACACGACTACGGCAACCCTATAGCTCCATTTAGAGAAGCGCGTTTTACTGCCTCAGTTTATGTTGGATGTTTAGTTCGGTCTTTATTTAACCCAATTCAATGAAGTTTTTTTTTACCCAATAAATGAAGCTTTTTTCCCC